>NC_134274.1:42228078-42828078 GCF_031893055.1 Leptodactylus fuscus
CCACAGAGGACCAAGATTAACATGGAACTTGTTAGTCTGGAATTCAGAATTAAAATAGATTCTAAGCAGAAATTACACATTTTTACTTATAAATGGGAATATTTTAATAACCACCCCCATTATTCCCCTCCTTTCATTGCAGGTATGATTTGTGAGGTGTGAAGGTGACAGAGTGCTGGAGTCCAGATATATCAGCCCCAGGTTTCTGACATGTGTGTGGTCCAGGGCGGATCTGGAGTAGGCCTCAGCCCAGGGCTCATTACTGGGCCAGAAAAGGCTGCAGCTCTTGCATTGCAGTGCAGATCCATGGAGTGAAAGGAGGTGTCTGGATCTGTCCTGTAACCCTGAGTCTGGTGAGACAATATTGCCTTGTCATGTTCGTGTGGCTTGAAGTAAGCCACACGTATAATTAGGTTATTAGTTCTGTTTAGTTAGTTGCTCAGATGAGCAGGATTTTACTTTATTTTTGCCTGAAGTTAAGGCTGTATTTGGTTTTGTTTATTTTTGTGTGTTTGAAGTCAAGGTTTATTTATTTTCCTGTTTTTTATTAAAATAAACCAGTTTACTGCATATTTTGTGTCCCTGTCTTGACAGTTTGGGTCCTCACCACTGCTTCTACCGAGCTAACTTCTCCACAGCAATTACTGCATACTTGCCAAAACTTTGCAAGTAGGAAGGAGGAGAATGTTGCATGGAACACTCAGAAAAAAAAATTCCGGCAAGGACGAAACCTTAGTGCTGTGTAAACAAGAGCAAACCCAAGAAGATTTATTTTTATGTTCTGAGATTCGACGAAGCAAACCTCCAATTCTTTTTCCTCCAAACTCATTCAGGTAGAACTGGAGGCAAAACTATTATACCCTGGGCTCTTTCACGAGGAGGGCCACAAGATGTAACGAAGGTGAATATATATTTTTTTATTTTTTTTTGTCACCTCCCCTGGGCCTGCCATACTCTGAAGAGAGTCCAGAGTATAATAATTTACTGGAAAAACAAAGAGTAAGCTATGGATGTATTAGCTGTCCATAGTGAGGATTCCATTATAAAGTACAGTGTTTAGAGGGCAGGGACTTCATCCTGGTCTCCGTGTCTCTGTCTTTTCTTCACACCAGCTAAGTGTGTCATTTCCTAATAGCCATAGCAGCATTAACAACTAGGGTTGAGCAATTAGGATCTGAAAAGATCGGATCCCGATCGGCGATTGAGTAAAATTTCACGATCGCGATTGGGTTCCGATCCCACTTAAAGATCGGGAACGGAATTCCCGCCCTCTACGAAATTCACGTCTCCCTGCCCTGTACCCGCCCACACTCTCCTAAGCCACAACAAGCCCCGTCTTTCTCCCAGCATCAGTAACACTAGCCTAGGGAGGCAGGGGCATATACGGCGCTCTGCCAACGTGTGAATGACAGAGGGGAAGACAGAACGGCCGGGAGCGGCAGCAGTTCTGTGCAGGTAACCGGACAGCAGGGGGGGACTAAGGGGCCAGCGGATTTTTTAATCACTACACAGCGTGAAGTCCAGAAATTGAAGCCTTCAATTTTTGGACTCCACGCTGTGTAGTGAATAGGATCTTTTTTTAAATCTGATTTTCGAGCATTAAAAAATCCCATTGCCTTGCATTAGGATCACAATTGGAATCGGATGGAAAATGATCGGAAATCAGATTTTAAAAATGATCCTGAAATCTCAAGATTGGCTCAACCCTAGCAGGGACTTCATCTAGGTCTCTGTCTTTTCTTCACACCATCTAAGTGTGTCATCTCCTAATAGCCATAGCAGCATTAACAACCTTCCACATGTGTCTGTCAATCATTTGTAACAATAAGGAAAGTACGTCTTGGGACCTCAAATACTGTATTGTAGCGAAACTCTAATATGGCTTATACCCAAGACACACCCTTGTGTTGTATACAGTTAACCCATGCACAAGAATTTTCAACCCTTGGTAGATCTCCTCGCTTATATGGGAGTCTGGGAGACCCCTCTCTTTTCAGGAGCCTCCAAGATGTTCCCGGAGAGTTGGCAAGTATGACCTAGTGCAATCACAAAATGAACAGTTTATGATTATTTTGGCCTCAGATTGTCTTTTCTGAAAGGGGTTATCCTTGAAACAGACAAGCGCCATGACATTAACACACTCCACATTACTACTGAGGCCCAATTACAGGTTTCAGTGGTGACCCGGGCTACTAATGTCACCCAAGAGTCTAGAAGATGTCTGGGAAACAATAACGGGTGCCACAAGGGAGCCCAGAATAGATGAGGGAAGGTGAGTATAATTGCTTATTATTTTCCTGCATCTCTCCTGGGCTGCAGATTATTATGCTCTAGGGTCTTAAGAGAGCCCGAGTATAATGATAGGGGCGCCAGTTTAGACCAAACTTCAAAACTTTCTGTAGAACCTCGCAAATATTAATTAAACGGATCTCAGGATGTTCGCATAATTCTGCTCCTGATGCTTTGCGGACTCTCTTACTAGTTAGACCATTATGATTATGTGTTCCGTTGTCTCATCTTTCCTACTTTGCACAGACTTATTGGTTGTTCTATGCCCTTTATGTCTTCTGTTTATTCTCTACTCAATCTTATTGTTATGTGCTGTGTTTTGACTACTTAAGGCTAAGGCCCCACATTGCAGACATACAGCTTTTTTTGTTGCAGATTTTGTTGCAGTTTTCTGAGCCAAAGCCAAAACTGGCTACAAAAGGAATGGGAAATATATAGGAAGTTCTTATACTTCTCCCTTCTGCTCAATCCACTCCTGGCTTTGGCTCAAAAAACTGCAACAAAAATCTGCAAAAAAAAAAAAAAAAAAAAAAAAGCTTTGTTTCTGCAAAGTGGGGCCTCAGCCTAAAGGGATTATCTGGCTTCCAAAAATTAACTGCAAATTCATCCACAGCAGTGCTAAACACTCACTTTTCCCTTGTGAACCCATTGCTTGGTTTTATTTTACTTGCTGCTCCTTATCACTGTTATTCACATGCGGTGAGTCTGTGGACAAACATTTCCCATGATTCATCTGCCTGCTCTCAGCCTGTGTCCCCCCCCCCTCCCTTCTCCACTCCCCCCTTTGTGCAAATTTCCTCCTTGATACAGGATCTGTTTTGTGTCTGTCTGGTGTCTCACTTCTTTAGTCTGTGCAGCATCACTTTCCTGCACATGTCTGACCAGGCAAAATAAAATAAATAAAATAAATAAATAAATAAATAAATAAATAAATCAGATAAACGGTGCTGAATTAAGACAATCTATATTAGTAATTATTTAGTTTTGTCACTCAATTGTGGTGGCTCCATCCTTTCTGGAAATTTTAGCACCTCAGTCCCTATTGTACTATTCTATTTAATCTACTATTTTTCCACTAGGCGAAAATATAACATTATCTTCAACTTCAATTGGAGACACGGTCTCCAGTCAATGAAATATTAAAGTGATTCTATCACTTTTTTTTTCTCTTAGCAACATGTCAGAATAGCCTTAAGAAAGGCTATTCTTCTCCTACCTTTAGATGTCTTCCGTAGGAATCATGGTTTTTGTCAGTAAGCAAATTAGTTATTTCGCAGCACTGGGGGCAGGCCCCAGCACTCAAACAGCACCGGGAGCATCCCCAATGCTGCGAGAGAACTCTCTCCAGCGCCGCCTCCATCTCCGTCAGGAACATCCTCTTCTCCCGTCTCAGGTCTCAGACTTCTAGGCCTCAGGCAAAGCAGACTGCGCATGCCCACAGGACCAGTATTGTAAACGGCCATTTTCTCCTGGCGCAGTCTGCTCTGCCCAAGGCCTAGAAGTCTGAGTCCTGCGCCTGCCCCAGTGCTGCAAGAGAACTAATTTGCATATCGACAAGAACCAGGATTCCTACAGAATGTCGGCGGGGAGAAGACAATGAAAGGTAGGAGACGAATAGACTTTCTTAAGACTATTCCGACGTGTTACTAAGAAAAAAAATGTGTTTGTATAATAGGATCCCTTTAAAGTGGTTTTCTGGAATTTCCAGAATCAATTTTTATCCCTCTGCATGTGACCTGTTTAGTGTAACCAAGGTTGTGTCCAAACTTGCTAGAGAACCCATTTCATCTTTGATTGTTGCACATCTAAGACATTAGAGACTGAGAATCTCAGCTTTAAAACTGCACCAGGATTACAGTTCTAGGAGCTATAGAATCTGACATATTGCCAGTTAAAGATACAATTGGAAGTGAGAGCGGTATCTGCATATCCCACACCTGACTGTGTCCAACTAACCCTCTCTCTGGTTTTACTACACCTAGAACTGTGAGTCTGCAGTATATAGCCCAAGATATGGCTGTTAGTAGATAGGAGGCCCTGAGGCATGTGTCCTACCTGTAATCCAGCCCTGTCTGGCACGCATATCCCCAAAAGCTCATCTGCATGCAGATTAAAAGTTCATTTTGTTCTTTAGAAGTGATTTCGGTAGTACTAGACTTCATTTGTATTCTGCAATAACCTCTCTGACTTGACCTCATGGAGAGGCTTTTTTCCATATAGGCACATTTCGCTCTATGACTTGATGTGTGATATTCTGTGCTAAATGTATCTGATCCTGATTGGTAATCAGAGAATAATTGCCTAATCAGTGATCTTTCATGAATCCGTGGACAGAGAAGGATCTCAGGGTCTGTGGTAGATATAATTCATCCCTGGACAGCGCTCTCATCTTCTGCTGCTGCAAACATTAGAAAGACGTCATTGTCTATAGATTGATCTATTTGTGTCATTCTATTGCAGAGATGTTATCAATGCACAGGACTGAAGACTGGTAGCAAGATGCAATGCTGTACTATTGATACATCTCAGGCCTATACAGCTGCTTAATCTCTGGTTACAAAGAAACCAACAGATGCAAATAAAGGTGTTTTCCCTAATCTCACAGTTTTCTTCCCTCTAAGCTTCCTGATGAAATGTCTGCAATTATACAGTAGAACATGCAAGCTGCACAGTTGATATTACTCAGTTACACCTTCCATCCTCTAACACCCACATATCTCTCACTTTTGGTAATCATTAAAATATTGTCACTGTTGGCAGCAACTACGAGCAGACTATACATGGAAATCCTATAAATGCAGTAATATATCTTTTTCCAGGAAAGGTTGCGTTTTATGTAGGAGTAACCATTGTAATAGCAAAATAATTGTAGCTAATGAATAGGAATACATGCACTTCTGTCATCTGCTACTTTTTGTGTAGGTAATTTTAGCATTCGGCGATTATTTTAATCTAAAAAGATGATTCAAAATGGGGTGTGCTTCCTAGCAAAATACAGACTCTGGGCAATGAGACGAAGATGGAGGCGGCGCTGGAGAGAGTTCTCTCGCAGCATTGGGGACGCCCCCGATGCTGTTTGAGTGCTGGGGCCCGCCCCCAGTGCTGCGAGAGAACTAAAGGCCGCCTCAGGTTCCAGTCCAAAATATGGGTAGCTGCAACTGGGCCTAATCCAGTCACGCACTCCACTCCAGATTAGGCCCAGAAACTCACTAATACCAAATATTGACAGGCAGCATGAAATTCAGGGCAGGGGTTTAGTAGATATGTTCGAGGGTAAAACAGACTCTCACACAACAAAACTCACACCACTTCCAAATCAGCTCCAGAAACCATACAAGTCCAATTAAACTCTCCTTCTAGACAGGGCCAAGAATCCTAGCTGGTAACCACGAAAACCATCGAGGACTCAAGCCAGTAGTCAGCCTTATACAGACCCCGGAAAGACCTGATAGGTTGACGAGAATTACACACGTGGAGCTCGCAGCTACTGAGACAGAGCAAGCTCAAGTAGACACTATGGCAGATACCCAACCGCTATCCCAACAGCCTAGTGGCCAAGAGAACCAACCAAAGAACCACAGGAGACCGGCTCAAATCTCCAGACGAACACGACAAAAAACACACAACCGTTTTATAAATCACTCAGATCCTGACACTGGTAGATTAGTTAAAGGAATTCTACAAAGACCACGTCGGAATAAGCTCTAGAAAGGCTATTCTTCTACCTTTGTTATTCTGATCTGCGCCGCCGTTCCTGAGAAATTTCATATTTCTTCCTTATGCAAATGAGTCTTCACAAGACACAGGGGGCGTCCACTTACACAAATGTCTGTTCAGCCACAAGGCAATGGCCGAACTGACATGCATAGTCAGCTCTGCCAGCTGATGACGTGGTGATGAGACAGAAGACGACAGAGGCGTTGTTGGAGAGTCTTTGGGGAGCACAGAGAATGCCCCCTGTGCTTTCTGAAGACTCATTTGCATGAGAAAGAAATAAGAAATTTCTCAGGAACGGCGGTGCGGATCTGACTGGCAGGAATGAACTAGATCACAGACTTTCTTCAATGAGTTTTCCCTTATTTTACGGTTTTTATCCAGTCTCATCTAATAAGACTATTCGCAATAAAGAATAACTGAGATTGTTGCTGCAAAGGGAATCACATATTTGTTCTATAGAAGTTTCATACTCTACAGTAAGTCATTTGAAAACTTTTGCCATTAACTTTTCCTTTGCCCCCAAAGGTGAAGAAATGATCATATATTAATAAAAGTGAGCCTGAATTTGCAGCACAATATCCATTTAGTCTTAAAGAGAAGAAAAGTTCTCATATTGTTCCTATAACATGTAACTTCCTGCAGATAAAGGAGTGAAATGTCTCCATAGATGGATCAGCATTATAGTCTACTTATAGAACTGACCTACATAAATGGTTTGTTGTTACGGTTCTGTATATATATATATATATATATATATATATATATATATATATATATATATATATATAATATTTTTTGATCAACAGAACCACTGGGCTGCAAGACACTGCAGCGAGGTCCACAGGCCCATATGGGCAGCTATATGTCTGAACTAAATGTGAACAGGGTGCAACACACATTGGCCGTGGTGCGGCGCAGTACTAAATGTGAAAAACCTGCAGTAACAGTGGTGTGGTGCGATACTCAATGTGAACAGGGTGCAACTAAACCCTGCCAGTTAAGCTCACTGGCCAGGTACACCAATACTGCTGAAACAAACAAGGCTGCCAAGGATTAAACACTCACCCCAAGTCAGCAAACACACTTACCCCTGCACAGCTAGGAGTTACCAAGGGAGTTTGACAGTCTAAATAAAGCATCTCAGAGACCAAACCTGCTGCAACTCCTCAGGCTGAAACAGTCTCTACTGCTCTTAGCCCTGGTGTAGAGCTGACAGTTCAGGGTTTACAGGTCCTAACTAACAGCACCCAGATAGAAGCAGAGAAACCTCACACAGAGGCCTAGTCTGGCAACCTGCCTGAATACTGGAGCCTATCCCTGAGACTACTGTCATTAAACAAGCTTCCGTGGACTTTAGGAAAATTCAATCAAAGTGTGAGCCTGGGTGGGTGTCGGCTCACACTATTTAAAGGGAAGACCCCGCCAAATAGGGCGGTGGTCATGACCTCACCGCTCATGCTCAATAGGGTAGAAAAGGCACTTATCTTGTGAGCGGCTCCAAAAGTCTGAGCATGCTCAGTAGGGCGAAAGCTGGACTTAGCCTGACCCGCAGGTGGAGCTGTGCGCTGGGACAGCAACCTGCGGGACCCAATCCTAACATTTGTAAATATATTTACAGTCTGTATCATAGCCCAGAGCTGCATTCACAGTTCTATAGGCTTCAGAGCTGAAATCTGGTTTGAAGTGTGCCCAGACCTTGCTCTTATTTGTATTATGGGAAGTGGTATCGACAATTTTTTCTTACATGAGACCACAGTCTGATGCCAGATACGTTTGCCAGAAAGAGTGGAGACCTTTTCCTAAAATGGGCAGTCGAATTGTAAATGCTGCTCTGACTTAATCAGCCAATTTAAAAGGAGATCAATTTATGGCCATGAAATTAAAGCAGGAATTAGCGTGACCAAGCTGTAGTTATTCTGGGATATAGTCTACCTCCTTCTTAATATAAAATTTACTGAAAATCTTCTTTAAAAGGAGTTGAGACATGAAGACAATAAAAAATGGCAAAGGGGGCATTCACACTGAGGAAAATGGCGTTGAAGCCCCAAGTTGCAGAAACGCAGCTTTTTTTGTTGCAGATTTTGTTGAGTTTTTTTGAGCCAAAGACAGGAGTGGATTGAGCAGAAGGTAGAAGTGTAAGTTTTCTATATATTCCCCATTTTTTTGTAGCCATTCTTGGCTTTGGCTCCAAAAAACGCAACAAAAAGAGCCGCATTTCCACAACGTGGGGCCTTAGCCTTAAGATATTCTAGACAACAGAATTAAAAGGGTTGTCCAAGACCCCATGTGTATTGGATACCGATAGGTCATCAGTAAATGACCAGTGCAGGTATGGTCCATACACCGATCAGTGGCTGTATACAGTATATACGCCCGGACACAACGCAGCTTTGACTCAAATGAATGTAAGCAAATGTGCAGTAACCAGGTGCCCCCACAACATTGTATGGCTCTAGGAAACATGAATAGGAGTAGGGGAGCTTCCTGCAGCCAGAACAGGATCCATGTTAGACCCCCACCAATAAGATATTTGTTTAGTATGGAAACCCCGGGGCGGACAATGGCGGTAGTCTGAATCTAGCCTAATTGTGGGGATTATGAGAAGACACTATAAAGCTCAATTTGATGGTGGTCCCGGGATCCAGACTGTGATGATATAATCTCCTTATATTATATCACCCTAGGTTATAGTACTAGATGTTTTTAAAATTTTGTTAAATCTTTTTATATCAATAAGATTGTAAATTGGGCATCAATTTATTTACGTACTAATATTTAGAGAATGATATTAGATTCACAATGCAGTCTTATAGTATGGCGAACGTGAAGATATAATTATGTCTCCGCTCCTACATATGCATGAGGTAGAAAGATCAGGAAAGCATGGCCATTTTTTTTGATCCCCGTGGATCTAAAGTAGCCTATTTCAAGTCTGCATTCATGAGTGAAAAGCTTATTTCACCGCTGGCAAATTTCAATCCCTGAGCCGTAGCGACAAGTTTTCCACAAGTTCCCCAGCTGTCCGCGGTGACACAGAGCTATCTATAAGGCTGAGTGACCTATTTATTAATCTCGGGGGATTTCGGCTCGGCCCTCAATGATTGTTTAATTAATTATGGCGCAAATGAACTGGCGCCATGTGCTGATAGCATTATTCCAACTCAATTTACTTGAACCCTCGATTGCCAATGGGTTTTAGATTGCAGTTTTTGTGCTCGGGGCACAATAATTTGTAGAACAGAGTTCCTTTGTGGGTGCTGCGAGGCTTTAAAAGATAAAATTCCACCATTTATTTATTACTCCTAGATAAGGCAGCTATTATAGTTTTACTGCTCAGCAGGTCCTCTGTGCTCGGCTCGAGAACATGCAGCCCTCGTAGAAAGCTGTTAAGTTACATCACCCAAAACCGACTCCGGGGTAAACACGTATTGCTGTGTAGGCTTAACAAATGGATAATGCACAGAAGGGGCTAGGACAATAAACAGCCAATTGTCAAGTCAGCAATCTAGCATGCCCAAAATGGCTACCGCTTCCTGCCATGGATTACAAATGAACTTGTGAACAGGCAGAACTTTTCTCGGCAGTTGGAGTAAACTACAGTGTGTTGAGAATTTTGTCAAGGAAACAATTTGTATTCCCTTCCCGCCCCAAGCCTTAATCTACAAATAGGGTTGAGCAAGCGAGTAAATTTCATGATCGCAATCGGAATTCCGATCCCGATCTTTTCCAGCGGGATCAAAGTCAGAGGTTATCTTAAGATCGGCTCAACCCCATTATGTATATATCATTAATAGGGTTGAGCGATCGAGAAAGATCAGATCCCGATCGGCGATCAAGCAAATTTCACGATCACTGGAAAATGATCGGAAATCCGATTTTAAAAATTGATCCTGAAATTTCAAGATCGGCTCAAACCTATCTACAAAGTACAATTATGGAGCTATAATGATATTGGTGCAATGGTTATGGAAGAGCAATAGTCTTGACCATTATTATATTATATTATGGCTTTTTGGTTGGCTGTCTCAGGGGCCCAAGGCCCCCAAAACTCAAAAACTCACCCCAAACGCTCTCAATTTTTAGCAAGGTCATACCACATAGAAGTGACCTTTGGTGGTAGTAGAATTTTACATATACCTGTATATACACTACGAGGGCTCTGTAGGCCCCAGCCCTTGCCCGACTATGCCGTGTGCTGACACTGGCCCTGTACACTACACACATGGCTGCAACTTCTACATCCTCCTATAAGCAAGTTAGCAGCAGAGTGGGTGGTGTATGCAGACTGCAGAATCGACAAGAGAGGGAGGGGGACTGCACTTACCTGAAAATCCTCAACCCCTGTGATAACATTCATTCTGATCATGGTTTCTGGTAGAATTCAGTAGGATGTTGTTCAGTCAAGTTTACTGGATAAAAGATCATGACCAGTTTACAGTAGATTCTTGGACTTATCAGTAGGCTCGAGCCATCGGGAAAGATTGGATCCTGATCGACGATCGAGCAAATTTCACGGTCGGCTAGAAAATTGATCAAAAATCGGATTTTTAAAAACAATCCTGAAATCTCAAGATTGGCTCAACTCCACTTATCAGTGCTACTACTTATCAATAGCCAGTGTGAGATGGTGACAGGCAGAGTGCTGGTGTCCCCAGGTTTCTGACATAAGTGCGGTCCAGGGCGGATCTGGCGTAGGCCTCAGACCAGGTGTAAATCCCTGGCTCATTACTGGGCCAGAAAAGGCTGCAACTCTTGCATTGCAGTGCAGTGCAGTTCCATCAGGGGGAGTCAATATTGCACTTGACTTGTTTGTGTGTCTTGAAGTAAGCCACATGTATAGTTAGGTTATCAGTTCTGTTTAGTTAGTTGCTCAGACGAGCAGGATTTTATTTTGTTTTTGCCTGAAGTTAAGGCTGTATTTTGTTTTTCTCATTTTGTGCCTGAAGTTATTTATTTTCCGGTTTTCTAAATAAACCAGTTTGCTGCATATTTTGTGTCCCTGTCTTCACTGTTTGGGTCTGCACCACTGCTTCTACCGAGCTACCTTCCCCATACCAGTTATATTAATAGTGTTGCTTCCAATGTGCTAGCATTTGGACAAGTTCTAGTTCAAAGCTTTCTAAATTTGTCCCATTGGTTCACACTTTATAATAAATTTGCAATTTTTTGTTTTGTGAAAAATACGGTTGAGCCAATCTTGAGATTTCAGGATCGTTTTTTAAAATCTGATTTTCGATCATTTTCCAGCCGATCCGAGCCGAAATTTGCTCGATCGCCGATCGGAATCCGATCCCTCAACACTAGTGACACATTTTGGGCTCATTTTAAAACACGCCTTATAATCCATACCCTCTTACCAATGACCAATGCTTATTTACTTTAGTGAGGAACAAAAAGTGTCTACAGATGGCAGGCACAAATTTTAGTGCAAATTGGGACAAGATTCTGGCACATTTATCTTAGTTGTCTAAATCCAACCAACGTGTTACAATTCTGTCTCTGCGAGCGTTAAACCACGTTTGGAAAGCAGCTGTCAGACTCAATACAAGTTTGCCCTTGAGCTGCCACATGTATGAGCTGGATACAAAGAACTCAATGGAGCAAGCCTGGTATAGTAGGTCACAAGGACAAACCGCGAGCTACTCTGGCAACTCCCTGCAGAATTTTAACCTAAAATATATTACAATCTGTTCCGCTTGGTATGATTTTACATTATGACTATTTACATTAGTATAGATCCCTCCTTAAGGGCTCGTGTGCACAACAGCATTAAGGCGGTTAAAATAAAGCTGCCACAGAGTGCATGAGCTCTACTACACTGCCACATACATCCGATGTCACACTTGAAATTTCTACATTTCAATATTCAGTAAAAATGCATAAAAAAGTAATAATGCAAAAAACTTCACAGTCGAAGGTGTTAAAGATACGTCATACGATTAACGGGGCCAACTGTGTACACATTACCCCGCACAAGACGCCGTCGCTGCCACACATGTATCTGGTTGCCAAGCAGTATGTTAGAGGCGAAATGAAAACTTTTAATAAAATGTTTGCAGCAGGCAGATATAAAAAGATTCAGAACAAAGGTTTTATCCTGAAGATATTTATTCTGGAATTAAATCTCTCTATTAGGAACATTTTTTTTTTCTACATAACTCCGTAATCCTAAGAGAAACAGAATGAAAACATGAACTGCGCTACAAAAAAAATGCTAATAAAATGTTCACCCTGGTTTATTCATTCAATTATGATTTACTTCTTTTCCATTTTTAATATTACATATTATATGGCTATATCCGATTCTTATAAGCATTGGTAACATCAGGCTAGGCTCCCATAAAATGAGGGTCAAAGCACATGGAGATTTTTGGCGAGGACTCTGAGGAGGGAAAAAATCCACTTCAGGACTTAGGAAATGGTTTTTTGAAGCGGTTTTAGTTTTTGTTTTTGTTACCCTCCAGAACAGCGTATGGCCCTTGCAAAAAAAAAAAATAAATAAATAAAAAAAAAATAATAGCTAGCGGTTTTTCCGCCTCCCATTGACTCCCTTTTTTTTCAGGCGGAATCCCCCTGAAGAAAGGTCATGTCGCTTTTTTTCCACTAGCGGATTTTACACTAGCGGTTTTTTTTCCTTGCCAAAACAGTGTGCAATGACTCTAAGACTAAGGCCCCACCTAGCGGGCTGCGAAAAAGTGTGGAGGAAAAAATGTTTTATCACACAGCACTTCACACAGTTTTCCTCTGCGGAATTTCTACTTATATTATACCTATTGTAGGGGAGGTAGCTCAGTAGCTGCAATGGTGTGGACCAGTGGCGTAACTAGGAATGGCGGGGCCCCTTGAACTTTTTACATGGAGCCCCCCAAATCGATCCCCAGTCCACCAGGCCTCCTAATGTCCCCCTGAAAAGACCACCCCTCTGAGAATAATAATAGTGTTTGTGGGCCCACAGCCTTACCTACCGATCCTGGCTCCTGCTCACAATCGCATCCGCAGAAGGGGAATCACCGGCAGCCATGAGCAGGAACCAGGAGCAGTAAATGCTGGAATTGCTCCAACAGGTAAAGGCCTGTTAAAAAAAAATAAATCTGCTAATGCAGCTGCTACCGGGCCCCCTAATATCTCGGGCCCTTTGGCAATTGCTACCGCTGCTACCCTGGTAGTTACATCCCTGGTGTGGACCCAAACAGTCAAATACAGGGACACAAAGATGCAGCAAACAGGTTGATTTAGAAAAATAAACAGGAAAAATAAATAAACCTTAACTTCAGGCACAAAATGAGCAAAATAAAATATAGCCTTAACTTCAGGCAAAAACAATAAAATCCTGCTCGTCTGAACAACTAACTAAAAATAACTGATAACCTAACTATACATGTGGCTTACTATCAGCGACACGAGCAATACAAGGACAATATTGTCTCACCGGGCTCAGGGTTACAGGACAGGCCCAGGCGCCTCCTCTCACTCCCTGAATCTGCACTGAAGTGCAGGATCTGCAGCCTTTTCTGGCGCCAGAACGTCACAGTGACTTACAAAACAAATGTCTCTTCTGTAATTTTTTTTATGCAATACATGTTCCATTGGACATTATAGTTTATTCAGTTTTGTTAAAATCTGACCAATTTATAATATCCAGGTCTACCATCTTTGTTACGTTAGACTTCCATTCTCAGCAGGTTTTAATATTTTTATCGCTTGCAAAAGTCCTTTAAAGCTAAGGATATGGAGGGGTAAAGGGCAATGTTCATATTAGACTTCAGATAGGAAATGTAAATTGTTTATGCCGTAGTTGTTTTCCTTCTCTTTCTTGTAGTTTCTAGTTTTACAGAGAGGAGAGGTTGATCCAGGGATTTATTCTAAATACCAAATTTGGAGTCGGAAAGGAATTTTTCCCCTAATATGGTGTAATTGTCATCTGCCTTGTAGATTTTTTTCTTCCTCTGGATCAATGTTGTAGTGTTATAGGTTGACGTGATGAATCCGCATCCTTGTTCAACCATTTTTAGTACGTGACTTATAGGCTAAGATTACACATGTGGTTTTTGAGCCAAACACAGTAGTGTAAACTTTGCTTTATTCTTCCCTTCCTCTTTCCATTTGAATTTCTTCAGATTTCAGGCTGTATGTTTTTGTGCGTTTCTTTTCTTTGCTATTTTTTCATACAACACAAAATGATGTTGAAGATCGTGAAACCCGTTGTAACAAAGTTCACGCTCCCCAGTCATCTATCCTTAGTATTGTGTCTATATGGCAGAGGAGCCTTGGATCCAGTGGCGTAACTACTGGGGTAGCAGCTGCCACAGGGACCGGGACATTAGGGACCTGGCGACAGCCACGTTTTTTTTTCTTAATAGGCCATTACCAGCTGGAGTTACTCCAGCCTGTAACGGGCCCTATTTACTTACCAATCCTGGCAGGGGCCGGGATCGGTAAGTGATGCCATGGGCCCCACAAACAGTATTATACTCGGGGGTCTTTTCAGACCCCCGAGTATAATCGGAGGTCCAAGGGAGGCAAGGTAACATAAAAAACACAATTACTTACCTCTCCGCGCTCTATACAGGCTTCAGGCCTAGTTGTGTCCGTGACGTCACTTGACCGGGACCTGCTTCCCGGGTTATGTGACGTCCCTGACGTAATTGAAGATAGCTGACAACACCGAGGACTGCAGCGAAGTCAGGGATAGGTAAGTAACAGTGTTTATGTTTTCATCCCCCCATGGTCTCCGATTATTATACTCTGGGGTCTGAAAAGATCCCAGAGTATTATACTTGTTCATGGGTGTTCATTATGGGGTATAATACTGTGTGCAGGGGCCACAATGGGGCATAATACTGTGTGCAGGGGCACTATGGAGCACAATAGAGCCTGCAGGAATGCGGGGGGGGGGGGGGGTCGGTCGAGGTCTTTGGTGTCGTTCAGGAAGGGGGCCTGGTCAAAAATTCGCCACGTGGCCCACCATTCCTAGTTACACCACTGCTTGGATCTTTGGATTGGGTCCTACTGCTATGCCTGCGCCTCCTGAAGCTGGTAAAGTTAATGCAGCGGTAGACTACAAATTCTATGGCTAGTTAGGCTTTCATGTACAAGAAAATCTGTTTTACCGACATTCTTTGTGATGGTAAAAATGTTTCTTTGATCCAGTTGAATTGAAAACAATCTCCCGTGAGGCGAACCTATAAAACTGGGGGTCAGAACATTGCTCCTCATGGCAGAATGAAAATGTAAGAATGAATGACTATGGGACATACAGCTGTGTTTACTCCAGTATAAATATTAACATGGAAATAGTCTGCATTAATGACATGCTAAATAGCCATTTATTGCATTTATGCAAATGAGTTCATAAATATGTATATAGGATAACGTGAACGCTGCTTATCCACATATCAGAAATGTGTCACGTCGTATGATATATATAACCCCTATTGTAAATTATAAGCAGACTACTAGTCACCAGAGAATTTGGGAACCATGAATATACCCGAGGCCACAGTATACTGTATGTATATGGGTCACAGAACATAAAGGAGACTTCTAACAAGTAGATGGTATATTATTCCTCATATTGAATATTTCAGCAGATGCAGAACCTCTTTTTAAGTAAAGGAGATATTTCTGTTCAGACCTAAAGAATATCTGGACATGAATCGTGTGTTACTACTATTTAACCCCTTCCCGTCCCAGTCATTTTTCGTCTTTGCATTTTTGTTATTTAATGCCCTCCAAAAGCAATAACTATTTTTCTAATTACAGAGCCTGTACTGGTTTTGCCATTACTGAGCGATCCGGGTGACCGCATTGCCATCACGGCCCTAGAGGACTTGAACCCTTGGGAGTCTGATCACCCATACAGCATATTGCAATACTAATACATTGCAGTATATTGTAAAATCCATTGACTTCTATGGGCTTCCACCTATTATGGTAACAGCTCACTACCCCCAGATATCACTCCTGCACAATGCTGCTCTTCTGATGCCTCGGTCAAATTTCACTAAGGCAGTTGAAGTATTAGTGTCTGCAATGAGAGGACTCTGATCAAGTGAATTACTGTTGAGTCTCTGCTGTTTAAAACGGAGGAGACCCTGTGGTTATGACATTCACTTTACTAGAAGAGAACAGAGAGAGCAGGCTACCTTGATGCAACAATCAGTGGCCATCTCACTATGTGGAATGACAACTAATGACCTTCATTCTCCACATCAGTATTGGTTCAAGAGATTCAGGTACTTATTTATCATAAGTGTCTGTGATGTGAGCACCTCTTTAAAGTATACCCTGATGGATAACTTGAAGTTCCTTGGGCCCATGTGCAAAATATCTAATAGGGCCCTACTTTCCATCTGCTATCTATAATACTAGTGTCATATGTTGTTCAGAGGTTTTGGGCCCCCTGAGCCTCCAGGACCTGGTAGAAATTGCTACCATCGCACCTACTATAACTATGGCCCTGAGTGTACACACCTTTATACAAGCCAACTGAGGAGACAGTAGTCTAAAGATGCATCAAATTATCACCCAGCATATGTGATAAATCTGCTGTGTTTTAAGACTGCCTAGCTAAATTTACATAATCTGAATACAAGGACAAGGACATAGACAGCAAGCAGCTTTCCTGGCTGTGCTAATAGATTTCTCTTTTTCTTACTGGGTCTTTTTAGCTGCATCATACCCTGTTTTTGAGGTCCACTGCCTAGTATTATGATTAGTAATGGATAGAGGAGGGGCGGACTGCTACTTATTGTAGACCATCCCGTGTCAGAGAAAAATGTAACGTGCTGCAGCCATAGTGGGGCTATATAGAGCAGAAAATTATAGGATACATGTATACAGGTTATACAGCCATAGAACAGATTGCCCAGTGAGAACCTGCAGATATTTCAACTTTTCATAAAAACCTAGGAACCCTTCAAATTAGGTGCTCCCTCTGTCTATTCAATATAAAGACAGAAATAACAAATCTCTCTCAATGTATTTGGAGTCCGGAATTTGTGATCATGATGTATATAAAAGTTGAACGACTTTCCTACATAGATAAGATTTCAGCTTCTTTCACGTTGACACCAGAACATCCCTAACCACTGGTATCTCCATCTTCCAAAGTGCCCGTAGAGACCACATTCTTATGTAGGCAGTGGCACAACTACCAGGGTAGCAGGGGTAGTGGCTGCCACAGGGCCCGTGACATTAGGGGCCCAGCGACAGCTGCTACCCCTGCGTTTTTTTTCTTTTCTTACTAGGCCGTTACCAGCTGGAGTTACTCCAGCCGGTAATGGGCCCTATTTGCTTACTGATCCTGGCAATAGCTGGGATTGGTAAGTGACGCCATAGGCCCCACAATCATTATTATTATACTCGGTATAATGATCGGAGGTCCAGGGGAGATAAGGTAACATAAAAAAAACGTGTTACTTACCTTTCCACGCTCCGGGCAGGTTTGGGCCTACTTCTGACACTCCCTGACGTCATATGACACGGGACGCAGGTCCCGGTCATGTGACGTCCTGGATGTCATTGAAGACGGCCGACACCACCGAGGACTGCAGCAGAGCTGGAGATAGGCAAGTATCATTTTTTATGTTGATATCCCATCTGGTCTCCGATTATTATACTCTGGGGTCTGAAAAGATCCCAGAGTATAATAATTGTTCATGGGTGTCCACAGTGGGGCGTAATACTGTGTGCAGGGGCCACTATGTAACATAATACTGTGTGCAGGGGCCACTATGGGGCATATTAGAACGTGCAGGAATGGGGATGGGGGGGGCCATGTCAAAAGTTTGTCACTGGACCCCGCCGTTTCTAGTTACGCCACTGCATGTAGAGTCTTGTCCATTAAAAAGGAATAGTGACTAGATTACCCTGAAATAGGTCTGTTCTCTTCAGGTGCCACATAGTAGCTATATGTACTGCCGCTAGACAATAAACTGTATGCCTTAATGCATGCCATTTGCTGAGTATGTAAATGCTTATGTCATGTTGTATCTCAATAATGTATGAAATTCAGACTTGTTTGGCCCACCATATTAGTTGTGATGGCATAAATATCTGACCAGGGAGGGGATATCAGTTACCTCCCTCCATGTCCAAGCTGTTGGGGTGTGTATTCAGTCTGTGTTGTATACAGTGCACAGAGCTGGAAGCGAATAGCTCCATGTGCTATACAGTGGATTGACAATGTTACTACAGCTCAGCTCCCATTGACTAGCACCCCACTACTATACAAGGCTCGGAGCTATCTGGAAATCAATTTTTTTTTTTTCACATTTTTCTCCTTGTGCTATTGACAAATTGATTTTTTTTGATGCTTTCATATCCAGTCTGATGTCTGGAAGTCCATAAAGCCATTACTTGCACATCAGACTGCAATACCGCAGACTTACAGGTTTTCTACTGTAAAACCAGAAAATTCACTACCACAGTGGACATTTGTAAGGTGTCTAAGATTCTAATCTAATGGTTCTTGCAGCACTGGTGTGCGGTATTCCCTGTAGGATCATATTGTGTAGCCTAGGATGAGGATTGAGGCTGGCGTGGATACCCGGAGAATATGCTGATCTTTACAGCCAGTAATCATTCCCAGGCACTACAGTCATTCCCTCTCTTACTGCTCATTGATTTTTATTTTTCACTGACAGTACTGGTGATGTTATCAGAGGAATAATATTATTATATGACCCATACTGGTCATTAGCCTTCAAACTATAGTGGCCTTATGAAGGTTATGATCCCTATGACCTTGTCCTCAGCAAGCAGTCATCAGTGTGATGTGCTACGTTCCCTTGTAATCCACTGAATAGATATCTCCCTCTGTCAAACCCATGCATATCGACATATACAGTATATACTGCTATGACGCAAGGTTGTAACCTTGGTCCATGCTTTAATGGTCACCTTGGCAACGTGTGCCATAGGGGTTATTTACTTCGGGTCTTGAGTTGACGCACTTTCCATTGCAGTTGGTTATCGGTGTGTGTAGGCTTCCAGTTTGGACCTACACTGCAGGACATAAGCAACTTTATGGTTATACAGCTGCAACTGGCTGCCATTGTCAAATACAAGATATACTGTACCACAGGGTATACATGTATATGGCAACACCCCTTGTAGTGGAAATAGTAGTTGTCTACACTTTTTAATTAACGGTATACAGAAGAAAAGATGAATGCTCTTTTAGCACATATTTATGGCGTATCGGCATGGGCCCTGGGCGCCAGGAAGGGTGCCCGCATGCCAAGTCTTTGCACAAGGTGAAGGAGAACCTAACGGCAAATCTGATACGACTGCTTAAACTGCCTTTCTCAATAACTTATTGGGGCACCATACAACACTGCTACAAAAGGGCAGTTTTGGCTATGTTCACACCTGGGTGGGAGGCTTTGTTAGGAATCTCCATTCCAGACGTTATTTTTGGGTGATGAAGATGAACACAGTGGGCACTTTGACCGAATGCACAATGCTAGTGTGATATTTACCTATTCTATGGCCTCAACATTGAATGCCAAAAAACCCAGGATTTTGCAATATTCTATCATGAGATGTCTACATTATTGAGTAGGGTTTAGTGATTGGGATCGGAAAAGATCGGATTCCGATCGGTGATCGAGTAAATTTCACAATCGCGATCGGAATTCCAATCCCGATCTTTTAATCGGTGGGATCGAGGTCAGAGGTTATCTCAAGATGGGCTCAACCCTATCCATGTATATAATATTAATAAGGTTGAGCGATTAGGATCGGGAAAGATCAGATCCCGATCGAGCACATTTTATGATCAGGATCGGAAATCGGATTTTAAAGTCGATCCTGAAATCTCAAGATCGGCTCAACCCTAGTTATGAGTGTCTCGGTTTGCTCACCATTTAGTTGCAATGAGAGTTGGGGTTTATGAAATGTTTTGCTCATATATTGTGAATTGGAGCTAAGGTACAGTACATCTAGACATTACATTGATGGGTATGTTAGGTTGTTCGGTGCCACTGGTGCTTGGGTGACAAATCTAACGCTGCATTATTGTTTACATTTACAAAATGTGGTTTGTTGATGTGAACAGAGCCTTACTCTAGAGACTATAGACTTAAGCCTTACTCAAGAAACTAGAAGATGGGGTATGTGTAGAGTAAGTCAAAATGTGATGGACCCTCATGTCCCACAATTACAGTTCCAGACTAGCGTCTTATTTACCTTTTTTTTTTCTAAGGAACCTTTTATTTCCCTCTGCATTTCTTGATCTGTTGTATTCCTTACATCTCTCTGTTGATAGAGACGATTTGATTGTTTCTTACAGTTCTCTAAATTCTCAAAACCCACTTTCCATAGTAAATGGTCATCAAAAATAGGTTGGGAACTTAGTAGAGATGAGCGAGTAGTATTTGATCGAATACCTCCCCGGCATAGGTATCCGTGTAAGCGGCCAAACACCAAGGACTTAAACGCATCGAATATTCACTGCACTTAACCCCTTGGTGGTCGGCCGCTTACACGCATACCTATGGCGGGGAGGTATTCGATCGAATACTACTTGCTCATCTCTAGGACTTAGTAGTATTTCAGAAGAATAGTAGATTTGCTCCTGGACTTTATTCGTTTGCGCTGAACTTTCGAGGCTAAGTTCTCTATGTAATATGTGCTGAAGCATGACATTATTAAAAAATGTACCAAGTAAGATGGGACATAGGACGATAATGTTCATGGTGGCGGTAGTATTAAAATACACCAATTTCTGTAATATTTAAACTTTCCTTAACGCTGAATATTTATTAAATCCTAAATTATTAATAGCACGCTTTATCTACAACAGAAAGCACTCAACATGACGGAGACGCGGCTATACGCATATACAGACTCTACATTAATCATGCACTGCCGGCTCTAAACTGTTCCACAACAGCATAAAGGAATAATAGGACACATAATACATAATGCATAGGATAAAAATGCATGTATGGCGTCTGTGTCAGTAATTTAAAAAAAGATTCTGCCAATTTCAAGGGTTTTTCTACTGAAATAACCAATATCTTGAAATAAAAATTGGGGATCCTAAGCCATCGTAGAGGAGAAGCGAGATCGCTCATGACCTTAACATGCATAGACATAAACCTAGAGGTGTCCGCTTTAGACAGAAGGTGCATGCCGCATCTGAATACCCAGCAAAGACATTGTCACTCTGAACAAAATGAATGGAGGAAGCCAAAGCAGCAGCACAGGCGTGCGTGTGTAATGACTTGTCACACATGAAAAGAGATGTGCACCGCTGCCTGCCTGGATCATTGTGTCACCAAGAAAGGGATCCTGCAAGTTGCTCTAGTCAATGCAGATGGACCGAAAACAAGACATTACATCAAACTGTACAGGAAGTTTGCTAGCCAGACGAACTGCAGGATGAAACGTACAGTCTACGGGGCCAACCCACCTTAGACTCCTTGAACCAGATGTAAATCCAACCTGGTGACAGGTGCAAGGGTCACTGTATGGAGCCTTGCTGGAAGGAAGCCCCCTTGGTGCTGATGTTTATGGCTGCAGGTCCTCCTCAGAATGGTCATCCCCTGGCTGTTTTACATCTTTGCTTTCAGGGTAAATCCACCTTGACAGGCATTTCTGTTGTCACCTCTGGGCAGCAGGCAAGGAAGCAGCAAGGGAAAGGCCACAAATGCTGTATTAATCCGTAGCATTTTCTCGCTACCTCTGTGACAAGTGTAGTTACTATCAGGGCTTCCAGCAACTGGAGAGGCTTTACAGCTGCTGTGAAAATATGAAAAGCAGAAGGGGTGTATGGGATGGGGAACAGAGACTGAGTGCCATCTGCAGGGAAACATGAGGCAGCAGAAGACACGTAACCCTTTTATTGTGCCTGCAACGCTCTGCAGAATGGGTTAAATGTTTACATTGCAGCATATACAGATTCTGTAGATGGAAACGCGTTGTATATATATCATGAACCCACTGAAATATTTTTTCATGTCTACAAGTCTGGATAGCAAATGCTGCATTGCTATAAAAGGCATTATATGCAGTAGAAATACAGAAGGTAGTAGATGGTAACTGCATCTATAGAATACGAAGGGTCTTCCTAAAGATACTATGAACAAGGCTGGTATATAATACTACAAGCGCCAGGATGGCAGGGAAAGAAATGGTTCATTTATAAGATTCATGCTCCTTCGCTTTAGGCAGAGTTTTGTTCTGTAAGGTGATGCAGATGTAAACCTTGAACTTTTGGTTCATTGGATAGGAAGGGTTAATGCCCCGTCTAGCTTGCCCGTAAATAGCGAGGCGCAGCACCGCAGGTTGTCACAACACGGCTTATTGTTGTAATATGTGTTGTGAAATGCTGGTAATGCATCATGTGTTGTATTATGTCTAAGTCTCTGTAAATGGAGCAGGTCATTGCGTGGTCAGTCTTCTAGTGGTTTCTGGAAGCTGCGTCTTTCTCAGACTCCTTAAAAGGTAGAACAAGGTTACTCCTATGAGTTGCACCATGGGAGAAGTTGTAGCTTCGTTAATTTGACTTCATGACCGTCGGTGCCATCCAGGTTACAAAGGGCTGGAATGGCTCAGTATTTAGGGGCTCAATCCCACATTCTGTGCGAGTGGGATGACTTGTAGGCGAGGAAGACAGCTGGAGAAGTGGCGAGTAGGGTTGAGCCGATCTTGAGATTTCAGGATCATTTTCCAGCCAATCCCGATTGTGAAACTAGCTCAATCGCCGATCGGGATCCGATCTTTCCCGATTGCTCAACCCTATTAATGATATATACATGAATGGGGTTGATCCGATCTTGAGATAACTTCCAACCTCGATCACGCCGGGAAAGATCAGGATCGGAATTCAGATCGTAATCGTGAAATTTACTCGATCGCCGATCGGAATCTGATCCTGATCGCTCAAACCTAGTGGCAAGCTTGAAGGTTGTTGGCAAGCTTGTGGTGTGGAGCAGCAGTTGGCAAATGGTTACCTGAGCGTAAGCACCTTAGACGCACTCAGGAGAAGGACAGTGGGTTCTCCAGTGTTGGTTGGGTGGGGGGGGGGGGGATGGGAAGTACATCCCTTCTGACAGTCGAAGCATGGCGTACACCTCTACAGATCGTGATATTGAAAACTAGACCCAATTGGTCAACCCTTGACTTTCAAACTGTTAACTATCATGCTGAAGTATTCCATTCACTGTGTGCGGGACATACCTCAGTCCTTCATCACCAGTGGGTGGCTTTAGGTGACACAGAAGGCCAGCAGCTTGGTGAGGGCGGTCTGAGGACGACTGCACCTTAGCCGTGCAGAGGGAGCCGCCATATTGCCTATTACAGGGTTAAGAGTCTAGACTTCATGTAATACTTCCTATGTCTGCAGTTTAGGAACAATTACAAAATAAATTGTCAAATGGTAAAGTTTTCCCTGTGCTATGAACGGCTCCCTGTAGTCTGCTGACAGTTTTAACTTAATTTATATTATAGTATATTATATATTATATTACATTACAAAGCGGTTACCAGATTCTGAATTTGCTCAGAGCTGGTTGAGCAACAGCAGAAAGCCAGCAATTTATTTTTTTCCTTTACCTTTCCTCTTTAGATTTAGATTTCTTCTGGAGTTAATAGAAAGCTGTCCTGTTCATTCAAGTAGCAGACAAAACCAATAGACTACAGTAGTGCTGTTTACGGACCTTTGAAATTTAATTTGGACTTACCCTCTCCTAGTGTTCTTTATAAAGAAGGCAATATCAGTCGGATGACTCTGCCAGCATGACAAGAATCAGAACTTCTTGCGAGACTCAAGGTGATCACTATGCTGTTACAGCAGGGGTATTGCTGAAGTAATGATTCTTGTTCATATTGTATCATTCATTCTTGGTTGTTTGACTTTCATACAGTGTTTTTACATATATTGTGCAATGCTGGTGCATAGACATTGATATTGTGTGCAGGGCTCTTTAAGTAGTTTTCTCCCATAATTCTCTGTTTCTGTTACTCCTCCCTTCTTGTTGCATCTTCTTCCTGGATATGTGTTATTCAGTCTGTAACCACTGAGCAACCATCTTGTAGAACTGAGAAAGGAATTGTGTTTTGACCGTATGGCATATCATCTCTCAAGGTAAAGACAAATAAACTACCTGAAGCAACTCCATTGCATCTCTCCACATGCAACCTGGGAACGCAGGGAATGAAATGTCAGCGCGTTCTGCTATCTGCCATTAGCTTACATACGGGAATTACAATCTCACATCTTCAGAGATTTCTCTAACATGCATCTGTGGCAGAATAGTCAAAACACAGCTTTCTAGTTAAAACAAGCTATATCTGCAGCTCCTGCAGGATCTACAGACAGCCTGCAAGCAAGCACAGTCAGAATACAGCATAATCTGCAGCACGCCACACAGCCTGCAGGAGAGCTCACAGCTGTCCTCCATCTTGAGCACATGTTCTCCTCACCACAGTGAAATAAGGGGCAGCGCCATCTTTATTGACATTTTCCACACAAAGACACCATGTCCACAAGGAGCTATGTGGATTCCCCTGTCACTGCATCTTGGACAGTGCATCCTGCTATCAGGGACTCAGATGTGCAGGAAACAGACTCCATGTTTCAGGATGTACAAATTGAGCGATTAAAACGTGTCAGTAAACCCACGCAAAAGATTAGAGAGAACTTTGAAATAACTAAAGAAGAGTTCTGTGATAATCTTGATGAATTATGGCGAAGAACTGAACACTATATAGCAGCGCTCTCACGCCATGACAGTGACACAGCAAAATTGGTCACTACACTAAACCGCTTATCTGCCGCCTATAAACGCTATCAGCGACTGTCCGGAAAATACGTCACATTCCTGAGTAACGCTGATTTTGATGATGCTATAGCAGAGCTAACTGAGAGGGAGAACCTATTCCAAACGAAAGATGCCGCAGTGAAAAACGCCAGAGATAAGGCAGAACTCCGCATCGCACACCTACAAGAAGTAAGGTCCCATCGGTCTACTTCATCCAAACATACGCTGTCATCCTCCAGATCCTCTCGTTCCAGAAGGTCAGCATTACACGATAAGCTTATTCAGATCCGTGCTGATGCAGAGGAGGCCAGTGTCAGACGGTCCTTTGCTGAGAAGGAAGCAGAAATGGCGCAAAGGCAAGCAGAGGCAAAAGCTGAAATGGCAAAGAAGGAATCAGAGGCAAAAGCTGAAATGGCGAAGAAGGAAGCAGAGACAGAAGCTCAACTAAAAATTCTCCAAATGGAAAGCGAGGAAGCAGCTGCCTTAGCCAAGCTAAAGGTTCTTGAACAAGCATTAGATCAAGACGCCGACCTAGACTGCTCCATCCCTGCAGAAGTGGAAGACCCAGCTGACCGCACTGCCAATTATGTGCTGAAGCAATCATCTCCTGCACCGCCTGCTAAGTTACATGCAACAGCACTACTCCAAACTGACTACATGGCTGTACCTGTGAAGCATCAGATGATGCCACCTATCCAGAGCAAGGTAATTTCCAGCATCACACATGCAGATCCTCCAGAAACTAAACCACAGCTTAACCCTTATGCTACATCATTTCACCCTGATTCATGTCGGCCCCATATGCCAGAGAATTTATACGTCCCAGGGATATCACAAGTTAATCTGGTGACACAAGGTGGGAGATCAGACATGTCGGACTTTGCCAGATATATGATACGCAGGGAGCTGATAAACAATAGTCTCTCAAAGTTCGATGACCATGCTGAGAATTATAGAGCCTGGAAATCCACCTTTGAAGCAGTGATCAGTGATCTTAACCTCACTGCCAAAGAAAAACTTGACTTGCTTGTTAACTGGTTAGGCCCAGATTCTGCAGAACGTATAAAGACATTGAGAGCAGTTCATGCGGGCCACTCAGAGGAAGGTCTTGCTGCGGCATGGGAGAGACTTGAACAGACTTATGGCAGTTCTGAAGCTATAGAAAGTGCCTTATTTAAGAGACTTCATATGTTCCCAAAAATCACCAGCAAGGACAACCGCAAGCTTCAAGATCTGAGTGATCTACTAAAGGAATTAGAGTTAGCCAAAATGGACCCACGTCTGTCAGGTCTGAGTTACCTTGACACATCTCATGGTGTTAATCCAGTGGTATCCAAACTACCATATGGCATGCAAGAAAAATGGGCCGACCTAGGTTCCAGATATAAAAGAGACCACAATGTGTCCTTCCCTCCTTTCTCTTATTTTTCCAGATTTATCAGTGACCAAGCTTGGAAAAAGAATGATCCCAGCTTTGACTTCACAGAATCCTCTCTACCAGCTTCATCATCATGTTCAAGGTATGAAACAAGCAAACGTAGAGACTTAAGGGGAACAGTATCTGTTAGGAAGACAGACGTCCCAATCGCTGCACCCTGCACCACCAAACAGGACACTCCTGTCCTTAAAGATAAAGACCCTAATAGTATGTGCCCTATCCACAAAAGGCCTCATCCCCTGAAAGAGTGTAGAGGACTTAGGGCAAAGACTTTGCAAGAACGCAGAGACATGCTCAAGGAGCTAGGAGTGTGTTACAAGTGTTGTGCTTCTTCAAAACATTTTGCTAAGGACTGTAAGGCTGTCATCAAGTGTACTGAATGCAGTAGCGACAAACATGTCGCAGCCATGCATCCTACCTCTTCATCTGACAACTCACAACCTCAAGCAGCATCTAAAGCCGTCACTGCGCATGGCGGGGAGCCATCGGCTCAAGTTTCAGCTACTACCACTGTCTCCTCCTCCTGCATGGAAGTATGTGGCAAGGACAATGGTCCCAAGTGCTGTGCCAAGGTGTGCTTGGTGAATGTCTACCCAGAAGGGCAATCTGAAAAGGCCATCAGGATGTATGCCATAATAGACGAACAAAGCAACAGGTCTCTAGCAAAGCCTAAGTTCTTCGAGATCTTCGATATAGAAGGAGAAGCAATACCATACACTCTTAACACTTGTTCTGGTCGCATAGAGACTTCTGGCAGGAGAGCCACTGGATACGTTATCTCTCCAATTAACAGGAATATTCACATATCCCTACCAACGTTAATTGAATGTGACCAGATGCCTGATGATAGGGAAGAAATTCCTACGCCGGAAGCTGCATATCATCATTCCCACTTGAGACACCTGGCTAAGGAGGTTCCTCCTATGGACGTGAATGCTGACATCCTGCTCTTGCTCGGAAGAGATATTCTCAGAGTACATAAGGTACGTCAACAATGCAATGGTCCACATGATGCCCCATATGCACAAAGACTTGACTTAGGTTGGGTAATCATTGGCAATGTATGTCAGGATAAGAGTCTCATGTCATCTCAAGTGAACTCCTTTAAAACCTTTGTGCTCAACAATGGACGCACAACCTACTTCAAGCCATGCCTTCATCACTATGAGGCAAAGGAGCATCTTCCTAACTTAAAAAGGGCACCAGACATCGTCCCTACACCTTATGACGACTTAGGAGCCACAGTGTTTCACATAACACAAGACGACAACAGAGTAGCTTTATCCATGGAAGATAAAGACTTTATCAAAATAATGGACAGTGAATGCTTCAAAGATCAATCTAACCATTGGGTTGCACCTTTACCCTTTCGGACTGGGAGGGCCAGACTTCCTGACAACCGAGAACAAGCATTATCGAGATTCATCTCCTTGCAACGTACGCTGAGAAACAAGCCTGAGATGAAAGATCACTTTGTGGCATTCATGGAAAGGATATTCCGTAACAATCACGCAGAGCCAGCTCCACCTCTGCAAGAGCATGAAGAATGCTGGTATCTTCCTTCTTTTGGAGTATATCACCCACGAAAACCCAAGCAGATCAGGGTGGTATTCGACTCAAGTGCCAAACATCATGGCGTATCTCTGAATGACGTTCTCCTCACGGGTCCAAACCTGACCAACAACCTGGTAGGGGTGCTAATGAGATTCAGAAAGGAGCCAGTTGCCATTACAGCTGACATTGAGCAAATGTTCCATTGTTTTATTGTACGAGAAGACCACCGGAATTACCTGAGGTTTCTGTGGCACAGAGACAGTGATACCAACAAGGAAATGATTGAATACCGCATGAGAGTGCACGTGTTCGGCAACAGTCCTTCACCTGCGGTTGCAACATATGGCCTACGAAGGACTGCTTCTGATGGTGAATCAGAATTTGGAAAGGATGCCCGTCACTTTGTCGAAAAAGACTTCTACGTGGACGACGCACTCAAGTCCTTGCCCACTGCTGAGGAAGCCATAGACTTGCTGAGAAGGACTCAAGGTATGCTGTCCAGAGCCTGTCTGAGGTTGCATAAAATAGCCTCCAACAGTATTGCTGTCATGAAAGCTTTCCAGCCCAGCGATCATGCCACAGAATTCAGAGACTTAAACCTAGGCATAGACGATCCTCCGGTGCAGAGAAGTCTGGGTTTGAGATGGGACTTGTTAAACGATTCTCTTGGCTTCCAGGTTAATTGTGCAGACAAGCCGTTCACTAAGCGTGGAGTTCTCTCAGTGGTGAATAGCCTGTATGATCCACTGGGATTTGTAGCACCATTGACTGTACAGGGCAAATTCCTACTTAGGCAGCTCTCAGAGACGATTGAGGACTGGGATGCTCCACTGCCACATGACAAGCAGCCAAAGTGGGAGTCCTGGAAAGAATCCCTACATGCCTTGGACAGAACTCACATACCACGTTGCTACACTCCAGCATCTCTCACCACAAGCCAGAGAAGGGAAGTCCACATATTCTCGGATGCATCGACTGAGGCTATCGCAGCTGTTGCCTACTTGAAGGTAATCGACAACCGCACTAAAGCTCATGTTGGATTTCTGTTTGGGAAAGCTAAACTAGCCCCTAAACCTGAACATACGATCCCGAGGCTTGAACTTTGTGGCGCTGTACTGGCTGTAGAGATCGCAGATTTTATACAGTATGAGCTGGACATTCATGTGGACGATGTTCAATTCTATACAGACAGCAAGGTTGTCCTGGGTTACATAAACAACCAGACAAAACGCTTCTACGTCTATGTTAGTAACCGCGTTGAAAGGATTAGGAAATCCTCTAAACCTGAGCAGTGGCACTATGTTCCATCTCATCTCAACCCTGCAGATTGTGCCACCAGACCATCATCGGTCAGTGCCTTTGCTAAATCCTCTTGGTTAACAGGTCCAGAATTCTTGCTGAACGAAGGAAAAGAAACATCTGGTCAAGACGTCTTCAATCTTCAAGATCCTGACAACGATCCTGAGATTCGTCCTGAAGTGAGTACCCTCATCACCAGGTCTGTAAGGAGGTCCGGCCTGGACTGTCACCGCTTTGAACGCTTTTCTAGATGGCTGAAGCTTGTACGCACCATCGCAAGACCTCTTGTTCCCGTATCTGTGGACCCGGATTCTCCTGCTATTCTTACTCCAGCGACTCTCCTCACTCAGAAGCTCGGATCTGTTCCTAGTCCACCTGAAGAACTTTCATCTGGAAACATCTATCGGAAACAGTGGAAACACGTTCAGCATCTGGCCAATTGCTTCTGGAGCAGATGGAAAAAGGAGTATTTGGCTCTTCTTCAAGGACGAAGAAAGTGGCAGCAGGTTAAACCTAACTTACAGGTGGGAGATGTCGTTTTGATGAAGGACCAGAAAGTGGAAAGAAATGCATGGCCTATGGGACTCATCTCAAAAATCTTTCCCAGCGAGGATGGTAGAGTCCGTAAGGTGGAAGTAACCATCACACGACAAGGTGACTCCAAGACATTCATCAGACCTGTATCTGAGACTGTCCTCCTGTTACCTGTCGAGGAATGAATCAAGCAAAGAACATTGCAAGTACATTGACTCAGTTGACTCGTCACTGGACTATCCCAGGAACAGCGATATACCGTGCATTTGACGCATTCAATATTTTCAACTGTTCCTGAATACATGTTCACAGTTATTGTTATTTTTCCTTGTTTTTGCATTTTGTCTTTCAGGGTTCCAGAATATACCAGATGGACATTTATGTTAAGTAGTGAAATCCAAGGATTTCAGACGGGGAGTATGCTGTTACAGCAGGGGTATTGCTGAAGTAATGATTCTTGTTCATATTGTATCATTCATTCTTGGTTGTTTGACTTTCATACAGTGTTTTTACATATATTGTGCAATGCTGGTGCATAGACATTGATATTGTGTGCAGGGCTCTTTAAGTAGTTTTCTCCCATAATTCTCTGTTTCTGTTACTCCTCCCTTCTTGTTGCATCTTCTTCCTGGATATGTGTTATTCAGTCTGTAACCACTGAGCAACCATCTTGTAGAACTGAGAAAGGAATTGTGTTTTGACCGTATGGCATATCATCTCTCAAGGTAAAGACAAATAAACTACCTGAAGCAACTCCATTGCATCTCTCCACATGCAACCTGGGAACGCAGGGAATGAAATGTCAGCGCGTTCTGCTATCTGCCATTAGCTTACGTACGGGAATTACAATCTCACATCTTCAGAGATTTCTCTAACATGCATCTGTGGCAGAATAATCACCCTATTCGTTTTCTTACCATATACTGCAAGTCAGTCTGTATGTGATGTAAAGAAGTGGAAAGACATACTTGGGCTCACTGTCAAGACGGAGTTACTCATAAGATATGTTCTTGGGGAATGGTGTAAGGGTCGGTTCACATTAGCGTTTGTATTTCCTCTGGGGGAATCCGCATGAGGACCCCCCTGAATGGAATATCAACGCAACTGCAAGCGCTGTGCAGTTAAAGCACATGGACCCCATAGACTATAATGGGGTCCGTGTGCTTGCCACGCACTGCCTGCACCATATTACTGCACCAAAAAAAGTTAAATACTTTATTGTAGCTTCACATTAAAACAGGAAATGTGCAACAATAAAACAACCACTTACATCATTCACATCAATCTTGATCATAGCATTGAGCAAAGATCAATATTAGATTTATAGCAATGAGTAAAGGTCAAGACTAGGATCTAAGCAATGAGTAAGGGTCGAGATTACAATCAAAGCAATGAGTAAGAGCAGGGGTGAACCTACCTTTTTTTGCCACCCGAGGCAGATGACAGAAAGCCGCCCCCCCCCCACACACACGGGAGGAGGGGGAGGGGTGGAGCGAAGGGGGGCAGGGCGGAGCGAAGGGGGCATGGCAGAGCGGCGTTAGCAGGCAGGGAGAGGACCTGCTCTCTGCCTGAGCGTGAGGGGCGGCCGCTAGAGCGGCGCTGCGTCCACAGGGCCTCCCCAATCCACCGCTTGGTGACAGTGAAGCTTGTCCTGGACTGGCTTAGGTAACCAAAAATGCCGCCCTCCCCGGGGCCCTGGCATAGCGCCACCTGAAGCGGTCGCTTCAGGTCACCTCATGGGAGGTGCGGCGCTGAGTAAGGGCCACAGTTAGAAACGTAGCAAAGAGTTAGAGGTCAGCTAGACAAGAGGTCGGTACAAGTCAAGCAACGCAGTACAGAATCAAAATCCAAGAGAATAGTCACAAGAAAAGTCACCGTAGCATGCGGCCAGAGAATGGTGCCGAAGCCCGAACGGGCGAGGATGTTACAGGCAGATGACACTGCACCTAGAAGTGAAGGAAGCTGGCATAAGACGAGTACAGTGTACACACATGCACAGTACAGTTAGTACTGAGGAGAGAGATGTCAGTACACCAGTTGGGACAAATACATTATTAAATACATTGCTAAAAAATATTTTACAAAATGCCCCATACCCTTACACTTCCCCTTATCGCATCAATTTTCTATGAACACTCCAGGGGGAGCTGCGGCTGTAATCTGAATGATACTAATAAGAAACAAAGATGAATATGCAACAACTGACCCCAAATCCCCATTAGGTTTTAGTTTCCAATAGGATGTTTTCTAGGAATGTAGTCAAAGAGGAATATGAAAGTAATTTGCTTCTTTGGATGGATCAACCCAAAATGTATAAGCATATACCATCGCTGCATAAATCTTGTATCTGAATTGTACTAATCCAGGCATATCACTCATCTACAATGTGAAGAAATCTGGTATACAGGAGGATGGCGCTAGTTAATCCGTAACCGTGAGCACCTCTGAGGGAATCTCAATCACATACTGTATGCCATGACAAGAGGACGATATAGGTTGCCAAATTATCAAGACAGGGAAAATAATCTTCCCGGCTTTAATTACAAAACAAAATGAAATGCAAATGAGGCATTTTCAAAATTTAACCTCTTCAGCTTCCCCAGACCAGGCTCACACTAGACTTCCCACAATGAGTTACCATAAATATATTCTAGTCTTTAAGGAGTTAAATAATAATTAAAAAAAGGGTTGTTAAAACCTGTGCATTTGAGCTCAAAATAAAAAAAACAAAAACAAAGCAATTGTGTTTAGTTGCTCAGACGAGCAGGTTTTGTGTTACTGTTTTTGCCTGAAACTAAGGCCTTGTTTATTTTTCTGCCAGTTCTTTTTTTTTTTTTTTTTAGCAAAATATATGCACAGGCCTGAAAACCTACTGAACCGGATTTTGGAGTCTGTCTCTGACTGTCTGGGTCCGCTGCTGCAGCTTCTGAGCTTTCCTCCCCCACATTATATAAACAGAATTTTACATCTTGGAAAATCCATTAATGTTTTTGATGAGCATACATACACTGGGAAAAATTTATTAACCCATAGATGTCAGTTTTCTGGCATAAATGGGTGTATTTATGGGATATCTTTGGTGACTGGCTCCTGTGGATAGGCCATCAGCATTATAGGGCTGGACAACCCCTTTAAGAGCATTGAAGAGGCCAGAGTCTCTTCATTAAGGCACATCTTACTCCAGTTGGGGAATAGATAAGGAAATGCCAGTCCTATTGAATTCTCCCCACTGTTTTAGCTTCATAAGTAGACATTGGATGTGTGTTCAATGTCTCGGTATTGCTTACAGAAGCCGAACGTGAAAGAATAATAAAAGGAATGCAACATACTTGCCTAGTTGACTTGAAATCGATCGCTGTCAGCATATAGAAATATAGTTCAAGAAAGTTTCAATCCAATTCATTTCCCATGCTTACAAGCCAACTCAGTCACGGTTTCTAAATATATTGTAACAGAAGTGACTGCAGCTAGTAGCATAACTCTTTTGTGGCAAACTGGAGATGTCTCAAAGCAATGATGTCATAAAACAAAACTTCTATTTATATGTTTGAAAATCGTAAAAAAAAACCTAATATAAATTATTAAACTTTGACTTTATTCCATAGCAAGTCACAGCTCTAGCCAGCAATTGGCTGCGGTGACCAGGTGACGAATCATCTGGTATCCACAGGAAAATGGCCAATGGATATGCGCAGTTGGCGCCTTTGGATGAAGATTTGATGGTGATGCGAAAGAAGAGGCAGAGAAGAAGATGGAGAGTTTTTGATCTGCACACGGGACGTCCTCTATGCGGTCTGAAAACTCTTAGATAAAAAAGAAAAAAAAAATTCTCACAAACGGCAACGCAAATCAGAAAAATAAAGGTAAGAGAAGAATAACCTTTCTTAAGGCAATTCCGACGTGTACTTAGAATCCCTTTAAGAACTATATTTAAAAAATTGCATTTCGGGCAGTTCACTTTTTTTTTAATGGCTCTGGTTTAGACATCAAGTTGGATAATTCCCTTTACTTCTTATTAAGAAAAGGTATATTCACCATTTTTTGAAAATACTGACTAGGGTTGAGCCGATCTTGAGATTTCAGGATCGTTTTTAAAATCTGATTTCTGATCATTTTCCATCTGAACCCAATGCTGATCCTAATGCAAATCAATGAGAGATTTTTTTAATGATCGAAAATCGGATTTTAAAAACGATCCTATTCACTACACAGCATGGAGTTCAAAAATTGAAGGCTTCAATTTTTGGACTCCACACTGTGTATTGATTAAAAAATTTGCCGACTACTTAGTCCCCCCTGCTGTCCAGTAACCGGCACAGAACCGCTGCCGTCTCCCCTTCTGGTGTGTATGCCGCTCCCTGGAGCTCTGGCCTGTTCTCTGTCCGTTTCTCTCCTCATTCAGGCGCTGGCAGAGCGCTGTATGCACCCCCGCCTCCCTAGTGAATCACTCATGTCTCCCCGCCCTGTACCCACCCACACTCTCCTAAGCCACAACAAGCACCGCCTACTCCCAGCTTCAGTAACACTAGCCTAGGGAGGCAGGGGGGTGCAGAGCGCTCTGCCGGCATGTGAATGAGAGAGGACAGAGAACAATGGTCCGGAGACCGGGGAGCGGCATTGGTTCTGTGCAGGTAAGTGTTGAGCGATCGGGATTGGAATTCCATTCCCGATCTTTTTTAGGCAGGATCAGAACCCAATCGAGATTGTGAAATGTACTCGATAGCCGATTGGGATCCAATCTTTTCTAATCGCTCAACCCTAATAGTGACTATAATAGCCTTGTTTATGCCTAGATTGTCTTAAATACAATTTACAAATACAGTTTGTAAAATTTGATCAGTTGACAATTTAAGTTTTATCTAAATTTACATGTGGGAAATTATTTTAGTGATGAGCCTGAAAGGTGGTCAGCTAAACCTCCTCCCCATCCCCGTCCCTCCAAGTGTTCTCAGCAGAATATAAACACTCCCAAGAACAATCCCAAGATCATATAAACTATTTAAAGTGACTACAAACAGAAGAGATATCTTACCCTATGAGGTCTCATGGCTCCTTGCCTCTGATTTTAGATGAAGTTATTTCTGTTCAACTTCAAACGAAGTCAAGAGGCACAAATTGTTCTAATGCTTCTAAGGGAGAACACCTCTGAAATTTGGCATGTTACCACATATGGACCTTTGCAAGGCTTAATATGCCACCGCACTGCCACCTTGCCAACCTAAAGGCTCGTTCACACGGGCACAGAGGGGGTGGGTTATGGCGCGGAATCCACGTCATAATCCACCCCCTCACAATGGTGAGATAAAAACAAACCTAGCACAGAAGAGGGAAAAACTAAATATAGTTTTGAGACACATAGTATGTTCCCAAAGTAGGGTCCTACATCCAAAATCGTGTCTATACCACAAACTAATGGAGAAAAAACAAAGAAATAGGTATACAGACACTCAAAATAGTGAGGTCAAAAATAGACCAAAACTCGTAATAGGAATATACAGGGGGCGGAGCCTGACCGCTGAACGAGACGGCCGCTTGAGAGAGGAGCTCCCGTCACACCGCCTGAATATAGGTACTCACAGCCTTCACTGAAGCCGCAATGGTCAAGCCGCAGAGGGACAAAGCTGGGGAGCGTCCGGAGACCCCAAAAAGTAAGAAACACTTAGGGGATTTGGAGAGATTTATCCGAAAAAAAGACTCTGGCGTCTCCCGCGCGCCTCCTCAATATGGCGCCGACGACTTCCGCCCTTGCTCAAGCAGACTCAGATGGGCCCGATGGCTCTGACGGAGAAACCGCCTATGGAGGTATAGATTTATCCGACTCTTCTGACACAGCACCTATATCTCGCACCTATTTTAAAAAGATTTTGGCCCAAACTTTGTCTCAGGCCTTTACCCCTGTGATGAAGGAGCTAGGGGAAATCAAAGCGGAGATGGGACATATGGGGGGGCGCCTTGAAACAGTGGAATCTACACAAGCCGCCATTTTAACTTTTTGCAATGCAACCGAAACCTGCTGCAGGCAACAGTTAAATGCACTTAATATTGCTCTGGAGCGCATTGAGGATCAAGAAAATAGGGGGAGGGGTAAGAACATTAGATTTAAAGGCATTCCTGAATCTGTGTTACACCAAGACCTACCCGCTGCAGCTATGAAAGTTTTTACTACTTTATTAGGAGAAGAACAGGCATCCTCCATTTCAATAGAAAGGATTCATAGGGCCCTGCGTTCTGCCCCCTCTTCTGCTGACCCCCCCCAGAGATGTTATATGTGCCTTACTTTGTTATACTGATACCGCTGCGATACTTAGAGCGGCAAGATCACATAAGGACTTAACCCTTGATGGTGAATCCATCTCACTCTTCCAGGACTTGGCCCCCTCCACCTTGTACAAAAGGCGCCTTCTCAAACCTCTAACCACCTATTTGCGGGACAAAAAGATCTTATTCCGCTGGCTTTTCCCATTTGGATTACAATTTCAACATGCTGGCAAACGCTGCACAATAAGGGTACCAGATGATCTACCAGCTGCATGGGCAGTACTTGAAATAGATCCTATACAGATCTCATCCTGGCTCTCGGTCACAGACCAGCACTTTCCGAAACTTCCTGCACCGGATAGCTGGACAAAGATATCCAGAGGAAAACCAGCTAAGACCAAGAAACTCCCTCCGTGAATTTCTTTCGTTCCACGACATAACATGTTTGGTTTGATTAGTCATTTTCCACTCTATGTGGTTCTCGATTTATCTATTTTGGTTGCTATCTAGACGTGGCTTGACATGTTACTATGCTTAAGTTTTATGTTAGATATCTTATCTTCAGTGATTCTTATGCATCTTTCATCTGAATGTTAAATTTGTACCTTCAGGCGGTACCGACGATCAGGTTGATCATGCAAAAGACATGGTCTATGTGTTTCTCCGTTTCCCATTTCCCCCTCCTGAGCTCTATACTGAGCTTGTTTGTTCGCCAAGTTTTCTTGTGGTATAAAGTTACGGATTGTTTACCCTTGTGTTTTAGGTCCTATAGTCCTGGGTCTCACTCTTCGACACTAGCTGGTGCTCTCACGAATAATTTGCCTCCTATTATATTTTACAAATATGGCTTTGGTTAAAATTACTTTGTGGAATGTTTGTGGCCTGAACACTCCACAGAAACGGTCTCAGCTATTAGCTTTACTGAAAAAATATAAAACAGATATCTGTTTTATTCAGGAAACCCACTTCAAATCTAGTTCTGTGCCTAAATTACCCATCAAGCATTTTAAGCACTGGTTCCATAGCTGCTATGCTAAGGCGTCTAGGGGAGTCTCTATTGTCATCTCTCACGCAATCCCTTTCGAACCTATAGTTGTTTGTGCAGACCCAGAAGGGCGTTTTTTGTTTGTAAAAGGCAAAGTGGGCAACCAGCTAGTGTCGCTTGGAAACCTCTATGCCCCGAATGTTAAACAATCCTGCTGGATAGTCCAGACGCTCTCTAAATTTAAAGATTTCGCGGAGGGCATTAGCATTATTGGAGGCGACTTCAATGTTGCACTGTCTCCCACACTTGACTCCTCCACTCTCTCTTCAGTGCATTCACAGAAATCCTTAGCAAGAATACATAGGGCTCTAGGTGACATCGAGGTTGTAGACTCTTGGAGAATTTTCCACCCATCCTCTAGAGATTATACTTATGTTTCATCAGTTCACTCTTCCTCACACCGCTTAGATTATTTATTTGTCTCCAAGTCATGTTTATCTATTTTAACTGCTGTGGACATAGGCTCTTTCACCATTTCAGACCATACCCCCGTTTCTTTATCCATGACCTTGAAGGACCTACCAGTCAAAGCATGGGCTTGGAGACTTAATGAGACGCTCCTAGATGATCCTCGCCATGTAGAAGCCTTGTCCCTCAAATTGCAGCGATTTTTTAACGAAAATCCTGCATCTGATACTTCCCATGCTATTACATGGGAAACACATAAAGCTTACATTCGTGGGGAGCTGATCGCTCTGGGGGCGAGGGTCAAGAGAGTGAAAATGGCTCGTCTAAATGAGCTATTAGCAAAAATTTACACGCTAGAATGCTTACAAAAGCGCTCCCGAGTCTTGTCCACACAGCCTGAGTTGGTTGACTTACAGAACCAGCTACGTGATCACCTCAACGTCCGGCATGCCAGACATTACCAGTACTCCAAATTTAGATACTATGCCCACGGAGATAGAGGTAATAAAATGTCACAACTTGTTAAAAAACGAAAGGATTCAGCTTTCATTAATAAAATAACTACAGACCGAGGTCAGACTGTCTCTTCCACGGAAGATATAGCTTCACAATTTCAGGAGTTCTATCAATCCCTATACAATCTATCCCCTGCACTAGACCCAGAAAACCCGGAGACTGTTCATAAGATAGATAGTTTCCTGAAGAAACTGCATCTGCCTTCACTATCTGAGGATCAGAAGTCTGCGCTGTCGCAACCCATCTCCCAACAAGAAGTCCAAAAAACCTTAGCTTCCTTACCGCTAGGTAAATCCCCAGGCCCAGACGGACTCCCAGTAGGGTACTATAAAAAATTTGACTGTATTTTGTTACCCTGTCTCTTTGGTGTGAAGAGATTAGACAGGGGGGTAAGTTACCACCTCAAGCACTAATGGCAACCATTACGATTTTACCCAAGGAAGGTAGAGACTCTACGAAGTGCGGAAACTATCGCCCTATCTCTTTGTTAAATGTGGATATGAAACTTTGGGCAAAAATTTTGTCCTCCCGTTTGCAGTCTCTTCTTCCAAAACTTATAAATCCCGAACAGTGTGGGTTCATACCTGGCAGAGAGGGTAACTATAACTCTTGTAGGGTAATACAAATTGTCCAGTGTGCTTAGCGTGACAAACTGCCATTAGTCCTTCTCGGCACGGATGCCGAGAAGGCATTTGATAGAATTAACTGGCTCTTCCTGCGCTAAGTATTAGCTAGATTTGACATACCCCAGGATTTTATTACAGCTGTGTTTTCTTTATATTCTACCCCTAGCGCTAGGATTAGAATTAATGGCACTCTGTCGGACCCGTTCACTATCAAAAATGGCACAAGGCAGGGTTGCCCTTTATCCCCTACCCTTTTTATATTAATTATGGAAACCTTGTTACAAGCCATTAGAGACCATCCAGATATCAGAGGCTACACAGTTGGTGCCGAAACTCACTATAGTGCGGCGTTTGCTGACGATCTCTTGCTTTTTGTATCAGACCCTGTTCGCTCTTTCCCGCACATAATAGAATTGTTAGATACTTTTGGACAATTATCCAACTTTAAGATTAACTACTCAAAATCCGAAGCAATGAATATTTCATTATCTATTTCAGAACTTAGAGTAATTCAACGACAATCACCATTTACCTGGCAACCATCTAAACTAAAATATCTAGGTGTCTATATCACTAAGGATCCCAACTCTTTATATCAGGCTAACTATGTTATGCTATTGAAATCTGTACAAAATTACCTTTCGGCCCTTTCAACCCCGTACATATCTTGGATGGGGCGGAAGAATCTGCTTCGCACCTATGTCCTCCCTAAATTCATTTACCTTATGAATAGGATTCCCATTCACGTCCCATGCTCATACTTCAGGAAAATTAGATCCTTGTTTTTCTCCTTCCTCTGGGGTTCTAAACCGGTTAGGCTATCTTACGATCGACTCATCCGTCCGAAAAAATTTGGTGGGTTTGGCATGCCGGACGTATTGACCTACTATAGGGCGATTCTGCTAAAAAGATGGATCCGCTTACACTCCATTGGTGCTAACGCGCTAGATGTCTCCCTAGAACTCAGCTCTCTTGGCCCTCGCCTCAGGGCTAGTTTATGGGGTCTTACCCCTTGTAATGAAATTCCTTTTAAAATATCTGCTGCTGTGGCGAAGATTTTTAAGGAAACCCATGCAGACGTCCCCCTTATTGGCCACCCACCTCCCTCTGTACCGGGTGATTTAACTCCCTTCCTACTTTGCCCGAAAGCAACAGACATTTCAGAGGCTTGGAAACTCCTGAGTGTATACAAACTCAAAGACCTGTTAGAATGGGATGTATTGCCTAGTCCACTTCTGGGGAGAGCTCACACTTTCCTCCAATTATCCGACCTCCAGAATACACATGCTCTCCTTAAAAAATCCTTTCCGCATCTCCCCCACACGCCGTGGTTTGAATCCTTACTTTCTCGTTCTGACACTTCTAAGGGTATGATCTCTTTGCTCTATACCTACCTGTTAACGCATCCCCACTCTCCGAAACCAGCCTATATTAGTAAGTGGGAAAAAGATCTTGGTCGCACATTTTCAGAGCCAGAAATTTCTCATATTCACAGTAAATCCCATGGGTTTTCCCCATGTATTAGGATCCAGGAGAATTCCTTTAAGATCCTTACAAGATGGTATAAGGCACCCGCTGACCTACAACTTATGAAGTTGAGACAGGATGACACTTGTTGGAGATGTGGGGAGCGAGGTGGATCGTTAGCCCATATGTTTTGGTTTTGTAATAAAATCCAGCCTTTCTGGTTACAAGTCGAATCTATTATACATCAAATAACAAAATGTAGGATCAGGCTCTCACCAGTTTCGGTTTTACTTTGGTTACCGGCCAACTCTTGGTCACCTTCCAAGAATGATTTAGCCACAATCTTAATTCAGTCGGCCAAAATACTAATTCCATTACATTGGTTGGAAAAAGAGGCACCTCACGTGTCTGAATGGTTGAGTAGAATAGATGAAGTAGCTAGGCTAGAAGAACTGTATAGCTGGGAGTTGAGGAAACACCAGTCCTTTGTCAACCTTTGGAAACCATGGTTCAAGTACCGAAACCGTACCAGGCCACATACTTCTGTTAGCATCAGCTGATATTTGATATTACCCAACCGTTTCTATCCAGTAGCTACATGTGCATCCAGCCTTGTCTCCCATGCTCTTTTTTGTTTTTTGCACTGACTTAGTCGCTATGGACCTATCCCTCCCTTACCACCTCTATCCTTCCGCTCCGACCCCCTTCCCCTCCCCCCCCTTCCCTTCCCTCCCCCCCCTCCAACCCAACTCACTATACGGTTAACTTATTTTATTGTTTATGTTCTATGCTCATATTTATGTGCAATGTGCCGATTCATGATTCTGCTTGTATTTTTGTGCATTTGTTCACCTGTACAAACCTTCAATAAAATAAGAATTTGAAAGAAAGAAGGAATATACAAACTTTAATAGTATTACATTAAAATGTTATACAAAAATATGCTGCGAGTAACAGATAAATGTACAAAAAAAAAAAAAAAAAAAAAAAAAAAAAAGAGCACAGAGTCCAATATTGCCCAGGACAGTTATTACATGTAGTTACACGTGACTGGTAAACAAGAGATTATATATATATATATATATATATATATATATATATATATATATATATATATATATATATATATATATATATATATATATATATATATATAATATAATATCTCATGAACCAGCAAGGTAAGCTAAAGCATAAGGCCAGATTATAGAAATGCTACCAAAGGGAGGCCAAATCTATCCTATATTATATATAGTGCAAAGTGCAATAAGGCAAAAACGCAATTAAGCTAAAAGTAAAATAATATAACATTTAAGCATTGAGTATTTATAGACAAGAAAAAATGGCCACAAAGTAGATTGTAAAAGACTAAATCAGCGGCAGCAGAGGTTACACAGCAAGTCTATCATATTAATGAATGGAAGTACAGCTTATCCATGATATAAATCACGTTAGTAGAAGTAGGGGGGGCAATAAGAGGAACCGCCGGCTCGCACCCGACGCGCGCATTTCGGCATGCCTGCCTTCGTCTGGGGGTGAGGGGAATCAGTGTGATTTTATGTCCGGGTAACAACAGAACTCCAACCAATGGGAGCCGCATAACACACCAGGAAGTTCTAAATGAATAGTGATGCAATACACCTGTATAGTCGGCGCATGCCCAGTGATGCACCGAACCCAGTCACATGACTACGGCCGAAAGTGAGGCCTGGAATACCAAGCCTCGATCTGGTTCGGACATGTGATGTGCTGGTCGGTGGTGAGTCACAGGCATGCGCACACAGGTGTATTAAACCAGAATGGGAGTAGTAACCTCAAAGCAAAAAGGACATTTAAAGGGGCAGTGTGAAAGGTGTGAGAAAAGGGTGAATGTGAAGGGTGTGAATGAGAAGTGGAAAGTGAAATATGTGGTATTCCAGGCCTCACTTTCGGCCGTAGTCATGTGACTGGGTTTGGTGCATCACTGGGCATGCGCCGACTATACAGGTGTATTGCATCACCATTCATTTAGAACTTCCTGGTGTGTTATGCAGCTCCCAAAAGCCATGACTGTCAGAAGCCGCGACAGTCGTGGCAGGCGGATATTGGCCAGAGAGTGACACTCTCGGGGTCAAAATCCGCCCTTCTTCTCCCCGTGTGAACAGGGCCTAATGTTCATCTCTTCAGCTTAGAGCCTCCAGGCCTGACGTCTTCATCCCCCACCATGGCTCTCCTAGGTTCTTTGTTACAGTCTACCACATATCCGCACCCTGACTTTAGAGTCTAAAGGGGTCAAAATGCACCTTCTCCAACTGATACCTCCCCCATTTTTCTGTCCCTGATGAAAAAAAGACCTATAGGTGCCAGTTACTGTAGCTGCAAAATGGTTTCCCATTCAATTTTCTTTTTCATTGATGTGGTTGTCTCCTAACCTTGTATTGTATTGTCTGAACTCCTGACCTGACCCGTCTAGCTGTTCTGAACATACTCCACCTGCTTGATCTACTCCCATCCAACTATACTCTCTGCCTACTGTCTTGGTATGTTTTATTGGCATCTACAGTCCATCCATATATCAGCTAATGATAATGGAGACTACTCCATGGGTTGTTATGGGGGAATTCCCTGTATAAACTCAATACCTCCTCATTGGAGTTCTAGTCAGAAAAATCCCTTAGGCTAAGGCCCCACGTTGCAGAAATGCAGCTTTTTGTGTTGCAGATTTTATTGCAGTTTTTTTTGAGCCAAAGCCAAGAATGGCTACAAACGGAATCAGAAATGTATAGAAAGCCCTTACTCAATCTAGGCCTGGCTTTGGCTCAAAAAAAGCTGCATTTCTGCAACGTGGGGCGTCAGCCTTAAGATAAGTTCACACAAAGTTCTTTGGTCAGGGTTTTGAGGCCGTATCCGCCTCAAAGCCCTGACCAAAGAGACAGCTCCCATTGAATTAGTGGAAGCTGCTCAGGTCTTTCTTCTGGGAGCAGTTTCTTCCAACTCCCGGAAAAAAGCAGCGAGGTGCTTATTCTGCAGGCCGAGTCGCCTCGCGATTCGGCCTGAAGACACTCCCTCCTCTGGACTAGGGCCATTCATTGGGCCTAATCTGGAGTGGACTGCGTGGCTGGTGCTGTGCCCCGGCTTTTCAGTCGCGGCTACCGGCTTTTGGACTGGAACCTGAGGCGGTAAAAAAAAAAATAAATTATATATATATATATATATATATATATATATATATATATATATATATATATATATATATATATATATATATATATATATATTCGCTGTTTGAAGATACCCTAAGAGTCCAATTTCACTCCACCACACCCTCCCCAGCCAAGCTTTGTCACACACAGTCTTTAGGTATTACGTTACTTGACAGCATGGTGAATATCCTACAAGGTTTTGCACACTTTAGTGAGACCTTTCAAGGACTCAGAATTTGCTGCATTGTCCAATTTAAAGATTTGTGCGTTTCCAAAAACTTAAAGAGGACCTTTCACCACTTTTGGGCACATGCAGTGTTATATACTGCTGGAAAGCTGACAGTGCGCTGAATTCAGCGCAGTGTCGGCTTTCCCGATCTGTGCCCGCTGTAAAGAGCTTACGGTGCCGGTACCGTAGTGCTCTATGGTCAGAAGGGCGTTTCTGACCATTAGCCAGAGACGTCCTTCTGCCTCGCGGCGCCTATCGCGCTGTGCTGTGGAGCAGGGAGGAACTCCCCCCTCCCTCTCCTGATAATGCTCGTCTATGGACGAGCTGTGTGAGCAGAGGGAGGGGGCGTTCCTCCCGGCTCCACAGCACAGCGCGATAGGCGCCGCGAGGCAGAAGGACGTCTCTGGCTAATGGTCAGAAACACCCTTCTGACCATAGAGCACTACGGTACCGGCACCGTAAGCTCTTTACAGCGGGCACAGATCGGGAAAGCCGACACTGCGCTGAATTCAGCGCACTGTCAGCTTTCCAGCAGTATATAACACTGCATGTGCCCAAAAGTGGTGAAAGGTCCTCTTTAAGTTAAACTTCACCCTTGGATTATTTGGAAATATACTGACTAGAACATTTCTTTACTATTTGACACATCAGCTTATGTCCTAGTAGTGTCATTATTTTGTACAATAATTTGCGCATAATCCCAGTGTCATATCTTACTGTTCAGTCTGTACCAGCTTGTCGAACCCGCTCAATTCATTGTGCAGCCGTGGTACTTTTAGCGCAGCTTCTTAATTATACCAAAACAGGTATAAATGACAAAAATCCCTGTGTGTACAAATTGCAAGAGCAATGTTCCCATGCCATCCATCCCGGATAATATATTACGCAGCGCAGGCAATGTTTAAGTGGCTTGGACAGCAATACTGCAGGTATTTACAGGCAGCATTCTTCAAGTTGTGCTTGCACTTGACATCTCCTTAGAGTTCTCTGGCAAGAGGCCCAGGAAATTTCCCAGCAGGCTTCCATCCGGAGACAAGACAATTATATGATATCATAGCTTTGGCTGGAAGCTTCCAACGTAGGAACCAATAACCCTGTTGGTACGGTGCGCTGTGCTTGCAGGACAGCTGTTAGCACAGGGGTGGTTGACATGAGGACTTAAAGATTTTTTTTCTTGATTTTATTTTCCTTAAGAAAAAATGAAGTCCAAAGTCTAAACTAGTTAAAAACCACGAAAAATAACGACCTAAAATGTTGTGTTCTGTAGAAGTGTTTTTATGGAAGAAAATGTGGTTTCTATAGCTAATGAGCAGAAAACGGAACAAGTTCTTACTTTAAAGACTTCTAGGATTATTTTTACTGACCTGTCAAATTTCTGTGCTAAGCTTTGCCGCAATTGGCGAGGAATCCGAAGAGTGGTGCATTATTTACATCTACAAAATGTAAAATATGCAATAAGTGCACAAAATATTCCAGCAACAATTCCAGGGGTTTGTCCAGTTTCAGCAAACAAATATCTTTATAATAAAATGTTTCAAACTTTCAGTTATGATTCCCCATTGTTTTCTAGTGAAACAATAAGCATAGCACCGCTATGATCTAGTGTAGTAGGGCAAAGACCAATAAATAAATAGGGTTGAGCGATCAGGAAAGATCGGATCCCGATCGAGCAAATTTCACAATCACAATCAGCTGGAAAGTGATCAAAAATCACATTTTAAAAACGATCCTGAAACCTCAAGATTGGCTCAACCCCATTCACGTCTATATCATTAATTGGGTTGAGCGATCGAGAAAGATCAGATCCCGATCGCCAATCGAGCAAATTTCATGATTGCGATCAGGATCGGCTGGAAAATGATCGAAAATCGGATTTTTAAAAACGATCCTGATATCATAAGATCGGCTCAAACCTAACCATGTATATATCGTTAATAGGGTTGAGCGATCAGGAAAGATTGGATCTCAATCAGCGATCGAGCAAATTTCACGGTCGTGATCAGCTGGAAAATGATCGAAAATCGGATTTTAAAAACAATTCTGAAATCTCAAGATTGGCTCAACCCTACCAATAAAGTGACCAAAAGTATATGAGCAGATGTCACACCACCTTAAATTGCAGATAAAAATATATCACACGTCCCCTTAAGGTAGCCGCTGGATCACCATCACACGTGGATGAAGGACATCAAGGTTTCTCCAAAAGGACCAAAGGAATAAACCATCCGCGCTCACCAGGACATCGTCAGAAACACTCTTTATTAATACTACCATACACAACGCGTTTCGCAGCTACGCCCAACACCAAATAGAACATTTGATAAAGGGGCGTAGCTCCAAAACACGTTATGTATATGTTCGTATTAATAAAGAGAAGGTTTCTGATGACGTCCTGGTGAGCATGGATGATCCTTTTGTCCTTCTGGTTTTCTAGATCTCCGCTTGCTGTCATTCTGGATAAAAATCAGTCCATGGTCAATTAATGGACTCTGAGGCCACAATCGTTGTACTGTTCTACTGTTTTATGACTTATTAGGAAAACCCAATGATCCTAAACCTTCCATGCTCATGGAGTAGGCGCCATTTCAGGTTTTGTTATGGGCCCTATGGTTACTTGGCTACTTAATCTCCACAATGGTGAAAATGAATTTTGGTGAAATATTAGCAAACATGCTTCTGTGAGAATATCAGGTCAGAAATTAGAAAATCTATTTCTGCACATTTAATGGCTAGAACTCATGTCATTGATGTGTAAACATAAGAGCACTAGAAGCCACATGGAATCTAAGCAGCTGTCAGATGGCATTTTCCTTTTTGTGCGTTTCAATCAGAGTTCTAGAAGTTATCGTATTGATCACACATTCATTAAATGGCTTTGCCGTCTCAATGTCTCTGCAGACGTTGCAGCAGAGTCCAGCACATAATCGCTTTATGACTCATCTATGCTAGCACCTCTAACATACTTTATATAATAATCACTGGTGAGCATTAGAAGACAGTGCCATGAAATTATATAACACATAAGGGACGATTCTGCCTTCTACCAAGTCTAAATCCAGTTCTAAGGAAACCTTGAAGACGTAAACCAGCTTGTAAGGCGCAAAGAATGGAGAAAATGGAGGTGTATGAGTAATGGTCAGGATTAATGTGCATCTAGAAAAGCTTTGTAGGATGCTGAAGATAAAACTTCTACATGAGTACAAAGAATATAGAGTTTGATATAGTATAAACGGTTTTATATCCAGCTAAAGAAAGATAGTGAGAAAAATGGGCTTCTAATGATAGGATCCCTTTAATACCAACACATCAAAATAGCCTTAAGAAAGACTATTCTTCTCCTACCTTTAGAAGTCTTCTCCACGCCGCCATTTGGTAGATATTCCATTTTTCTTCGGTATGCAAACAAGTTTTCTCAGAACTTTTCCCAACGCCGCCTCTTGTTCTTCTGGCACTGTTTCTTCTTTCTGCGTCTTCTGGATCAAAATCCCAGGCATGCGCAATTGGCTCTGCCATCAGGCCTGAGGCAGAGCCGACTGCGCATGTCTGCAGCATACAGTACACTCGTGTAAGCGGCCACAAGAAAATGGCTGCTTATACGAAAGGCTAGAAGAAAATGACCACAGATGTGTGCAGTCTAGAGATGAGCGAGTACTGTTCGGATCAGCCAATCCAAACAGCACGCTCCATAGAAATGAATGGATGCACCTGGTACTTCCACTTTGACGGCGACCAGCCGCTTAACCCCCCGCGTGCCGGCTACGTCCATTCATTTCTATGCGAGCGTGCTGTTCGAATCGGCTGATCCGAACAGTACTCGCTCATCTCTGGTGCAGTCGGCTCTGTCTGACTGCGAAGGCGTGACATTTAAATCCAGAAGAAACCATCGGAAGAATGCATCACAGAGGTAGTGGCAGAGAGGCATGCCAGAAGAAGATGAGACAGCGGAGAGTTTTCTTGCAGCACACGGGATGCCCCCAATGTTGCAAGAAAACTAATTTGCATACTGAAGAAAACCGGGATATGTACCGAATGGCAGCGCGAAGAAGACATCTAACGGTAGGAGAAGAATAGCCTTTCTGAAGACTATTTCTACGTGTTAGTTAGAAAAAAATGGGATCTAATGATAGAATCCTTTTAAAGGGAGTCTAACACCAGAACAATCCCTCTGAGAAGCCAGGTAACACATCTTGGTTCTTCTCTTTTCACGACTCTAGTACTCCTCATTTTTTGGTGTCACCCCCCACCCAATATCCAAGGCTATGGTCAGGGCTGGCTTGGACAATGAACAGGATTGAAGAGCATTATCCTGTAGGAACAGGGGAAAGTAAACATCTGTAGAATATTGTCTGTATTCTATTTGAAAATTCTATTATTTTCTACTGGGGTTCCACCAGCCAGAACCTGGAGATACCTTAATACCTAATTACCTTAAACCTCATTGGTCATAGTCCATGACAGAAGTTTTTACTACTTGTCCATTGGGGTCTGTATTTGTCTGGGTGTCTGTGGGCCTATGTAATATTTGTGATTTATGTGCCTTAAGTTGAGGCTACACTTTCTCGATGGTTTCTTGAAATCTCCTTTCAATTTTAAAAATAATGTATTTGTTGCAGATCTTGTGTAACTTTTCTGTTTTCCCTTACCTATAACAGTGCCACAGTATACTTCATGTAGCATTGACTGCCAACATTGCCTCAGTGAATACTCATGGATGAGACTATAATGGAGGTCATAAATCTTTCATGATCACAATTTCCAATACAATACATAGTATATGGGAGTCAGTTCACTTTACCTGCTCTGATCTGGGTACATGGTAGTCCCAGCCTACTAAATAAGGAAGAATATCTGGAGGAATTGATACACAAAGTATATTGGAAAATTGTACAACTTTTTACTATACAAATAACATCTGTCTCGCCACATTGGTTTTAAAGTGGACAACTCCTTTAATCCTATACCAAAGTTACACAAAGGGGTTTTCACCCACTTTAGAGACCAGTAGTCATTGCTAGGGGATTTCTGAGCTCTTACATTGCAGAAGTTAATAAAAGATATTCCTGGATACATCAAAGACAAACATGCTACAAAAAAATTCAATGGAAATGATCCTGTATATCTCCATACCAGATGATCTAGCGGTACTGGCACTCGTCTGGATCTTGGGATTATACAGCGAATACACTGTCACCTTGTAGGAATGTATGAAAATTACACTCAACTTTTATGGGATTACCATTTACAGGAAATGGGGGCACCCATAGAATCAAAATTTTCACACTTTTCAAATTCGGGGTCCGTGCGCTTTGACAGCACAGCGCTTGCAATTGTGATTGTATTCCATCTGGGGGGTCTCCATGCAGACTAACTGGACAGAATACATAAGCTAGTGTGAACTAGGGGTTAGGGACCTTTTTAAATGCGTAGGAATCCTTTGCTGCTGTTTTGGGTTAATTATTTTAATTCTCTGAGATAATGACTTTTGGGTTTTCCCATCAACATTAACAGAAAGAAACATTTGAAAAAGTTCACCGTGTTTGTAATGACTCAATATATGGGTTTCACTTTTTCAATTCAATTACTAAAAGAAAAATAACTTTTCGATGATATTCTGATTTATTGAGATGCACTTGTATATTGAACATGCCATTTACTGGATGCAGGAGAAGCTAAACAGATATATAGATTTTTGGGGAAAGATTCAGAGATTGTCAACTCCACACATATCGCCATAAGGTTTTCACCAGAGGTCTTAAGGAAGCCATTTGTATACTATTTATAGTCCGTTTCAGAAAAAAAAAAAAAAAAAAAAAATACTTAAAAAAAAAAAAGCCAGGCACTGGGAGAAGCATCCACTGGGAAGCTATCCTTCAGATTCTCCAATCCAAGAAGTTCACTCTGCCCTCTCTGATAAACTTCTGGACACCATCAAATGTCAACTGTGATCCAACTCAAAGTCCTAAAATCGAAACAGAAGACTCTCACTTACTGGGAACTCAGCCAAACAAGTCTACGAGCCACAAAGAAAGCGGTAGCACTATACGTGCGGGCATAAAACATCAAGGGTTATGTTCTCAGCAGTGGGTTATTGGGTTGCACTAGAGCCTTCCCTTGATTGACACTTCTCTCTTTAGCACTGCCATCCATCTACTGTATCTATGGCTGACATGTCAATAGACAGATTATTAGGGGTGGAGGAATATCACGACAGTGGCCTCCTCTTACAACTATGGCACTTGCAAAATATGCCAGAGAGGTTCTTGGAAAGCTGAAGCCTACTAGAAATCTGCTATTCTGCTAATATCAATAGACGTGTCAATTACCTAGCACATAGAATATGCTCATCCATGGGGTAAACTCTCTGATATGACTGTAAAATAGCAAAAGAGTATATAGAAATCATGGGATCCCATGGTAAGCATCGGAATTGTTCCCACCCCCTTCCAAAAATAAGCAGGGTAAAGAAGAACACTGGTTGTAGAAATGTCTCTTCTATTGATATTGTTAGGCAAATGCATTTAATGCACCAATAATTCTAGCCATGGGGTTCAGACCCCTGCCTATAGGCCTCTAGCCCAGCTGTAGGGGTCAATGATCTCCTGACATGGTAGGGGGCATGTCTGGCCATTGGTATAAATCTCAATAAACAGATCAGTGGGGAAAGATTTCTTATACCTGGACTGACAAATCAAAAGAGATCAAAATGTTATGAGAGGAAATTGAAGGGACCGCATAGCAATTACCTACCCTGCCTTCCTGGTAGGTACGAGGAAAGTAACAAAAGGTGCACCAAACAACAGTAGGATACCAGTAGACTATCCGATTGGAGATGCCCCTAGCCAAGGAAACTTTCTCCAGACACTGCCGGATATAAACACAGCAGCAGCCGCCTTTACCTCCCCAGTGGGGAAAAAGAAACACCAAGAGTAAAATGACCAAAATGGTGCCCCTCAAACTGTAATGGGACCACCGAATAAGATGTTCTCTGACTTGAAAACACATGAAACTTTTATTCAAGACACACCACAACATGACGCTATAACAGATCCTTTTTCTGGTACCAAACTGTTTCATCTGTCACTTTGGATGCCAATTATTCTAGACATTTGACATCTTATTGAAATCACCATCCAGCACGCATTTTCAAGTTTTGATATAAAACTTAGCCTTTATTTCTTCATTTCAGAATAGGATTACATCCATTTCAAAATTTAAAAAGCGCTTAGCATGGCCGGCATTGGAAGGAAAAACGCAGCATCCGGCTGACGCGTTTCGGAGCCCTTACGTTAGCTCCTTACTCATAGCCTGAGATTTGACATCTTAGGCTGCTGCCCAAAGCCGCCTCTTCCTCCCGCTGCAGACACTGGGCTACAGGCACTCTCCAGGGTGGGGGCTAGTGGCCCTGGTAGGCTGGCTTGTGCACAGGGTACCAGGGAGTGAGTCGACCCAGAACTCATGTTCCGGTAAAATTCAAAGAGCTCCCTCCAGTGTCCGCGGCGGGAGGAGGACACTTTATAGAAAGGTGTGTGTGTGTGTGGGGGGGGTTAATGTGAGTGGGTTGAGCCGATCTTGAGATTTCAGGATCGATTTTAAAATCTGATTTACGATCATTTTCCATCCGATCCCGATTGTGAAATTTACTCACTCACCAATCAAAATCGGATCTTTTACAATCTCGATTGCTTAACCCTAGTTACTTTATGTTTAGGGAGTAGGGTTGAGCTGATCTTGAGATTTCAGGATCGATTTTAAAATCCGATTTACGATCATTTTCAATCCGATCCAGATTGTGAAATTGACTCGATCGCCGATCAGAGTCTGATCTTTTCCAATCCCAATCTCTCAACCCTACTGGCTATGGCTTTCCTTGGCAATATCAACTCTGCAGATACCATAGTACTATAGTATGCCATGGCATAATACTCAGTGGCAAACCAAATGCAGACGGCTCTATGTGTAACTTCCATATTGCTGAGAAGTAAATGAGTAAATATAACGTCAGCATCTTTCTTATCAGAATTTTATCCATCAGCAATAATCTTAGTGTTCAGAAGCCTTATTTTTCACTTAGTTGATGTAGCAACTTCTGTAAGTTGTTTACTTCATTATATGACTTAAAATAATGCCTTACGACCCGTCTCCTCATGCACATAAAATATTCTGCATCGAGAACAAAGTTGCCCTAGTTGCGAGTGCTCCGTGGCAAGCCAAGTGCAGATAAATGAAGATAATGGAATATATAATGGATAAAGTAAAGCAATTGTTTAAATATTCACATTACCTCAAACAACATCCTAAGAAATGGCTGGGCCATTACGATTTTTATAGACGCACTTTACAAACCACTCCTATCCCTTGGCATGTATACGTATCTATTTTAAGTTCACAGCGTAAGGACCATAAACCGTTTCTATCTGAGCGCTCTCCAAGGAGTCAGTTCGCCGGGAGGCAAAAATTTTATCATTTCACAAAACTAAATATAACGAAGGCAAGAGCTTGGAAAAGAGACTTAAATACGGTAGACTAGGGCGAGACGAAATAAAGCGCAATTCAGGATTGATCAGACCAAGGAGGCTTTAGGATCACTCCAGGAGCCTCTTAGTTATCATACATGAATAATACACGTACAAATCCCCATTCAGAAATAATCCACAAGGGTCATCGTAATGGTAACACATCAAAAACACCGTTAAGCTAAAAAAAAACCTATAAAAACGTCTTAGCAAAAAATAATTTATAAAGCACGCTTAAAAATCATCAAAAACATGCTTAAAAAAAGTGGAATACATTTATGTGATAGTCCGGGCATATGTTGTATTCATTTATGTAATTCTCGCAGTGATCCGTTTTTAATGCATTGTTTGATCCATCGCCTTTTAACATATTTACGTGTTTTTAATTGTGCCTTGTAATATTTTTTTCATAAGTAGTGTGTAGACAAATTTTTATCAGTAATGGCACCGATATCACTTTCCCCGGGACACAATGGTAAAGTCGAGAGTGCGCTAAATTCAATGCACTGTCGGCTTTCTAGCGGCATATAAAACTGCGTGTGCCCAAGGACATGAAAGGTCCTCTTAAAGAAACTCTAGACTAATCTTGCACAGCTGAGGAGGTCAAATGCTCCAGAACTGAAATATATGCCAGCCAGAGGCACAACTTGTTCTCGTTCACATTTTCGTTTTGGTAATCCGTCCAGGTAGTCTGCATGGAGACACCCCGAATGGACTACCAAAGGAATTTGCAACTGCTGTGCAGTAAAAGCACATGGACCCCACAGACTATAATGGGGTCCATGTACTTGCCGCACACTGCCTGCACGAATCATGCAGACAGGAAAGTAAATTGTGAACTACTATCCTGTCCGCATGTTCCCTGCGGAGATCTGGAGGCAAGCACACGGACCCCATTATAGTCTACGACGCTTTCTGCAGTTGTCAAAGCTCTGATCTGCTGAACCATTGATTAGTTGACAGGGATAGCTAAGGACTGTGTGCCCCATCTGCTTGCTATTAGTTAATTCATACTAGTTTGGCTCCATAACTCTGATCATACCTGTTTGTTTTGCTGTTATTCTGATCTTGGTTTATTTTCTGGATATTTCATTTTCTTCTGTTTTTGGCATGGACCGTGACCTCTTGGATTGACCTTTGCTTGGATACATTTACCATTTTGATTCTGCTCTCCTGTTTTTATCTGCCTAGTAAGTATTGCTGTGGGTTCTGGTTTGATTTCAGATTGCAGAGCATCTATTTTTTACTCTATGTTTCCGGTGCTACAACCTGAGCCCAAACCTAGCATCAATTCAACCAGGCTCTAGTGAAGATGTTCAGGTAGCATTCACACTGAGGAAAATGGTGAGGAATTTGGTGTGGAAATTCAGCGCTGAAAACAGCCTCCTTTTGACTTTAATTGGTTCCTTTTTCTGCTAGCAATGGGTTACGCGCGCTAAACGGAACCCATTGAAGTCAATGGGATTCTGTTTTGCAGCGCTGATTCTTACGCGAGTTATCGTGACAGAATCAGCGCCGCGTTATATTATGTGAATGTCCCCTTAAGCTCTAGTCTTTTGCCTTCCACATGTGGACGTATGTCTTTTTTTTGTGGATTTATATGTTCTCTTTTATTTTATATGTCTTTTTTCCATATACAGTATGTATAGGTGTTACCGTACGGACACATATATCCACGAGCCAAGCATACGTCTCCATTATCTAACTTGGCTTCCTGCCCATACTTCTGTTTCAATGAATGTTTGCATGTCAGAGCCTTGATCTACATATAGGACAGAAAATGTACATTTTTATGTACGATGAACTTGAGGAATCCACTAATACATAGGAATATACTGTACAGGTTTAATAAACAGAGGAGTAAAACCTTTACAAGTAATGATATTAGCAGCCACATCCACAATGGAGTCCGGGCTGACAAAGAAATGTATACGGCCTCGAATATGGGAATCTAGACTAATACATATTGCTTCAGTTCCTCTGTGGTCCACTATGAGGCAGCAGAACTTCAAAATTCTAGCACTGATGTCCGTCTCGCCAGGTACCTGCCTTATAAAGGATTTTCCAGATGTTTCCTAGTTTTTCGTATTTGTCATACTAAGTGGTTTCTTATGTTTAAACCACAGAGAGAACCGAAGTAAAAACACAAAAATGCTGAGTTATTACCGCATTTAAGCAACATAGAATGAAATTGTAGCGTAAGGGGTTTATTCACCATGTATATTTATGTAGTATTACTGACTGTTCTGAAAATGAAGTCTGTGAGCCGACCACATGAAAAGCAAATGCAGATAACACGGCAGTCGGGGTTCCGGTTATACACCTCGGTATTGTATTGGTACGTGTAGTCCATTTTGCTCCCACAACCATGCCCCTAAAGGTGTGACAAGTAAGGACGGGTTCACATCACGTTTTTAATACACTGTTCATGTATCTGTTAAAAATGGAGAATGGCAAAAACCAGAAGCAAACAGATGCTGCCACGGAAAGGACATCCAATTTAGGCCAAGATCCCATGTTTAGAGCCAAAGTCAGAAGTGCATTGAGCAGAAGAGAGAAGTATAAGAATATATATATTTCCCATTACTTTTGTATGGGGATAATATCACTCCCTAAGGAGAGATCACCTTCTCAGACGTGTAGAGTCTTACAAAAAGCCATTTTACCTCCACTACGGGGATTATGGGAAAAATATGCAAATCTGTTTCCCAAGATGTAAATTGGGAAACATTGCCTCTGTTTGCTGCCCTCTAGGGGTAGCTCCCTTGAACATCATGCTTGACTTGCCAACAAAGTCGGAAAGTAGAAAGTCGAGCATGATATTCAAGGGAGCTACCCCTAGAGGGCAGCAAACAGAGGCATCATTTCCCTATATACACCTTGGGAAACAGATTTGCATATATTTCCCATTCCTTTTGTAGTCATTCTTGGTTTTGGCTCAAAAACGCAGCAAAATCTGCAACAACAAAAAAAAAAGCTGTTTTTACGCAATGTGGGGCCTCAGCCTTACATAGACTTCAATAATAACAAACAATTATGTTTGTGTTTTGCAGAACAGAAAAGCATTGTGTTCACAGAAATACTATACAGTAGTTTACCAATAATATGATGTGAATACAATACAATGTGAAAAGTAGTCAGTCAATAAATCGGATTGTAGAATGGAATTTAAAGAGGACCTTTCATGCCCACGGCCACTTGAGGTTTTATATACCGCTAGAAAGCCAACAATGCGGAATTATGTGCCCCGGGGCAAAAGATATCAGTGCCATTACCGATATCTCTTCACTGTCAAAAGGGCGTTCCTAACCGTCTAACGCTACAATTTACACAAGTTGTGATTAATAGAAAATTTCTGGCACATCCAAGTGTGATGTCTGCCTTCATACTACTGATCACGGGTTGGGACCCTACGCTCACACATATAGAGCCAACAACTGCATCCCTTCATTCTCATTTCTGCAGGAGCCATTACTGGCTTGTAAACTGTAAAATTGGCATATAGAAATAGTGAGCATCCTGTCCTGCTAATGTCACGGGATATAGTGTATTATGATCAATGCAAATTTGTGTATATATGTGGAGCCTGTCTGTCAGTGCCCATAGACTGCTTACTAGGCAGTCTATGGACCCTTTCTGTCAATTCCCATAGACTGACAAGGGACCCCCATAGCAGAATTGCTTGGGGGACACATGGCACCTCAAAATGTTGAGGTAAATAAAATATTTTTTTCTCCTCAGGTTATTATAATATATGCAGTACAATTCAAATTTCCCGCCTTTTTTTACTTACCTCAGAGATGTGTAGCACAAGGTCAAGGGTCATCACTAGGCAGATTTTGGTTGGTGCTTCTGGAAGCTTCTAATGCTATCAGCTGATTGGTTGAAAGCGTGTTTTTGGCGGGAATTTTGAATACAAATAACGGCCACATCAGCTGTTTGTGGCCAGTCTGTGAAGAGATCTTCAAGCAAGACACACACCCCCTCCCTAAAACAAAAAAGGAGGTGAAGTTTGTCATGGTGTGTATTGTAGGTGGTTAGTCGATCAGCTAATGCTGATTAGACATTGGTTTTAATGATTTTGATTGATTGATATTGATCTAACTTATTGATTGATTGGTTATTGATTATTTATATGATTTAATTATTTATGGATTTTAATGAGATTTTATTTATTGGATTATTTAATTATTTATTGAAATAAATTTTAAACTATATATTGATATTATTTAACCTTAATAAACACCGTGGCCAATAGGTTTCCACATAAAAGAAATAGTGTTGTGTCTTTTATTTTTAGAGGTTAAGTTATCTTTAGTTATAAGAATAGGTGCCTATGGTGCCATGCTTACTAGGTAGTCTACGGACCCTTTCTGTCAGTGCCTGTCTGCCTAGTAAGCAGTCTATGGGAAATGAGACAGTCCACTTACTAGGCAGTCTACGGACCCTTTCTGTCAGTGCCTATGGACACTGACTGACAGAAAGGGTCCATAGACTGCCTAGTAAGCAGTCTATGGGAATTGATAGTCTATGGACCATTTCTGTCAGTGCCTGTTTGTCAATTCCCATAGACTGCTTACTAGGCAGTCTATGGACCCTTTCTGTCAGTGCCTGTCAGTCTCCATAGACTGCTTACTAGGCATTTTCCAGTTTTAGAAATGTGGAGAGGTGATCTGCTTGGTTGGTCCACTCTTGGTTTTCACTGGTTTTTAGCTGTCCCCATGGCACATTTTTTTAAAGGTAGAAAATTTTTCAGATGACAGTAGGTTCACGTGTGTCCTACTGGATCTTGCAGTAGATTCCATTGTTGATCCATGTGCAGATTTTGTGGTGTGAGACAACTCACTGGTTGAACTGGATTCATCTGGGCCTATTCAGCGAGGAAAAGAAAGCCAGAAAGGAGGAAAAAGAGGATTTTGCGATGGATACCGTTTTCTCCTTATGAACCCAACCTTACATTTTTGTATTGTGTTGTAGACAGATTTTGTGTCATAAATAATAGAATGCGTATTATTAATGTATCAATATTTACCATTTATTATAATATTATGTACATCACATAAAAAGCTTATAATAAAATATTTCGACACATGACCTTTCTCGGGAAACCACTTTGTTTAAAAAACAAAGGACACCCGACAGACCCCATTATAGTCACTAGGGTCTGTTGGCCTCCATATGTAACCCCTATTTTAGCAGTCTGCTTGTCTGTTGTAAAGTAGTTCTCCAATGGACCAGAACAACAGACAGCTGATGTTAGTGTGAATTTTAATAAAGTTGCCAGCATATGGTAACTGAAGGGGACAGCAATTCAGATTCATACAATCATTAACATAGTATAAGGACTAGAAGTCTTATCCTACTCCTACTAATATTATAAACGTGAAAGTTTGGATGTTTGTTACTTAATCACGCAAAAATGGTTGAACAGATTTAGATGAAATTTGTCACATCAATAGCTTGTAACCTTGATTGTAACAAAGGATACTTTTGATCCCAGTAAATGATATGGCCTCATGACTTATTAACTTATGTTCACATACTACTGTGTTTGCCCAAAAGTAGGTCACCCCCCGAAAGTAAGGCATTGGGGGGGGGGGGCATAAGGCATGCCCAAAAATCATTGCAGCTGGCTGAACACTGTGCAATGTGCTCCATGTGCATAGGAAAGCCGTCTGCTGCCTCTGCTGTTGTATCCACTGTCCCTGCTGCTGTAGGATGAGCCGGGAGATGCCCGCTGTGCATATGCTGCAGAGAGTCGGCTCTCCCAGCTCATTCCAGAGGCAGAGGCAGCAGCCTGCATACAGCAGAGGCAGCAGCAAGCTTTACTGTGCACATGGAGCACAGCATTCAGCCGGCTGCAATGCCAGTGAAGTGAGGCTCTCCGGCGCAACCGGTTGCGCCAGAAGCCTTGTTAAGCCCCGCCCACCACTGCCGGGACCAACAGCAGCACCAGCACCTTCCCCCTCCTCCCCTACCCTACAACCGGCAGTCATGCCAGCGTTCCGCTAAGGAAGTGCCGACATGACTGCCAGTTGTCATAAGACGTCCCCCGAAAATAAGACAGGTCCTATATTTAGGACGACAATTTAATATAAGACACTGTCTTATATTCAGGGGAACATGGTATATTACACTGCTCTTGCCGATAGGACAAGTCAGATAATTGCACATTGCTGATAACAGCCAGGTCTGTTATCCCTCTATGTAAACACACAGATAACACGGAGTTCATTGTGTACGAGCATCTGCATATTATCTGATCTGCATAAGTGTTCTGTGTCCTGGTCAGCCAGAGGAAGGAAGGGGGGGGGACAAATACCCGAAGTGAGGCGCAGACATTCCAGGCAGTGTGCTGAGACACTGAGATGGGAAAACCCCTTTAATCCAAATTGGCAATTTACCAATTTTAAACATGACGGGAGAAAGAAACTAATTTGTCGCAAAATTTTAAAAAAAAAAGCCATGAAGGTAGCCAGAAGTCAACAAACTTCTCCTCAAGTGGAGCTGAGGAGGATTGAGCAAGCTAGGCATCAAGTGGCTCTTAGAGCAGCCAAAACGCCATAACAAACCAAACCTGACAGAGGTGATAACTGATGACAAGTAAGGACACTGACTATGGGAAGAAATCTTACCAAAATAGGTGGAGACTTTAATGTAAATCTTTCTTATTTGTTGGGCTATGTTAACACCTGAATCGGTAGCTGAAAAAGCCCTTCAACCATGGCTTCTTCACCCACCAGTTTCAGTTTAAAATGGAGGACACTCGATGGACCCCATAATAGTCGGGGTCTGCTGGGATCTGTGTGTGACTGCCAATACAGCAGTCTGACCGACCAGAACAACGGATGGGTCATTATGTAAATGATGGAGCAAAATAATGTGAACAGAGACTAATACTGGCCATTTATTAACAGTCACCCCTGTACTATGTTCTGTCTAATATGTTCTGGTCATGACTTTAAGAGGACAATTTTTTTTCCCATAGGCATTGTATATGCATGGATTTTTTTTTGTTTCATTTATGTGGCAAATAATAGCACATCTCATGGCGAAAAAGCCATTTCCCATTGTTTGTAAATGTTTATATAACATGTTAACTTTATTATATGATCTGAGGGGGTCATAACCATAATACATACTATATGTCACAGGTATTTGCTAAAAAGATATTGGATGCCTAATACGAGGGGATGCAGCAGTAGTGGGATTGAGCGTTCATCGGATTCCCATCGGCGATCGAGTAAATTTCACGATCACAATTCCGATCCTGATCTTTTCCGGTGGGATCGAGGTCGGAGGTTATTTCCCACAATGCTTGGCTACTGGCCAGTCATTGTGGGAAACGCTAACAGAGTTAAGAGATCGGGAAAGATCGGATTCCGATCGTCGATCAAGCAATTGGGATCGGCTGGAAAATGATCGAAAATCGGATTTTAAAAACGATCCTGAAAGCTCAAGATCAGCTCAACCCTAAGCAGTAGGAGTCGCTACTGGGACTTAGACTCTTGACAGCCCCAAATTCCATAACCACATATACCACTATTCTAAATGGAACAATGTAGGAATGAACTAGTGGGACCACTGGAACATGTTATTACCTATTTGGTAGCCATTTATTAAATGAAAGCTATACAAAAATACATCAATAAGTTCAAAGGTTATGAGGAAAGTCTGTAGGATGCTCAACCCATATTTTATGGAGAAATCCATATCCACTGCACAGGCAGCCCTATTTTTTGCTTACAGACATCAATGTGGATCTTATGCAGATTCTTGGTGGAAACATGCGCAGTTTGATCATGGCCTTCTAGCACATTTGCACATCCATATCTGTAGTTTGGGATACTCCATGTATTTTGCCTCTCTTGGAATCACTAGTTATTGACAAGAAATATACAAATGGACACAGACAGCACGGACTGTGGCTAATACATTTTCTTGCTTTGTTATATAATGTACCTGGGGTTTCCTTTGTTCTTTTTTGTGAGTCTGAGCAATCCATTAGGGGGCTGTCTGAATATTTATTAATGTATCTTTATAGAGAGTGGCGTTTTCTTATACAGAGCTCCAACCCCCCTGTACTTTTTTTCCCCCCATCAGTATGCCTTTGTAGAATGGGATGAAATCTATGCAAACACTGGGAAAAAATACAAACTCCTTGCAGATGTTGGTCCTGGCAGGATTTGAAACCAGGACTCCAGCACTGCAAGGCTGCAGTGCTAACCGCTGAGCCACCGTGTTGCCCCCAGAGGTGTCCTGTTTTTTTGTGTGGACCGCACCTCTAAAAAAAAAAAAAAAACTCCCCCTGATTAGGAGAAGGAAGACCGGAGCATAGAGGACTATGCAGGACCACAGTGGGCTCAAACATGGTCAAGAATCATCACTAGAAGATCAGTACAATAAACAAATGCAGTACTTCATGATATGTGAGGAGTGCGGTCAGAGATAGTATGGTAGTATAACAGATCAGGAATTACTTAGAACAAGTAAATCTAGAAGTCACAAACTGCCAAGGAATACACTGAATAGCACAGGTATCCTCAGGCAACAGAAGATATATGGAAATTGTATAAATATATATGGGAAGTTAGCTCGGTAGAAGCAGTGGTGCGGACCCAAACAGGGACACAAAATATGCAAACTGGATTATTTAGAAGGAGAAAAAAAAAAAAAAAAAAAAAAAAAAAGGGAAAATAAACTTTGACTTCAGGTACAAAATGAGCAAAATACAGCCTTAAGTTCAAGCAAAAACAAAATAAAATCCTGCTCGTCTGAGCAACTAACAGAACTGATAACCTAACTATACATGTTGCTTACTTCCAGCCACACGAACAAAACGAGTGCAATATTGTCTCACTGGACTCAGGGTTACAGGACAGAACCACACACCACCTTTCACCCCATGGAACTGCACTGCAATGCAGGATCTGCAGCCTTTTTCTGGCCCAGTAATGAGCCAAGGATCTACATCTGGGCTGAGGACTACTCCAGATCTGCCTGGACCACACATAGGTCAGAAACCTGGGGCTGATATATCTGGACTCCAGTACTTTGCCTTTCACCTTTTCATAATAGATAGATACAGATCTGTGAACCAGGAAAGATTTAACCATAGCAGCAGCAGGGTATGCCATAGCAATAAAGAAACTCAAGGCATAACAGTAACAAATGTGTACTTGAATAGGCCACTAGGATCAAGTGGCATCCATAGGGAGGAAAGAGGATACTTCATAACTTTTATATATAGGAGTCAAAATGGAGTTCCAACTGCTACAAACATAGCCCTATAGATACAGATTGTTGTAAAAGCGAATTCCAACACAGTGTAATGTCAATATAGAGATGCATCTATACCAAAACTTAAATTTCTATTATATTATAAGGGTTATGACTAAGGTTGAGCCAATCTTGAGATTTCAGGATCGATTTTAAAATCTGATTTCTGATCATTTTCCATCCAATCACGAAATTTACTCGATCGCCAATCAAGAATCTGATCTTTTCCGATCCCGATCCCTCAACCCTAGTTAGTATTTATCTAGGTTTTAATGAATGTTCATAGTTAGTGAGCTTATTTTTGTACATCATCAATTGCAACAGCTCGATGTATGTGATAGAGCGGTGCAGTTCTCAGCATCTTCAGGTACTGGTTAATGTAACCAGTCAGATTAAGGGAAAGTCCTCTTAAATTCTGCCTCTATTTAGTGCGGATTATCATTTTGTTCAAGCATAAACACTTCGCTCTCATTCGGTGTATTTTATTAAGCAGGAAGCTGTCATGTTAGAAGAGCTGGAGGTACACATGGAGGTTAAAGCCTGCAGGGCGCTATTGTTTCCACTAAGCACTTTTGATGGTACTTGAGTTTATGGCTTTGTTGCGTTGCATAAACAGGAGGAACTTAGCATTGCTTTAGATTTACTAAGAATGATCAGCTGCCTCACCGGCCAGAAATGTTAAACCATCGCGAGGAAGTTGGCCTTCTGCAACGCACACCTCCCCACAATACCCGAACGGACTGGCTTGGGAATAAAGCTCCTTTATATTTTCAGGCATTTCCAAAAGGGTTTTTCTTCAAGTCTTTTTACAATGTTGAAATCTCATTAATTAACCAAGATTTCTGCCTGGTCAATGACAAGTGTAAAACCCATACTAACTGTATTCAGCTTATTAATAAAATGACTGTAGGCTTCAGGAACCGAAGCTGTACAAAGCAGAAAAGGATTGTTGCAAAAATAAAAATCACAGGCATTTACTGTAAACCCAATGCAATAAAAATAGGATCATTTTAAGTAAATATTGCAAAAAATATTGTAAAAAAATAAATGAAATGTGATTATTCTTCCAGAAGACTGATGGGTTCACTCAGTGGCGTAACTAGGAATGGCGGGGCCCCATGGCGAACTTTTGACGTGGCCCCCCCTCCTTCCTGACTGACACCAAAGACCTCGACTGACTGACCTCCGCCGCATTCCTGCCCCATAGCGCCCCCTACACACACCATTATGCCCCATAATGAACACCCCTGAAAGTAACCACTTTTTAATGTATATAGGTTTTTGTTTGGGGGTCCCAAGCAGACTCCACGAACGGAAACCTAAATGCAGATGTGAAAAGGGCCTAAACATCATATTATAAAATACAATTCTAGTATGTATAATGGTAGACATGTATAGAAGCAAATACAGATAGGATAGATATTGATATGCTGTATATACTTACACATATACACATCTACTCACACACATACATATACAGACACCTATCTACACACATACAGGACTCACACAGTATATAAGACACATAATGTAAACAGATATACACATCTATACATATTTTATCCAAAAATATATTTACATGTGGCTGTGCAGCTCTGTCTAGCAGTGAAGAGAGCAGATAAAATTGCACAGGATGTCTCCCCTCATACTCCAATACTGAGGAGGGGGAGGGGGTGGCACAGGAAGCTGCTGTGTGCGAAAGCTTTTACAAGAAGCATCTGCAGCCCTGCATCTAGCAGTGATTTGTCTTCTGCCGATCTTCTCCTTATGGTAGGGAAGATATGGGGCCCTTGAGTGTGTGGGGGTCCTGGACAAGTTCTAAGAGACGTAGCACAATAATATTTCACAATGTCAATATCTACCACCAGTCCTTTATTTATAACTGGTTCATGCCCATGTTCACCATCCATTTTTGAAGTGTCCATAATACGGTATATGCTTTCACGTTGTAGGATCAGTAGCCCCTTCCACGCTTTTCTGTGAAATTGTGTTCACAGTGTTGTTTTTCTGCCATCTACTGGTGTGAGGAATTACTGTATTAATGTGAGGCAATAATCTCCCTGGTTCTGCCTGCTCAATGGTGCAGTCCAAAGGAAGTGACATGGAGCAGGAAGCTCAGAGCATCTAGTTTTGGGCCCAGATTCTGTGCTGTGAGGACCTGTTAGAGGCTATTGCTGACTAAGAGCACAGTAGAAGGCCTGAAGCACTACAGACATAACTCCCAACTTTTGAAGAACTGAAAGAGGGATAAAATGTGCAAATTTAGCTCCACCCACTTATGTTGACTTCACCCATTCTCATTAATTTTTCATGTGCCCCCACACAGTATAATCCTCCTACAGTCACCCGTAAATTATGTCCCCCCTCTAACTCTCCCCCAGTTTCATATACACCCTTCATCTGCCCCCAGTTTCATGTCCCCCCCATCTCTTCCCCCAGATTCATGTTCCCTCTTCTCTGCCCCCAGATTCATGTCCCCCCATTTCTTCCCCCAGTTTCATGACCCCCATCTCTGCCCCTAGTGTTATGCCGTCCTCTCCTTCATCTGTCCCCAGTTTCATGTTCCACCTCAATGTGTACACACAAAAAACACTTAAACTCACCTTTTCCTCCCTCCCCCGCCGCTCTCTCCGCAGTCTCGCTAACACAGTTGTAGGCACGATGTGACGTCATCAGATCGCGCCTACACAGCCACTAGCCGGAGTGCAGCGGCAAAGCAAGGAGCTGAACTGTGACAGCTCCTTGGTTTAGTCGCGCATGTATTCAACTCAGATTTGCGTCCTCCAGACGCAGATCTGAGTTGAAATCGGGACATACCTCCCTCAAACCAGGACCGTGGGACACGTCACCGAAATCGTGAATGTCCTGCAGAAATCGGGATGGTTGGGAAGTATGCTGCAGAGACTGATAGGAGAAAGCAGCAGTGTTGCCGAGATAGATCTAGAGATTAAAGCCCGGTTGAGAGACTCTTTGAATGGCTGAAGCTCAACCAAAAGTTTGCATAAACTGTTTTTTTGGAATTGCTTTACCATTATTCCGGATTGCTGTGCGTGTTACAGAGTGTGTCTTAGACTGCCATCACTGTGTTCAGACCTTCACTCAAGACAGAAGCAAGACAGTCTGCTGAGTTCCTGGACCCAGGTCTGCCGAGGGAGCACCACAGAGATCTAAAAGACTGTATAAAATTTTAATTTTTAATTTTTTAATTTGTATTAGAGCTGCTATACGGTGTTGTGAGAAACTTTACATAGTGACTTTGGGACAGAAGTATTTGAAGTTAACCCTTTCCTGCCGATGGCATTTTTTGATTTTCGTTTTTGACTCCCCTCCTTCTAAACCCCATAACTTTTTTATTTCTCCGCTCCCAGAGCCATGAGGTCTTAATTTTTGCGGGACAAATTTTTCTTCATGATGCCGCCATTATTTATTCTATATAATGTACTGGGAAGCAGGGAAAAAATTCAAAATGGGGTGGATTTCAAGAAAAAATGCATTTCTGCGACTTTCTTACGGGCTTTGGTTTTACGGCGTTCACTGTGCAACCAAAATGACATTTCCCCTGTATTCTGTGCTTTGTTACGATTCCGGGGATACCAAATTTATATGGTTTGAGTTACATTTTCACCCCTTAAAAACAAATCCAAAACTGTTAAATTATTTTTTGAAAAGTCAACATATTCCAACAGCCGTAACTTTTTTATACGTGCATGTACGGGGATTTATATGGCGTCTTTTTTGAGGGACTGGGTGTACTTTGTAGTTCTACCATTTTCGGGAAATGTTATTGCTTTGATCACTTTTTATTCACATTTTTATCAGAATCAAGACAGTGAAAAAACGGTGGTTTGGCACTTTTGACCATTTTTCCCGCTACGGCGTTTACCGAACAGGAAAAATATTTGTATAGATTTGTAGAGCGGGCGATTTTGGACGCGAGGATACCTAACATGTATGTGTTTCACAGTTTTTAACTACTTTTATATGTGTTCTAGGGAAAGGGGGGTGATTTGAATTTTTAATCTTTTTTTTTGTTTAATATTTTTTTTACTTTTTTTAAACTTTTTTTTGCATTTATTAGACTTCCTAGGGGTATTGACATGGGTGGGCGGTGTCGCGGATTGTCAGAGCGGTGGGGGTCGGCAAACATGGCTGCTCCGGAGCGTTAAAGAGAGCCTCCTGGAGTATCGGTAAGGTGAGGGGCAAAGTGGTAAAGTATATGTATATGAGATTGTGTGGGGTTAGGGGCGAGGCTGTAGAGGGCAATATGAATTTTGTGGCTTGCTATGGTCCAAAGTGTGTGAGATTGCAGAGATGGTGGTGTGAGTTTGGGGTTTGTGGGGGTCCTGGGAAAAACGTATGTGCGCTATTGTGACGAAAAGTAGCCTATTGCGCAATGGGGTGTATTAACTATGTTTGTGGAAAATTTCAGCCAAATCGGTCGAGCGGGTTTTGCGTGATTGACTAACAAACATCCGAACACACAAACCCACAAACATCCAAACTCACAAACTTTCACATTTATAATATTAATAGGATATATCTGGGTCGTTGTGCCTAGGAAATGACATATTGATACTGGGTTCTTCTCCATCTAATCTATCCCCTCTCTTGGATCATAGCAAATGAGCATTCATTGTGATTATTGCATAGTGGTGCCATTATACTGCATACTGAGTACAGCTGGTGGGATGGCGATTAGGGTTGAGCACTTAGGATTGGGAAAGATCGCATCCCGATCAGCGATCAAGCAAATTTCACGATCGGCTGGAAAATGATTGACAATTGCAATCAGATTTTAAAAACTGTCCTGAAATCTCAAAATCAGCTCAACCCTACTCCATAAACATAAAGTAACTAGGGTTGAGTGATTGGGATCAGGAAAGATCGTATCCCAATTGGTGACTGAGCAAATTTCATGATTGGGATTGACTGGAAAATGATGGGAAAAAAAAAAAAATAAAAAAAAATAAAAAAATAAATAAATCGGATTTTAAAGACGATCCTGAAATCTCAAGATCGGCTCAACCCTAATGGCTATACATGCCTGGATACCAATCTCTACCTCCCAGCCTCATGACGAAGCTGGGCCGAAACGTGTGTTGGGGCTGGAGGTCGTGGCGCATCATGGTATGCATTTTTGTTTATGAGTATTTAGGATTTTGACTATTTCGGGTTAAGTGTTACTGTCAAGCTTCTTTAATGTGACACATTCATTTCCACTGAACTGCAGAAAAACCATTATAAAAATAATGGTGTGTAACATAAAATAGACAAAAATAATTTTCTGGCTGGTTCAAAAACGTTCTCGCAATTTGCCCACAGATAGGGGTTATATAGAGGTAAGTGAGACAGATCTGAAACACATCACCATTCCAAAGTTCTATCAACAAATGTATTTTACACCTAAGTAGTGATGAATTTGGGAATCTTTCTCACAAATTGTTCAGACTGATTTCCACGAACCGGTAAATGAAAAGCATTAGCCTAATAGTGGGAAGAGACAAAAGGTTCTTTTAGCGCCCCAAGATTAATAGACGGAAAAGCCATCACTCTGAGACATCCGCCTGCAGAACTTGTCTGGGAGGGAAGCTTGTAATGAGACGTGTTTCCTGTCACACCGGTCATTATGGATTGAGACACAATATTCATCTTACCCTTCTATATAGAAGTAGTGATTTTATATCACCTGTCACATATTCCCCTATGCTCACATCAATCAAACAATGATTATTGTCTTTGTCGTTTCCCATTATGTGAAACCAAAGGGTCAGGCGGGAAATAAATAATGGTGTCAAAGCAGCAACGAGTGACACCGTGTATACCGTACGGTAAATAGTTCTTATGAAGCCAATAGGATGAAAGGCCTAGTGTAGAGGGTCAATATATACTATTTCCCAAATGGAGAAAATATTCAGTGTGAGCTTACAAACTAATATCTTTGCCAAACAATTATATTTGCTTGAGGATTTTGGATTTAGAAGCCACAAAGGTTACACCATGATGAACACAAATTAGGCAAGTGACCTCGAATGATAAAGGGTTAAATGTGATATATATTGCCAAGAATATATTATGAATGCAACACCTCCTATAACATGGCTACACAAATGGGATGAATGTTGGCCATTACCATTGTCCTCTGAGATCAGCCAACCATGTAATGTGTGAGCTATGACAGATAAAGGACTGGCCAGTAGGGTTGAGCCGATCTTGAGATTTCAGGATCGATTTTAAAATCCGATTTCCGATCATTTTCCAGCCGATCCTGAAACTTGCTTGATCGCCGATCGGGATTCGATCTTTCCCGATCCCAATTGCTCAACCCAATTAATGATATATACATGAACGGGGTTGAGCCAATCTTGAGAACCTCTGACCTTGATCCCGCCCGAAAAGATCGGGATTCCGATCGCAATCGTGAAATTTACTAGATCGACGATCGAAATCTGATCTTTTCCAATCCTGATCGCTCAACCCTACTGGCCAGTTAGATTTCACCATGTCCCATACTTGGAGTCTACTAGCAGCTTACTCCACTGTCCCCATGAGAATACATGTACACTCACCCATGCCCAGTCTGCCTGTGTATTCAAGTATATAGAGTACTAACCCATCAGTGTGATAAATATGGACAGCAGGTAATTCATGCACACATTAATAGGAAACCCAAATTAGGCTGGGACCCTACATAGTGTAAAAAAAGTGTTTTACAGTACCTGCAAAGTATATATATTCCCATAGCATTTTTTGGCTGAGATTCACTACGTGGCGCCTCCAGATCCACACAATTTACTTTGTATAGGAACCTATCAGAGGCTACAGTCATAAATAGTATACAGCAGTGATATGTTCACTATCTTATTCTTATGGTAGAATTGGAAGGGACCTCAAGGGCCATCGGGTCCAACCCCCTGCGAGTGCAGGTTTTCCTAAATCATCCCAGCTATATGTTTATCCAGATTCCGCTTGAAGATTTCCATTGATGGAGCGCCCACCACCTCCCGTGGCAGCCTATACCACTCTCTCACTACCCTCACTGTCAGAAAGTTTTTCCTAATGTCTAATCTGTATCTCTTTCCCTTTAGTTTCATCCCATTGCTTCTTGTAGTTCCTTGTGCTAATGAGAATAGGGTAGATCCCTCTGCACTGTGACTACCTTTCAGATATTTGTAGACTGCTATTAAATCTCCCCTCAGCCTTCTCTTCTGCAAACTAAACAATCCCAGTTCTTTTAGCCGCTCCTCATAGGACATGATTTGCAGACCTTCCACCATTTTGGTTGCTCTTCTCTGGACTTGCTCCAATATATCGATGTCTTTCTTGAATTGAGGCACCCAGAACTGTACACAGTATTCCAGGTGTGGTCTGACCAGGGAAGAGTACAGCGGAATAATGACCTCTCTTGATCTAGATTCAATGCTTGTCTTAATACATCCCAGAATTTTATTCGCCTTTTTTGCAGCAGCACCGCACTGTTGGCTCATGTTGAATTTGTGATCTACTATTATGCCCAAGTCCTTTTCCCCTATGCTATCACTTAGTCCTATTCCTCCCATATTATATATGTTTTTTACATTTCTGTTACCCAGATGTAGAACTTTGCATTTGTCCCTGTTAAATACCATTTTGTTCGCCTCAACCCATTGTTCCAGTGTGTCTAAGTCCTTTTGAATACACTCTCTCTCCTCTCTAGTGTTGGCTATTCCTCCTATCTTCGTATCATCTGCAAATTTTATGAGTTCCCCAATAATTCCATCGTCCAGATCATTTATAAAGATATTAAAAAGTACTGGGCCCAGAACAGAGCCCTGCGGCACCCCGCTTTTGACTTTCTTCCAGTTCGATGTGTAGCCATTTAGTATTACTCGTTGTGCCCGATCATTAAGCCAGTTGTGAATCCACCTAACTGATTTTTTGTCAAAGCCATACTTAATCATTTTTTCAATAAGAAGGTTATGTGATACTTTATCAAATGCCTTACTGAAGTCAAGATATACTATGTCCACGGCATTCCCTTGGTCCAACCATTCAGTGATTTTGTTGTAGAAGGAAATCAGGTTAGTCTGACAAGATTTATTGGTCCTAAAGCCGTGCTGGCTCTGGTTAATTAATGCCTTCCCATCCAGGTACCGAAGTAAATGTTCCTTGACAATTTGCTCAAAGATTTTTTTCCTGCTATCGAGATCAGACTTACCGGCCTGTAATTTCCTGGATCGTCCCTTTTCCCCTTTTTGTAGATGGGGACAACATTTGCCCTTTTCCAATCTAAAGGGACCACTCCTGTTTCCCATGACTTACTGAAGATTATAGCAAGGGGTTCTGTTATTTCCTCTGCTATCTCTTTCAGGACTCTAGGGTGTAAATCATCTGGTCCTGGGGACTTGGTTTCCTGTAACTTGGCTAAGTGCTCTCTTACCAGACCTTCGCTTATAGTCAGCTTGGAGTCCTCCTTCCCTTCATCTCAATCACCATTAATGTCGATATTTCCATTAGTTTCTTGGGAGAAGACGGATACAAAATATGAATTTAGTAGCTCCACCTGCTGTTCCACCATGTTAACTGTTTCTCCTTTGTCATTCTTCAGGACTCCAATGGTCTCCTTCACTTTTCTTTTGCTTTTAACATATCCCCAAAATCCTTTTACCTTACTCTTTGCCTCTTTTGCAAGCTTCAATTCGTGTTCAGCCTTAGCTCCTTTGATGCTTGTCTTGCAGAGTCTGCAGACTGCTGTGTACTCTTCCTTAGGTATAGTTCCCATCTTCCACTTTTTGTATGTTTCCTTTTTTCTTTTTAGCAGGTTATGTAATTTTTTGGTCATCCATCCTGATATTTTTAGGTGCTTCCCATTTTTCTTCCTTCTAGGTATTGTTAGTTCCTGTGCTTTAATGATTTCATATTGTGTGCAAACTATCAGTTTCTTGTAGTATGGGTACACAAATCTTACATTTCTAGTGTCTTGTAATGAAGACCAAACAGCTTCTATTATTTCAGGATGGCATACTTATGTTACTATTGTCCAAGTCCATAGAGCGATCTCTGATTTCAATCCATGGAATTAACAGCTTAAGGTCTTCAAATGTAGCTTTCTGTGACCATGACTGGTATTGCCGAACCCTTGTGAAATGTATCATTTTCCCAGAATAGATGAAGGGACTTACTACAGACTGTATATAGAAGAAGAATTTACTGTATAGTGATTGTAGGGACACTTAATCCATGTCACGGTTGTGTCAACACCCAACAACCGTGGTACTGGATGGTGCTAGCACTACTAGGGAAACGGGGTAGGTAAGCTGTCCCTAGCGCTACGATGACTGACTAGGCCCTGCCTGAGGGTGTTGGTCAGCTGTTCCCAAGCTAAGCTTGGCCACGGCAACTTCTAAACACGAAGACCTAACAGACAGGTAGGGTGAGAGCTGAAAGAGACTAGGGACTGGGAAACTAGAGGCGGTCACCACTAGCAAAAGGATAAGTGCAGCTGCAAACAGTACAAACTAGGATGGGATGTGCTGGAGAACTAACAGGTGCAGCACACCACTAACACAACAGGAAATGAGGAGAGGAAGAGTGGAGTAGTGAGGAAAGGGTATCACAGGACAGGGGCTAAACAAACCTGAAACCCAAAACAGAAACTCACTAATACCAAACATAAAAAACAAAAAAAACAAACTTTGCAAGTCTTCAGTAGGTGATACCTTTTTTAATGGTCTTCCTACTGAAGACTTGCAAAGTTTTTTTTTTTGTTTTTTATATTATAACCACTGGCTAACACGGTACCAAAACAAACATTTTCCTAATACCAAACAGTGACAGGCAGCAAGAAATGCAGCTGAGTGGGCTGAGTAGGAATGCATGAGGGTAAAACAGACTCTCACACAGAACAAGACTCACACCACTACCAATTCAGCTCCAGAAACTGTACAACTCCAACTAAACTCTCCTTCAAGACTGGGCCAAGAATCCTAGCTGGTAACCATGAAAACCAGTGAGAACTGAAGCCAGCAGTCAGCCTTATACAGACCCCGGAAAGACCTGATAGGCTGACGACAATTACACACCTGAAGCTCGCATCTACTGAGACACAAAGCAAGCTCAAGTAAACACTGTGGCAGATACCCAACCACTATCCCAACAGCTCAGTGGCCAAGAGAACCAACCAAAGAACCACATGACACTGGGTCAAATCCTCCGACGAACACCACCAAAAATACACAACCAGGGATTTACTTAGTCAGAACACAGGATGAAATTAATCTTCTGAGGTTCTCTGATATAGTGCTGTTTTTGTGAATAAGCAAAATGAGAGCTTTGGAAAAACAAGAGTGCTGACGCTTACCTATTTGGCACAATAGCCTAGTTTCACTCTGATAAAAATTTGAATAAAAAGTGATCAAAGCAATAGCAATTCCCCAAAATGGGATAACGGAAAAGTACATCTGGTCCTGCAAAAAAAGACACCCTATGCATCCCTGTACACGGAAGTGTAAAAAAGTTACGGGTGTCAGAATACGGCAACTAGGGTTGAGCCGATTTTGAAATTTCAGGATCGTTTTCAAAATCCGATTTTTGATCATTTTCCAATTGAACCTGATCCCAATGCAAGTCAATGGGATTTTTTTTAAATAATCGGAGATCGGATTTTAAAAACTATCCTATTCACTACACAGCATGTAGTCCAATTTTTGGACTCCATGCTGTGTAGTGATTAAAAAAAAAAAAAAAATCCCCCCTGGTGTCGGCTTATCTGCACTGATCCGCTACTGCTCCTAGTTCTTCTTGGTCCAGTCCAGTCTTGGCCTCTCCTTCAAAGGCCTTCAGAGTGCCATCACCTCCCTAGACTAGTATTATAGAGATGATGGGAGTAGGCGGGGCTTGTTGTGGCTTAGGAGAGTGTGGGCACTCACATCTCCCCTCCCAGTACCCACCCACACTCTAAGCCACAAGCCCCGCCTTCTCCCAGCATCTCTATAATACTAGTCTAGGGAGGTGGGGGGGGGGGGCACAGGGCACTCTGAAGGCATGTGAAGGAGAGAGGACTGGACCAGAAGAGGGCAGCGGCAGCACTTCTGTGCATGTAAGTTGAGTGAAATTCACGAGTAGATAGATACTACTGTACATTGACTTGTCTAATAGACAGACAAGTCAATGTACAGTAATATCTGTCTACTCGCGAACTTGCCTCGTCGTCCTCACAGCAGCACAGCACACAGCGATTTACCGCAGCCTGCCTCTCTTCTGCTTCGTCCCTGTTTTACTGTATATTCAGCTGAGTATATGGTAAAACAGGGATGAAGCACAAGAGTGGCAGGCTGCGGTAAATCCATAGGAATGAATGGAAGCAGCCGGCACGCAGGAGGTTAAGCGGCCGGCCATTTCTATGGGTGCTAAGCTTTTCCCAGAATGTTTGGCCAGTAGCCAATCATTGTGTGAAATAACTGCCGATCTCGATCCCGCCCGAAAAGATCAGGATTGGAATTCTGATCGCGATCGTGAAACTTACTCAATCGCTGATCCGAACATTTCCGATCCCGATCGCTCAACCCTAACGGCAACTTTTAGTAAAAATTTTTGTCTTTTCCTGTTGCTGCACTTTGGCTTAGCCGAGAGAGCCCTTATCCGTGCACCGATCCTTTGGAATCCTACTTCAATGCTGACGGGTCTGACACGTGAGTAGTGCACTTCCAAATTATTACTATTTTTTTTTTATATCAATAGCTGTGACTCGTTAAAATTTTTTGTCAAGGGGTTTAAATGGAAATAAAACCATATAAGTTTGGTCTCTCCAGAATCGTACCAAACATAGAATACAGGTGACATGTCGTTTTGGCTGCACAGTGAACGCTGTAAAAACAAAGCCCGTCAGAAAGTCGCACAAATCCACTTTTTCTTCAAACCCAGTGCATTTTACAGAGTAATTAATGGGAGCATCATGAATAAAAATTTGTCTTGCAAACACTAAGACCTCATATGGCTCTGAGAGCATAAAAATTTTAAAAAGTCATGTGGTCTCCTATAGACCTCAATGCATTAGCTCCATTCTATTGTTGTCCATGTCTAACTAAATATCATTAAATAGAGGAGAAGCTTAGGAAAGATGGGTGCCCATCATCATGGATAGAAAGTGGTATGTTTCTGATGTTCCATACTGTAACCACTAGGAGGCAGTGTATACAGATAGGCAACATTATAGATAACTATAATGGTAGGAGTCTGTCTCACGGTATAATGTACAGGACAGTAAATCAAGTCCACACATAGACCAAGTCTTACTTCTGAGACTTGGTTAGTATGAAAGCAACTTTATAACCAAGACAATCTGAAGATGCACCAGATTTATTGTCCAGCATCGGCCATTGTGATAAATCTGCCACATTAATAAATGCAGGTCATAGTGTGCAATATATTATATTCAGGTTATCTGCTATATATATATATATATATATATATATATATATATACACACACACACAGTGGGGCAAAAAAGTATTTAGTCAGTCACCAATAGTGCAAGTTGCACCACTTAAAAAGATGAGAGGCATCTGTAATTTACATCATAGGTAGACCTCAACTATGAGAGACAAAATGAGAAAACAAATCCAGAAAATCACATTGTCTGATTTTGTAAGAATTTATTTGCAAATTATGGTGGAAAATAAGTATTTGGTCACCTACAAACAATCAAGATTTCTGGCTCTCACAGACCTGTAACTTCTTCTTTAAGAGTCTCCTCTTTCCTCCACTCATTACCTGTAGTAATGGCACCTGTTTAAACTTGTTATCAGTATAAAAAGACACCTGTGCACACCCTCAAACAGTCAGACTCCAAACTCCACCATGGTGAAGACCAAAGAGCTGTCAAAGGACACCAGAAACAAAATTGTAGCCCTGCCCCAGGCTGGGAAGACTGAATCTGCAATAGGCAACCAGCTTGGATTGAAGAAATCAACTGTGGGAGCAATAATTAGAAAATGGAAGACATACAAGACCACTGATAATCTCCCTCGATCTGGGGCTCCACGCAAAATCTCACCCCGTGGGGTCAAAATGATCACAAGAACGGTGAGCAAAAATCCCAGAACCACGCGGGGGGACCTAGTGAATGAACTGCAGAGAGCTGGGACCAATGTAACAAAGCCTACCATCAGTAACACACTACGCCGCCAGGGACTCAGATCCTGCAGTGCCAGACGTGTCCCACTGCTTAAGCCAGTACATGCCCGGGCCCGTCTGAGGTTTGCTAGAGAGCATTTGGATGATCCAGAAGAGTATTGGGAGAATGTCCTATGGTCTGATGAAACCAAACTGGAGCTGTTTGGTAGAAACACAACTTTTCGTGTTTGGAGGAAAAAGAATACTGAGTTGCATCCATCAAACACCATACCTACTGTAAAGCATGGGGGTGGAAACATCATGCTTTGGGGCTGTTTCTCTGCAAAGGAGCCAGGACGACTGATCCGGGTACATGAAACAATGAATGGGGCCATGGATCGTGAGATTTTGAGTGCAAACCTCCTTCCATCAGCAAGGGCATTGAAGATGAAACGTGGCTGGGTCTTTCAACATGACAATGATCCAAAGCACACCGGCAGGGCAACGAAGGAGTGGCTTTGTAAGAAGCATTTCAAGGTCCTGGAGTGGCCTAGCCAGTCTCCAGATCTCAACCCTATAAAAAACCTTTGGAGGGAGTTGAAAGTCCGTGTTGCCAAGCGACAGCCCCCAAACATCACTGCTCTAGAGGAGATCTGCATGGAGGAATGGGCCAACATACCAACAACAGTGTGTGCCAACCTTGTGAAGACTTACAGAAAACGTTTGACCTCTGTCATTGCCAACAAAGGATATATAACAAAGTATTGAGATGAAATATTGTTACTTACCAAATACTTATTTTCCACCATAATTTGCAAATAAATTCTTACAAAATCAGACAATGTGATTTTCTGGATTTGTTTTCTCATTTTGTCTCTCATAGTTGAGGTCTACCTATGATGTAAATTACAGACGCCTCTCATCTTTTTAAGTGGTGGAACTTGCACTATTGGTGACTGACTAAATACTTTTTTGCCCCACTGTATATATATCTGTACAGTAAACAGAGCCATGGTTTTATGCGGTATAATATGCAGTGTACGGTAATAGGAGTAGGACAGAACTGATACATGCGGCATTCTGCCTTCATCTCATCTTATAGCATTCACATCGTCTTCTGAGGAATATGTCTTCATTCCCATTGGTTTAGGAGAAAGTGGTACAATAAGTCACATAGGGGTTTCATGGACTGTAATGTGATAGCAGCACGGCGGGAGCGCGCCATCATTTATTTTACTTATTACATTTTCAACCACATAAAAGGTGCATTTCTCTATGAAACCCACAGTCACTGACAATATTCTCACAATCCATAAACTTCAAACACTGATATGACTTCATTCTTTTCAGTGATAGAAGGTTTCTGGATGAGCATATATTGTACGTATGCAGCATATCTACAAATATGACAGCCTGGAGGCCTCACACATGAAAATACTACCGCATTAGCTGTAGTAAAAACTACCGTTATCTACGTATGGCTGCAATGGTGGCCACATTACAGATTCACACTACCGTTCACTAAAAAAGTGGTTACTCACGGACACCTGCTGAGAGGGGAATGGAATACAAGCGTTGGTGTGTACCCAATGTAACAGACATTAATGGACACTAATTAATATGTTTTTTTTTTTTAAATGATCCATGTAAAGGGGTCGTCCAGGATAAATTAAGTATTACCCCTAAATGAAACCCCCTCCCCCTGCCTAACTTCTAATTTACTTCAATAAAAAAAAAAAAAAAAAAAAAAAAAAGTTATATTTACCCATGCCAGGGACACGTTCTGATAATCTGGTGACGTTCTGTTTCACTTCTTCCCCAGAACATCATTATTCTATCCCCCCCCCCCCCCCCATCCCCATCAATACTTAACAATCCTTCCTGTGTCTAAGAACGGCTCCCTCCTCTTCCTGTCTGCTAGTAGTGGCGGAATAGGTTAGCTAGGGAGATGGGGAGGGTGAGGGGCTAGTAATGGACGGGATCACTAGACTAGGAGACAGGGAGGGAGAGAAGGGCTAGTAATGGGTGGGATCGATAGGGAAACAGGGAGAGTAGGATGGGTAGTAATGGGCTGGATCGCTAGACTAGGAGACGAGGAGGGTGAGGCTGGGTTCACACAGGGTATTTTGGACCAGAATTTGATGTGGAGGCCGCCTCAGATTCCAGTCCAAAAAATGGGTAGCCATGAATGGACGCCGGTGCAGTGCACCAACATCCAGTTGTGGCCCTCCGCCCCGGATTAGACCCAAATGAATCAGTCTAGTCGGGAGGGAGTGTCTTGGAGGCGGACGTCCGGCTGCGGCATCCGTCTGAAGAAAGAGAATGTCACTTTTTTCCCCGGAGTGGCAACACACCTCTTGTGGAAAAAGGAACCAGTTGATCTGAACTCAGCCGTAGAAGGGCTAGTAATGGGTGGGATCGATAGGGAAACAGGGAGAGTGGGAGGGGCTAGTAATGGGCAGGATCACTAGGCTAGTGAGACAAGGAGGGGGCTGAGTGAGAGGCAACTGGTGTAGAAACTTCACAAAAAGCTGCAAAGCTGGAAGCTAACACCTCATAAACAAATGCAAAGGATGCAGCAGCAACCAGAGACACCCAGAAATCACTCCAAACACTGCTAAAGGTATATGGGTGTACTTATTAATCCTTTACTAACACACTTTTTTTTTTTTTTTTTTTAAAAAAAACACCTTAGCATCAGTGTCCATTTTTATACTGTTCGTTACATCCGTAACGACAGACAGTATAATGGACGCCCGTCCGTTCATGTTTTCTTACTATCTATAAGCAAATATCTGAGGCTAAGGCCCCACGTTCCAGAATCGCAGCTTCGTTTGTAGCAGATTTTGCTGCGTTTTTTTGAGCCAAAGCCAAGAATGGATACAAAAGAAATGGGAAATATAAGGGAAGTTCTTATATTTCTACCTTCTGCTCAGTTCACTCCTGGCTTTCGCTCAAAAAAAACCAACAAAAGAAGCTGTGTTTCTGCAACGTGGGGCCTCAGCCTCAAGCTTGTGTTTGGATAACAAAAAAAAAAAAAAAAAAAAAAAGCCAATAAGAATACAGTCCGAAGTGAAGAGGGAATCTCCAAAAGTGAATAACTAATGCATTAAATGAAAAATTTCAAAAACATCCATATTTCTATATAAAAGGTGATATTAAACATAAAGGTGTTTAATACTAAATAGGATGATCTATAAATTGCTACATGGGATCAGGACTGGAACCCTACACGTATAATAATCCAGGCTAAAACAATGTATATTTTATACACCCTAGTAAAAGGGCTTATGTTTACATCCTTCCCTTCCATAAAGAGCGCTCGTCCTGCTACACGAGACGCACACATAGTAAAAGCGGCTTTATATGGCTTTCCTGTATTCAGAAAGGACTTCATTCTGCCAATTCTATTTCTCATCCTTCTGGATAATCAATTAAACAGATAAGGAATTTCTCCGGGCACAAGAAGCCTGCGGTTGAATGAGTTGTTGTCCTGTCCTGTCTGGGCAGGTGGATATAACGTCTAGCCAGGAATAAGGAGGCTGCGTTCTCCTGTTTCTCGTAATTTCTTTATTGGAATACTTTGTTCTACTAGTAATTACTTAGCACGGTGCACATTGCATTCAGGTTAGAGGAAATTCATGAATATACATGGTTATTCTAATAAGAAGCCTCAATTTTTACAGTAACTCAATCGGCAATTGGTGCATGAGGCTTTGGATCTCCGATAAAAACTTTATATAACCCATCTGCCGCCTCTCACTTATTGCATGACTAGGGTTGAGCCAATCTTTTGATCATTTTCCAACCGAACCCGATCGTGAAATTGGCTCGATCGACGATGGGGGATCCGATCTTTCCCGATCCTGATTGTTCAACCCTAGTTACTTTATGTTTATGGACTAGGGTTGAGCCAATCTTGAGATTTCAGGATTGTTTTTAAAATCTGATTTTCGATCATTTTCCGGCCGATCCCGATTGTAAAATTTGCTCAATCACCGATTGGGATCAGATCTATCTCGATCCCGATCACTCAACCCTACGCACTACTGATTTTAAATGTGGTGGTTTAACATTTGGGCAGCCTCAGGTACCAAGGTCAATGGTGACTAAATGCTATACCCCAGTTATACCTCTGGTTTCCTTAGAAATATTAGATCCACAATCCATGGACAAGGACTCCAATTACTTCAATCGTTTATAGTTGAGTTAGGAGTTGATTCAGTGTACAGAGCTGGTGGTTCACAGTTGCAATGTGTATTGGTAAAGTGACCAGACTCTAACAGCCAGTAGATCAGCATTGTGCCATTAGAAACCTAATGATGCTGTTATTACATCTGGTGATATATCTGTATTATGAGATGAACAGCTTTTTATTGTTTCAGATATTCTATCAAAATATATCTGTGTGTTTCTTTTGTGAATTTCAAAGGAAAACAGATAACACCGAGCCGCCCATAGTGTAGTAATAATCTATATTGCATTGTTCAAATCAACATAGGACAGGTTCTCACCTGTGTTATGAATGCACAACTTTTTGAAGGTATTGGAACCAATCTTCAGAGGGATCCTGTAAGGATTGGAGTCAGGGTCAGGCAGTGAAAAGTGACACGGCTGGGAAAGCAACACTGTGCAACTAATGACAAAAGGGGTCGTAGGCCCTGCGGCTATGACTATGCTGTAGTATCTGAGATGAGGCAGACCAATGCACTTCCTAACTGAAGTGCGCCTACCACGACTCCTTACGCTTCTATCCTGGCAGCTAGGATAAGGGAAGAGGAGGCCCTGAAAATCCTAGGGACTGGAGTCATGGGGGGTCACACCTAAACAGAAAGCACAGTGTAAATGCAATGCACAACAAAAGACTAAACAGCATGGAACCAGGGAGGACCACAAGTCCCAGCAAGACACAGAAGAGAAGGTGAGGTCAGACGAGCAAGAGGTCGAGCCAGGAGATAATAATAAAGGTACCGAATCAAAAGACAAGGGATAGTCAAAAATACAAGCCGGGATACAAACCAAGGAACAGACCGAATACAACAGACAGGGAATCAGACTGAGCAGGGGAACCAGGAAACACAAAGTGAATGGCTGGCAAGGATCCATGCCTGGGTGGGGATTAAATAGCAGCAGAGAACACACCTGATGGCTAATGACATGGAGACCGAAGGCAAGGAAAAGATTAACCCTTAATGACCAAAGCACACCCAATAGAACTCTTAACACGTCTCCCAGGGAGACGCCGCACAGCAAGGAGACCGCGGCGACTCCGTATCCTGACAGATCCTCTGTGTGGGTTTGAGCTGCAGAATTCCCAACACCCCTTAGGTGTTGACAACCAATAGAAGAAAGGACCAGATCCCAACTCCCTTGAAGTCCCAAATCCCAGGAATTGCGCTTCCACCACAATAGGATCTTAAGTTAGCGTTATTTAGCAAAACACTACGCATTTCAGGCTTACACCTGCCCTTTTTCAAGTGTAATTAGCTGTGTAGCTGTGCCAGATGCAAGAACAGGATCGTTTTTAAAATCCGATTTTCGATCATTAAAAAAAAAAAATCCCATTGACTTGCATTAGGAATGGAATTGGGATTGGATGGAAAATGATCGGAAATCGGATTTTAAAAACTATCCTGAAATCTTAAGATCGGCTCAACCCTACTTGCTAGCCTAGATGGAGAATCACTGTATAGCTCAATTCTCATTAATTTGGCTGTGAAGCAGTGCAGTATTTTTTTGAGACACATGGTACACACCTACAAGCATATAATTCTTTTGTGGTCAAACTCATGACATTCATCCTTACCCATAATTACTTTATGTTTGATGAACGCTTCTTCCACCAGCAGGTGGGCACCGCTGGACCCACTTATGCCAGCTTGTTTTTGGTGTCGTGAGAGAAGCATTTAGTTTTTGTCAAAGCGAGGGATGAATGGACTTCTTCCATTCTCCTATGGTTGAGATATATCGATCACATATATTCATTTGTTGTCTGGGACCTGTTGAACAGTTCCGGGAATTTGTCATATTATCCTTAAGAATGATATCAACTTGAGACTTATGGCAACCATTCATCCTTCTAGCAGTTATGTTCTGGACTTTCATATTAATATTGGATCAGACAGTTACTTTAGCATAGGCAGTGTGTGGAATATGGAGTGAATTAAAGTAACAAAAGCTGGCAAAAAGTCATATAAGTAGCATAGAAATGCTTAATAAAATAGAGATCATGAATAGAGGTAAAATACCACAAAATAGAACACATTATAAAAAGCGTATATATGTAACTGCCACTAAAACTACCTACACTGTGGCTTCTCGGCAGTGTTGGTAGGTTTCTATATGTGGTGACTTATGTTTTTCTGACTTTGCTGGGGCTTATTATGGCGGATGTTGGGTATTTAAATATGGCAGCCGCTTGGAAGCTGAGCAGTCACCATAGCCGCCAGGTCTCTGCTGTTTTATAAAGCAGAGACCCAGCACTGATACCCACGATCAGTGCCCACACGGATCCCTAGAGGGTCTTGTAAATCCCCCCCCCCCCCCAAAAAAAAAAAAAAAAAAGTTAAAGTTAATACTAAATATAATTAAAAAAAAAAAAAAAAAATATTATATATATATATTTATATATATATATATATATATATATATATATGTTCAAATCACCCCCTTTCCCCTAGAACACATACATATTAGGTATCCCAGTGTCCGAAAATGCCCGGTCTATCTATAAAAATATTTTTCCTGTACTGTGAATACCATAGCGGGAAAAAAAAAAATTAAGTACCAGACTGCCATTTTTTCACTTTTTTTGCCCGTGATAAAAATTTTAATAAGTGATCAAAGCAATAGATATTCCCCAAAATAGTATAAATAAAAATGACACGATCCCGCAAAATAAGATGCCCTATGCATCCCCGTACATGGAAGTATAAAAAGTTACGGCGAATATGGCGACTGAGAAAAAAAAAAAAAACTTCACAGTTTTGGATTTTGTTAAGGGGTTAACATGTAAAAGAAAGACATAAATTTGAGTCGGTGAAATTGCAGCAGATCTCATACCCAGGTCATGTGGTCCACCCCAAAATGGCAGTGCCTAAGCATTAGGGAGGTTAATCTCAGTGATGGGCACAAATTATTCCTGGTTTTTGGTGAATTTTACTTGGTCATTACTCATGCTGGGCCAGATAAACCTACACTGTTTAAGTCTTAAAGAGTGTAAACGTGACTGTCTTAAACTGCATATTAAAAAATAAATCGATGTTACAAATTATGGGTAACTTTACAGGGCAAAATAGCAGTGTCTGGTGGTCAAGTGGAGAAATTCGGAACAAATTTTTCCCATAATGAAATAGCAGCCACTAGTGGTCAGTTCTGAGTAAAGCAACATATTTCTGGTGCCTATTTCTCTGTCAATAGTGAAGAGAAACCAGCACTTACAGGAAGGGGTACCAAGGAGGAGACCTCCACTAATAACTCATAGAGGACCTATCCGTATCCATCATTTAGCTCTGAAAAAAATAAATTTTCAATGTCTACAACATTTTACTTTTTTGATAGACAAAAATAATTGTTATAATCCAAACACAAGATGGAAATGTTCAATTATTCCAATATTTATTAACCCAATGCAAGTTATCAGAGAACGTAACATTGTCGGCTAGCCCTCTCCTTATAGTACAGTATATTCTTGTGTCCTTCATACGGCGGATGTCTCTACAATCCATATTTCTGTAGATTACACAGCACAGCTGTCTATTCCATTACCGCAAGATGCCAAATACAGAACCTGCCAATATATATAGAATAAACTATGTCTGATTTAATGAAGGGCAACGGACATAAATGAGTGTAGCAGAAATCTAACTAATTTACAGATATTTCCTACTAATTCAATCAGTATCATGTAATATGGTAATTTAATGCTTCTTTGCCTGTAATTGCTTATGAAGGATACAAACAGCAGATAGGTGTTACATGGCTGTATAAAGGGGAACTCCTATCAATAGATGCAGAATTTGTTTTAAGGAGAACATATCATTGAAAGAAAATACCTTGAGTTTATCTCAGATTTTATTGTAAGTGGTCGACCAATAGCGAAAGAGAACATAAAAGTAATGTTATAGTGCAGTACTATTGCAGTAAATTGAACTCTCCATTTATCAGACTCCTTTATGCTAAAGCCCGCAGCACTTTGAGCAGAGCGTTCATGGAGTTTTCCTCCGTGGACTATGTTACAATTATATCTATGGGAAAGCCGCCGGCGTTTACGTAGATATAATTAGCATGCTGCGATTTTCAAAACCGTGACGGTTTTGGAAATCGCAGCGTTTCTGCGCTACAATTTTTTTTTTGCAAAGTGGGCATGGGATTCGCATGATTCTCAACCATTTTGTAAGTATTTTATGATGCCGTGATTTTTCACGCTGTGGCTAAATCACGGCATTTCCGACTCGTGAGGCCCTAGCCTTATTTACCATTCTACTGCTCACTCAGTCAGTCATTTCACTGAACATCAGATTATACAAGTCTATGAAGAGGAGAGTAGGATGAGGAAAAAGAACCAGCAAGGCACACATAGATATGCTGCAGCAGCTAGTAGTAAGTTTTCCAACAGACCACAGCATATTAAACATAAGGCTGGGTTCACACTAGCGCTCGATGACCTTTCGTGGATTGTCCCCATTCTGCTTGAAAAATGCAGTGAAAAACCCTGCAAGCATCAGAAACTTGGTGGCCTATGGGGTCCATATAGTCTATGAGGTCTGTGGGTTACCGAGAGCAACTGATTTTTAAGAAGTGCAGTACTGTACGAGGAACAAAGTAGAAGGATACTTTGCATTTCCTAATGGAACTTCCTTGTGTTTTCTGGGATGCATTTGAAGGTCTCAAAAGATGCTTCCCTTGATTTTGGTAGGTATAATGATGGAGTAACTGTTGTCTGGACAATGATTCACCATTTTTCGGAATACCCAGCTTTCCTTAGGGGTTGAGCAGATACTGAAGATGGATTGGGGACCAATGGATAGGAACCCCAAAGAAAAATAGCCGATGGCGCTCACAAAGTCTTCAGACATCACTCGGATGGGTGAAAAGGATAGTATTTTTAGTGCTTTTTAAGAAGATTGGGTTTCCATTTTTCATTAGGTTAGGTTATATAACTATTCTTTAAAGTTGTATGGAGTCTGTACAGAGCCTCATACAGGCTTCTCACATGTATCTGTTATACATGAGGCATATTTCACCTATTATTTACAAACCAAATTAGCTATTCCCCAGAAAACTATAGGATAGATAGAATAAGAATAAAAGATTGTGTAACTCAGGAGGGTTCCAACAATTAAAACCTTACTCATACATATAGTAAGTGCACCCAAACACTGGCTGAGACAATGTAGTGCTCCAGAAAACTGGAGGTTTTTAATTTTCCGCACAGGAATCAGATATATCTGTATAATATGTGTATTCCCCACCTCAGCCGAGCATGACCTTTAAATAATGAGCTGAGATACAGAAGTGCTCGGCTTCTATATAATGCCATATAATACATCATTTATCATATGACTTATTGATGTCTTTGATGCCACCGGCAACACGAGAAATATTCACTTAAAGACAAACCTGATGAAATGACACAAAGTTCTGTATATAAGCGAGAAGACATGGATCCATTATCTACCTTGTTTCCTTACAAAATAGTATATGAATTAATAACTCATGTGAGAGCCTGGTGCTTCATGTCATGTCAGGCTCAGCTTCTCTAGATGTTTCTCTCACAACTACACACATTCTATAGTCTCTCACTGTGCCAAATCAGTATCCCTACGCTATGCTGAGGAGGCCCAATAGGCCGAAACAGCGCTGTCCATACCTGGGAATCTGTTCCTTTTGGAATAGAAATACTAATTTGGCAATTAAATCCGCATCATGATTATGTGTAAACTGTATTTTATTGAAAATTTTACAAAAAAATTAAAGGAACAAACAGACAAAACCACAAGGTATAGCAATAATGCAAAATGAGGACCAACCATGGGCAGGTCTAATAGCACGGGAACAACCACACATCGCTCAAAGTGGGCCAAATAAGACAAACATGCACCATGAGCATACAACACCAAACACAGAAGGCGCTTCCACAGGCGCAACTCGGCCCCAAGGGCAGGATCAACAAGACACAAAACTGAAGAGGGACAATACACCACAAGGACGGAAAACAAAGGGGGAGAAAGAAAACAACAAATGACATAGAAGCAAGAAGAACAAGAAGACGCCAAGAGAGACCCCGAGAAGGAACAAATCAGAAAAGTTAGGGGAAAAGAGAGGAAAACTCCGACGATTCCTGAAATATGATCCACGGCCGCCAGATGGACTCAAATTTAGACGAGTCCACTAGGTCCTCCGCAACTAAAGCCTCCATCCTCCTAATGAGGAGAAATTCGTGAAGCCACTCTGATAAGGAGGGAACTACTGCGCTGAGCCAGTGGCGTGGAATGACCGTTCTGACAGCTGTAAGAAAGTGGCGCAGCAAGTCGCCCTTTACCCTGGAAATCTTTCCAGGAATAAGAGAGAGGAGGGCCAATTGGGGGGAGGGGGACACACTGCGACCACTAACCTTAGAATACAGGGAGAAGAAAGATGACCAAAACTCCTGAATCTTTCCGCAATCCCACCAAATATGAAGGAGGGATCCCACCGTCGATCCACAGCGCCAACACTCCTCCGGCACAGAAGGAAAAATGCGATGCAAAAGGGTTGGACAACGGTACCAGCAAGACAAGATCTTATAATTCTTCTCTTGCGCACTACAGGGCATAGGAAGTTTGTGGGTCAAGATAAAGGAGCGTTCCCAATCAGCAGCAGATAAACAGGAGCACAGGTCGGAGTCCCAGGCCCTGGTAAATGGAGGGAGACCCGGGGCAGAGGCCGTAAGGAGAATATCGTATAAGATGGAGAGAGCCCGAGTCGGCACCACGGGGCGAAGAAACTCTTTCTCCAGGGCAGTCAGGGCAGTGGAGAGAATGGTTTGCAAAGAAAACCAGTGAAGGAATGCGACGAGCTGATTATACTCAAGCCACGAAAGAGAGGTGTCCGGAAAAGAAGCCTGTAGTAGACAGAGAAGACGATCTAACAATAGACCCCAGCCGGACATCGTCGCCAACAGACCAACATAGGAATCGACGGGCAGTTCGACCGGGGGGAAACATGTTATTCTGGAATAGTGGAGTTAAATAAATCCGCATCATGATTAATTAGACATTTAACTGAGTCATGCATGATGTTAAGGATGCTGCCCTCTAGAGGGCGGCGTACAGAGTGCACTGTTCTCCTAATTACATCCTGGAGAATAGATTTGCATATTTTTAACTACACACATTGTCTAGGAGATATTTACTATCGGTAGTAGAGCTCCAGCTAGGCCTATAGCTCAAGTAAGAGAAACCCAGGATGGACCATGAGGATTCCTCCCACACTGACCATTCAGTACCTCTAATTCACAGACCCAAATCCAATTGGATGAATCTTAGTGACATGGCGTCTCCAGACAATGTCATACTTTTCAAGTTTTGAGATTCAGGGAAATTCCATAAGGGAGAATACAAAGCAGGCTATGCAGCGATCCACGCCGGTGGTTATTTAGCTTCATGCTTTGTCCTTTTATAGAGAACATGGCCCTCACATTTGAATTGCAAATACATACTGTATGATCGCGTCAGCACACTCCACACAACAGATCCCCTAAATAAATATTGCCCCAGGCTCCCGAAACTGATAGAGATCCCAAACAAGCCTGTAAACAATGGTGGAATGGTGGTTCAGTGGTTAGCATTGTGTTTGCTATGTTTGCATGGTTTTCCTCTGGGTACTCTGGTTTCCTCCCATGCCAAAAATATTTTGATAGGTAGATTGGCTTCCTGTAAAAACAACTGACCCCTTGGGTGTTGGGGATGATCATTTGTACAGAAGACACTAGCTCCCCTATTCCACAATGCTCTTTGGGGCCCTGCGGTCTGTCCATGGTGAAACTGGGTTTTTTAGTAGGACATGTAGGACTTTGTGTACGGCTAAAAAAAACCCAAAAAAAACCGGTTCCCCCGCAGACAGGCAGCAGTCGGACATCGAAGGTCACCTTTGCAAACCGATTCAAATGAATAGGTTTTAAAGCTGACCACCAGGTTTCCGTCCTCTGTCCAGTTTCACCGGGGCTGAAGACGGGAACCCGGTGGAATGCAGAAACCGTTGACCGGACGCAAGTGTGAACCGCTCCTTACAGAGTCAGTAGCTTCTTTAATAAGGCTTAATATGGGCATATTCAATCATAGGGCCTAAGGCAGCATAAGCGATAAATATAGCCCCATATGTAGTCCCATCACCTACAGCTATTACAGATAAAGACTGTGAGTAGAATGAAAAGAGCCTTCATAAATACAGCTGTGTGTGAATAGGTGAACATCTGTAATGCAGCTCAGGCCTGGTGATTTATGAAGACATGTTTGCATTGACATACTGAGGTGTTACACAGTCTGACCTATTAAGAGGTCTGGAACAAGATCTAGTCTCAGCAGAGCATGCAATAATATAGCAGAAGTCATGGTATACATTACAGAAACTTAGCAATACATTGACATTTATTGTTGCCATCAAACCACAGGAAGGTTTGTGGAGAGAAAGCTATTACAGCCGGCCCACTCTGTCTCATTAACTGCAGCGAGAGTTCAGACCCCCATGTCTATGGGGGCAGGTAAAATTATGGAAATAAATGTGTTCACCTTCTACAAATTGAAGACGACGTAAATGGCTCCTTGAAAAATGGTCTCATGTACTGTGTGATTATCAGAGATTAAACATTTGTCTGGAGAAATAGCCATGAACTGCCAGGAATTGTTGAAATCATTGTAATGCTTTTAATACTGTATGTTGTGTATGTTGGCATGTTTCCTTGCGGGTAACGTAGCTACGGTAGATAGGATGATTTATAGGAGTACTTAAAGAGCGTTTTTGGCATTACAATCAATATTACATTACACTATATTCTGATGGGAGGATTTAATTATATAAGGCCACTTATCTTTGTAATAACTCTGGTTTGGTGCCAATTTTCCAAAAAAATCTCAGTTATGGCCAAAACCAAGGTTTTTGTGGTTTGCCACCCACCAATTATTATATGCTGGGTGCACTTCAGACCCCAGAGTATGATAAGCAGAGGCCCAGGGGAGGTGTGAAAAAATGAACACGGATACTCACCTTCTCTCAACTCTCTATGGCATCTTTGGTCCTCTTCCAGGCTCCTGGACAATGTCATTACCCAATAACAGGCCTCAGTGGTCCCCTGGGGTTGCTGATATCACTTAGGCCAGGTTCACACAGGGTTTTTCGATCTGGAACCTGAGGCGGAGGCTAGGTTCCGGACCAAAAAACGAGTAGCCGTGACATACTGAAGTGTTACACAGTCTGACCTATTAAGAGGTCTGGAACAAGATCTAGTCTCAGCAGAGCATGCAATAATATAGCAGAAGTCATGGTATACATTACAGAAATGATCAGAAATGATTCGAATGAGCCGAGCGAGCCGTACACGCAAGCGCTTACCATTCACTTCAATGGGAGTGCTCGTAGAGAAAAAAGCAGCCCATTCATTTCAATGGGGAGCGCTCGTATGTTGGCTCCCATTGAAATTAATGGGAACTGCTTTATACGCGCTGATTCTGAATGCGTTTTAACGTTCAGAATCAGTCAGTGTATCCGTAGTGTGAATGCACCCTTAGGGTACCAGGAAAGGAAGAGGATCAAAGATACCTTTGAAGGAGCCCAGAAGAGGTCAGGGAAGGCAAGTATCAGTGTTTAGTATTCTTCTGGGCCTCCACTTGTTATACGCTGGGATCTGAAAAGTTACAGGAGTATAATGGTAGAACTTATGGTATGTTGATTGCTGAAGTCCTTGGTTTGAACCCCGCCAGGAACAACCTCTGCAAGGAGTTTGTATGTTCTCCCTGTGTCTGCATGGATTTCCTACCATTCTACAAAGACATACTGATGGGGGGGAAAAAAAAAAATGTACATGTGATCCCTATAAGGGGCTCACACTCTAAATTATTTATTTTTATTTTTTCTTAAAAAGTGGAACTGTCAGACAAAAATATTTGCAAAATTAATTTGCAAGATTCAGCCATATTGCTTTCTCCCCCAGTTAAAGTCCACACAATTTTGCAGGTATGTCTGCAAGACTATAGAATTGTTATCAGAGCACCGATTCAGCTGTACAGCTGGTGTCAAGTTGTGTCTCTTCACCCTTTTTCAAGAAATTGGACTTAAGAATATTAGCCCCTTGCAGCTCGGCACCATACTATTATGTAGGGTGGAGCTTATAGTGAATGCTTTGTGCCATAATAGTGCAGCACTATAATGCTGTGTCTGTGCAATTGCTTCTAGCACAGCTGAGAGCCGGGACTGGCCGCTGGAGTCGGAAGATACACCGATTTCGTTGGATTAACACCCTGGATGTCATGATCAATAGCGATTCAAGGGCAAGATTATCCACCCCTTGATCCCTGCAATAAGATACGAGGGTTTGCCATTGCAGCTAGGAGGCCGAGCAAAGGCCTTCTGACTGTCCATGCACAGTTCCAATAGGAAAGCTATGCGCTCTGTAGCACATAATTTAAACAAAAAAAAAAAAAAAAAAAAAAAAAAAAACAACCATCCCCATGTGGGTATAAGGTCTCCAAAAATAGCATTATTGATCCCGTATGGGGAACGCCATAAAAAATATATACCGCAATGCACAAATAACATTTTGATGAAAGAAGAAGCCCTCAGTGGAATATTGCTGAAGTTTCTGAGGGTCACAGTATTGTAAGAATGAAGTAGTAGCTGTAGGAGAACTGTCACCTTGCCCTTTGTCGGCTTTGCTAAGCCTTCTACAGAAGCTATATGGCTAGTCCTATATAGTCAATCCACAACCATAAAAAGCAAAGTCAAGCTGTCAAATGGCAATGTAGCAAATACTAATAATAAAAGAGATCATGTTTTCTGTTAGAGATGAGTGAGTAGTATTCAATCGAATATAGAATACCATTATAGTCTATGGGAAAACGGGAATGTTCAGGAAGTAGCAGGACGAGGAGGTTTTAGATTTGAATTCAATGGAATTTTCCTGTGTGGCATTCGACCGATTTGAGTATTCGATCGAATAGTAGTATTCGATCGAAGACTATTCGCTCATCTCTATTTACTGTGCATATGTTGTAGTGTCCCAGTGGGAATATTACAAAAGAGACAGATTGTATTTAGTTGCATATATGAACTGTATGTGTTTGGTCTGTCATTCTGCCTGTAATGGGTCAAACAATTTGGGATGAGCAATTGGATGACCCAAGACCTAGACAACCTCTAGCTGGGGAGGGTAGGAGACAGCGAGTCTCTTCCTCCTTGTGTGATGACTGAGGCTGGCCTTAAGCCATCTCCAAATCAGCCTTTTTGAGAGTAATCCCTGTGACTGAGGATAATGTTATATGGACTATGTTTATTAGCCTCAGATAAGACAGGACAACCCTTTTCAGAGCTGTACCCGACATAGTCAGAGAATTTCAGACATCTTGTGGATTAGTAGACAGACTGAGACTAGGACGTATCATCTTAAAGCTGAGCCCCTGATCCAGGGATGTTCCTAAGTTCTGTACCTTCAGCATCTGAAGACATTGCTTGTTGTTGCTTATTCTTAATCATTAAACTGCCAGTTCCTTCATTTGTAGGGTTGAGCGATCGGGATCAGGAAAGATCGGATCCCGATCAAGCAAATTTCACGATTGCGATCGGAAGGGGCTGGAAAATTATTGAAAATTGGATTTTAAAAACTATTCTGAAATCTCAAGATTGCTCAACCCTATTCATTTGCAACCCTGTTTCCTGGGTCTCATCCCTGCACCTATCATCAAAGACACTCCAACCATCAACAGGCTCAGGGAGGCTTACCACTAGGATATGCCCAGGGGAACAAGTACTACCACCACCATACACCCTACGGCCTTTATGGACCACCAGAGAATTTGGTAGAGATCCTGGTCACCATGGCCATACTATCCCCCTATTTTGTGGCCTTTCTGCCATCAAGCTGTTGCAATGTGAATGTGATATTAGATTCATTTGTACAAATGTCACTTTTATAACTAAATAACTGAACCAAGTGAACATGATCGATCATAACAATGGGAAGGAAAGAAATTGTTCCGAATAGAGCTTAGATTCCCATGTAGAACAATATAATGATGGAACGGAGTAACATATGTTTCACTCACTTGGGTAATTTTATTTTCCTTAAGAAGTTAAATGAATGTAATGTTACGATTCCTTCAACACGCCGTATCCCTGGGGATTAATATTATCATTAATTATAGACTCGTACACAATGTTCAGAGCTTTATTGTCTCTGTGTATTTACTTTTTACGGGTCTGAATAATTTCATATACGCAGAACAGTTATCAGAAAACATAAGCAGACCCATGACTACATGTCCCAGCTGTTGTTCTTGTGACCTAATATTTCTGTACCAAGTAGATAGTGATGGAGCTAGAATGGGAGTCAGTATTTGGATTACCTTTCACCAACATTCCTGGCCTTGGAATTACATAAATATATAGCGCTCATTTAAACCATATGTCAATATCCCTCTCCTCCGGAATGTCTAGTACTTTTAGGCTCAAGTCAATGGAAGATACATCAGAAATTGCTTATTTATGAGAGCAATCCACTTCTATGTTACAGCAACCCGTTAAAAATTAAATCAAAATATAAAATTGTAATATACAGATAATAGTAATAAGAGTATAATAGATAACATGTAAAGTCTGCAATGGAAATCTTTGTTGTCTTTGAAAGTATTTACACAAATATGCCATAAAATCTCAGGTTCAATGAGAAGCTCAGTGTGGAGCAATGTAAATGATCTACCACACGGTGTTACAGTGAGAGCCATCTACAGATATGTGCTTCCTCATTATCCCCTTCATTCATTAAATGACCACCTTTAAAGGAATTCTATCATTCAGAAAACCCTTTTTCCATTAAACATAAGCCTGAATAGCCTTTAAAAATACAAATGACCCCTCGGTTTCTTGTAAAATGTTAGGACGGGCCGGGGCCTCCGCCGGAGGCTCCCGGCTTGCTCTGTGTCTCCAGTGTCGGGATGGCTGCTGGCTCCAATCTTAAGAGAGAAGGACTCCTCCTCTGGCACTGAAGACTTAGCTCCAGAGAAGGGCCCAATAATAGGGAATTTACCATTACAACAGAAAAACGGAGAGCTCAATATCTTGATTTTTTTCTTTCAGTCTGCCCATTGGACTCCGGATGGTACCCGGAGGAGAAGGACAATTTTATACCCAGTCTGCCACAAAATGCCCTCCAGAAGCAAGCTACAAACTGAGAACCCCTGTCGGAGACAATATCCTCCGGAACTCCATGCAGACTTACCACATTTTTAACAAATTCCTTTGCCAAAATTTTGGCAGAGGGCAACTTAGGAAAAGGAATCAGATGACACATTTTACTAAACCGGTCAACTATGACCCAAATAACAGTGTTACCTTCTGATCGTGGCAAGTCCGTAATGAAGTCCATGGCTAAATGCATCCAAGGACTACTAGGAATAGGCAACGGATGTAGTAACCCTGCCAGGGGCAGATCCAGGGCGGGCGAGCCGGGCAACGGCCCGGGGCCCCGCGGCGTGGCCCGGACCTAACACAACGGTCCCGGGCAGTGGGAGGTATGCGTTTAAAGCAGGAGCTGTCACAGCTCAGCTCCTGCTTTAACGCTGCGCTCCGACATTTGTAGGCACGATGTGATGATGTCACATCGCGCCTACAATATGTGTATGAGTGAGAGAGCAGCGGGGAGCAAGGGAAGTCGAGTGTGTCTTTTGTGTTAAACATTAAGGTGGAACATAATGTAGGGGGCCCATGAAACTGGGGGCAGATGGGGGGGGGAAAGAACGGCATGAAACTGGGGTAGATGAAGGGGGAAAAGAATGGCATGACACTGGGGCAGAGATGGGGGGGGCCATGAAACTGTGGGCAGATGAAGGTGGGGGCCATGAAACTGGGCAGATGAAGGTGGGGGGAGAACAGCATGAACTGGGCAGAAACGGGGGGGGGGGGACATGAAACTAGGGGCAGATGAAGGGTGTATATGAAACTGGGGGAGAGATTGATGGGGGACAATTTACGGGTGAGTGTAGGAGGATTATATTGTGTGGGAGCGCATGAAAAATGAGAATGGGTCAACATAAAAGTGGGCAGAGCCAAGTTCGCACATTTTGTCCCTCTTTCTAATCTTCAAAAGTTGGGAGGTATGGGTTAGAAAGCTGTCCGGCTGTGAGCACCAGTGAGCGTTTTGTGCTCTCCACCGCCACACTTTTTTTTTTTTTTTTTTTTAAACCAGATACAGTCAGACACGCAGTACTCTGTCTGGTTTAAAAAAAAAAAAAAAAGTTTCGCAGGGGAGAGCATAAAACGCTCACCGGCGCTCACGGTCAGACCCGATCTGGAAACTCAGAACAGACTCCGGGCACTAATGTGAACCTAGCGTCACTAGTTTTTTTTTTTAAAAAAAAGAAAACCCTCAAACACATTTTTAGGGCAAATTTTTTTCAAAAAATCCTGGGGGAGGGAACCCCAGACCCTCCTTTCCCCTGGGGGGTATTCCATACCTCCCAAACCCCCCGGTAACTAGGCCGCTGCCAAAGGCGACATTTTCCACAATGTTCAATAAAGTGGCCCAGTTCTCCACAATAGAAACACCGACCAGTCTGACGGCACCTTTCTCGCTCTCCTCTGCGATTGACCATACCACCCAGCTGCATGAGCTCATCAGTAGATTCAGCAGGGCGAGAAGGATCTGTTCTGAAACGCCAGTCAGTATTCTCAGCCTGCCTCTCCCTGAGACGCCCATCAGCCCTTATCGCTGACAGCATGGCGTCCTTGAGAGATTTTGGCTTGGGGAAAGCAACCATAAGATCCTTAAGCTTATCATTCAACCCAGTCAGAAAAAAAATTTAGTGCTGAAGAGGTCCAACTGCTGCCCACCTACGGAACTCCGAACATTAGGTCTCAGCGTCCATCTTTCCCTGACACAAGGACCACAGCTTAGATTCAGCAGTAGACTCTCGATCAGGATACTCATATAAAAGACCAAGAGCCCTGAAAAATTCCTCCACAGACTGTAGACAAGGAACAGAGGCAGGCAAAGAAAACGCCCAAGTCTGCGGAGAACCCCTAAGCAGAGACATGATAATGCCAACCTGTTGTGATGCATCATCAGAGGACTGAGGCCTGAAATACAATTTACATGCATGCTCAAAATGAAAAAAATCCTGCCGGTCCCTGGTAAAAGGTTCCGGCAGGCCCACCTTAGGGTCCGTTGTCTGTGGAACGACTACTGGCCTGGCCTCCATACGCTTGTCAAGTTCCACGACCTTCCCCGTTAGTCTCTGCATCTGTGCCACCAGATCTTCCAGGGATGCCATGATACAATGGACAGATGGATTTTTTGGGCCGTTTTTACTGTCACATTCATGTCTGTGCCCAGACCCAGAATCCGGACTGCAGACTGCACTGCTAAGGGAACAGCGGAAGGAGACTTTCTAAGGTGGTCATCCCTACAGAAACCAAGGTGCAGCTGCAGACAGAACAAACAGGGTGGGGTGTGCTGGACAACAGACACGCAGCACAACACAATACATAACACGAGAATGAGGAGAGTGACAGTGGAGAGGTGAGGAAAGGGTTAACACAGGACTGGGGCAAAACAAACTGGAACCCAAACCTCACAAATAACCAGATAGTGCCAGGCAAACAGAACTGAAGGACAAGGTAGAGTTGAAGTTTGGAGGGACAAACCAGACTCACACACAAGGCAACACTCACACCACTTCCTAGTCAGTTGTAATACTACCAAAACAATACTCCTCCCTGAGCCACAGATTCTAGATGGTAACCACAAAAACCAGCAGCTAGTGAAGCCAGCCCTCCTCCTAATAACGGCCCCAGAATCGTCCCATAGGATAATGACAACGACCAACACCTGAGGCTCGCTCCAGAGAACCTCAAGCATACTCTGAAGGCCAACACCAAATGCGCAAACAGAATGGACTAATGGCAAGGAAACCACCTGAAGACCACAGAACACTGGATCAAATCCCCACCAAAAAAATACACAATTTAATTACCAGAATTTAGGTTGTGACAGCTCCCTAGCTATATCTCCCTGCCTGTCTCCTGTCACTGCTATTCCTGAACACTCTGCATGTGTATAACCTGACTTGCTTTTCAGACCTCTCCTCCATGATCTTAATTTGGCACCTCCCGTATATGACCTTTGGCTTCTACCTGACCTCCCTTTTGGATCTTGATTTGGCTACTTCATTGACCTCCTGTATATGACCCGGCTTCCCTGAATACGCTTCTACCTCTGCCTTCTGCTACCACATGACCTCCAGTTATCGACCCAGCTTGCTTGACCACGGTATTGTTCCTCAGATATCTGCGTGTATTCCCTGGATTACCCTCCTGCTCATCTGCGACTCCAGTCCTTCCTGCTCTCTTGGACTCCACTCTAAGGTTAGTGTCTGAGTCCTTCTGGGTTCTCCTTCTTGGGGTTCGCTGGGTGTGCGTTGCTCTCTGGGCAGTTGCGAATCCGGGCCTCGGACTTTTACCAAGTCCATCTCCACCATCAGGAGCTCTGGTGAAGAACTCAGGGGCCTGGATAGGCTCCAGTTAGGAAAGCGTAGCACACCCAGGAATGTTTTTGCCTCAGTGCTTGGAGATTCTTGTTGCCCAGGACTTACTGAGTTATTTGTTGCATCAGGTTCCTTACATAAAAATGAAAAAATTGTATAAGTAAATGAGGCTCACTAAGCACCCTGGGCGTTCCCCATGGCCTCTAAGCACCTCCCGCATCATACCTCAGAAAATGCCCCTCAATTGCTTGTGCTCCGTATACCCTCCTCCACCAGACATCCTGTACCACCCATGTCTTCTCCATTCTCACCCTGATGTTGAAATCTTGGACATACACAGTACTGCTCCATTCTGAGTTGTACTGCACATGTCCGAGCGCCGTTTTGTTGTAGTTCGCTAGCATACTGCTCCAGATTTACAACGTATAGACCGCAGGCATTACTATGGTGTAGGGTCATATATTGCGTTGAGGGTATTGCGTAACAGTCACACCCATAACCACCTGGATCAGGAAGACTTGGTGCTTGTTTGCTCCAATCTATTCTTCATAATCAAATCCCAGTTTTTTTCAGAAGTCTCTCACCTCTGCCAAATCAGTTTTTCCCACGCTGTGCTGAAGAGATCCAACCAGATCGAAACAGTGCTGTCCACAGCTGGGATACTGACTTGGCAAAATCCTGCATCATTGCACTAAAGGCTTGTTGCAAAGTTGGGCATGATGTTCAAGGGAGCTACCCCTAGAGGGCAGCAAACAGAGCCACTGTTTACCTATTTACATCTTGAGAAACAGATTTGCATATTTTTACCATGTCTGGATTAGAGCATTCTAGAGAAGTGGTGCAACTCGGGAGAAGTCTTGTATACGAGCATGGGAGGTTCTAATAATAGAGAATGTAAGTCTTAGGTCATTGAGTGAACAGAGAGCACGGGATGATGTTTTCTAGTGAAAAACTGAGTTTGTCTGAAGCTTTTGACTATTATAAAATATACTTGTCTCACGGAAGTGCCCAGGAACAGTTGTTCATAAATTGCGAAATAGTAAAATAGTATATTTACATGGCAGAGCGGCTTACAAATCTGAACGTATTCCCTACAGCATAAGTCTTCTGTACGCTGCAGTCATTCCTACAATAGTCTTTCCTTCGCCGACAGCTTCATTAATTGTTTTTATGATCTTGGAGGAGTAAAAATGACTGAATGCTTCCACTTTATGGCGCTAATAAAACTAAGACCGAGCTTGGTGAAAGTAATCCGCATGCCAAGATCCTATTTTGTACAGAACCTTGGTGTCGGAGCTCGCGGCCGTGCAATCCATGCTGAGTTGTAGATACTTTAAGGAATTCTCTGCCAGACCTGCTCACCTGAGCAGAAATAACAGCATTTCGGGGAATTGCGCTATAGCTTTTTTCACAGCAAATAAAATGTAGTGGGAAACAAACCTGAAAAGGATTTGTGGACTTTTGACACAGTAGATGTCTTTAAAATGAAAACCTTACTTCCTGAAAAAAAAAAAAAAAAAAAAACCCTACGTTTTAATTTGTTCCCATAGTTTTCTGGTTCTTGTAACTTGGGAAGGACGCTGAAATTTTGGAACTTTTGCGGTCAATAAAAGGAATTGAAATGTTTCCTTATGTTGCTGCTTGACGAAAAAAAAACCCCCCACATCTGTTAAGAAACTTACATTTGTCTTCTGTGTAAAGGAGTGGATGCCTGGTGGTGAGGTGTACCAGAAGAAACGAGCATCCTTATGGAAGTTACTGAATCGCAGGTTGTGTTTACTTTTATAGCTGTTGCTGTGGAAACCATCACAATGATCGGCACGATGGTGGAAATAGGAGAAACAGGCTCGACTCGAGAACGAAACCCTCCTATACTGACACTAAACAACCACTTCAATGTGGTTTTGATCCCTAAACTTTTTGTTCTGCGGAATATCAGGTCATGTGTTTCTAGTTGTCATAGATCTATAGATACAAAACATAGGTCACGTGGTTGCCCTAAAAGCAATTATGTACCGCAACTGCTGGATCTAACTAGATGACCGCCATAGTTCTGACAACTGGAATATTATGCCGACCTATACAAAAAGCAGTGAAGTCTGATCCTGAAGTCATATTGACATCCATCAGTGCCTTGATTAATATTAAAATACAATTAATAGTACAATGTATTGTTACCAACGTCTTAGGGCGGGTTCACACTTGCGCCCGGTCTCCACTTTGCAGGTTTCCGTCTTTTGCCCGAGAAACTGGACAGGAAACAGAAACCGGCAATCATTTTTCAAAACCATTCACTTAAAGTATTTGCAAAGTGTCCGCCCGTGAGTGTCTTCTGGTGTCCGCGGCGAAACTGACTTTGTGTCCAATTAAAAAAAACAAAACACGGTTTCGCCGCGGAGACCAGAAGATGCTCACGGGCGGACGCTGACTGCCGGATTTCCGTCTCCTGTCCAGTTTCTCAGGCGGAAGACGGAAACCCACAAAGCGGAGACCGGGCAAAGGTGTGAACCCGCCATTATTTGGTAAAAGAAAGGTATTCTTTATAAGTCCTGCCCAATGACTTCCCCCAAAGTGGATGGAAATACCGTATTTTTCGGACTATAAGACGCACTTTTTTTCCCCAAAATTTTTGGGGAAAATAAGGGTGCGTCTTATAGTCTGAAGGTGGCGCCTGGCACCCGCTGTAATAGAGAGGCGGAAGCCGGCAAGTGATAGACGCCATTACAGGTGCTGGGGCCTGAGACATCGCTGCCCTGTCCTGCATGAAGCCAGCAGCGGGAGGAGTGATGCTGCTATTCCGCTCCTCCGTGCCCCCGCCGCTGGCTTCATGCAGGGCAGGGCAGCGATGTCTCAGGCCCCAGCGTCTATCCCTCCCCGGCATCCGCCTCTCTAGTACAGCAGATGCCGGGTCAGTATCAGTGGCCCCTTCTCCCCCGGGGCCGGTCCCCACCGGCCCCGTACCTGTGAGGTTGCAGGCCGGCTCCTGCGCGGCGATATCGCAGGAGCCGACCTGTTCGGGTGACAGCCGGGAGCCTAATGAGGCTCCCCGGCCTGTCACGGCTGTATTAGTATTGCGGCTGGTCTCTATGACCAGCCGTAATACTAATAGACAGAATGTCCCATAGACGGCAATACACTTGTATTGCCGTCTATGGGACTTGCGATCAAGTGACTGCAGGCTCAAGCCCCCGGGGGAGGAATAAAATAGTAAAAAAAAAAAAAAAAAAAAGCTTTAAAAATATGAAATAAATAAAAGTTCTAAATCACCTCCTGTTTTTTTTTTCAATACAAGGTGATCTAAGCAATAGATATCCCCCAAAATGGTATAACTAAAAAGTACAGCTGGCCCCGCAAAAAAAAACGCCCTATACATCCCCGTACAGCTGCAGGGTCACCTGTCAATGTGGCCTTGCAGCTGTTGCAAAACTACAACTCCCATATATTAAATATTTTACCAGTTTTTGCTTCAAAATTTTTTTTGCCTATTTTCCTCCTCTAAAACCTAGGTGCGTCTTATAGTCCGAAAAATACGGTACTCCTTTTTGTTTTTAATGTAAATTGTAAGCCCTATATAGGGATCAGGATGTACATTTTTTTCCTATCAATATGTCTTTGTAGAATGGGAGGAAATCCACGCAAGCACAGGGAGAACATACAAACTCCTTGCAGATGTTGCTCCTGGAGGGAATCAAACTCAGGACTCCAGCGCTGCAAAGCTGTAGTGCTAACCACTGAGCCACTGTGCTGCCCCTGGTGGAAATGCTCCTTTTGTGAGGTGTGTGCATAAACGCTGCCTATTTCTGGTATGGAGCCAGTCAAATTGGAAACTCCAATGGGTGAACATCACAAGATCACAAAGTTGTTCAGCATGAGCCAGAAGTATTATTATTACAACTCTTGGGTCTTCTCAACCCCCATAGTATGATTAGTGGAGGCCCTGGGGAGGGGAATAAAAACAACAGTTATACTCATCTTATCTCACCTCTCTTGGGATTTCTTGAAAGCTACAATGGCCATGTGGGTGTGCTGACGTTATGACGCAATGACCCAAGCACTATGACGTTGGCACAACCCATATTACCACTGAGGCCCGATCACAGGCCTTAGAGGTGACTCCAAGGTGTATGACATCAGCCAGAGACCTGAAGAGGATGCCGAGGGATTGCTGAATGTCCTAGAGAGGTAAAGCAAAGTGAGTTTGCTATTTTACTCACTTACCTTGAGCCTCTACTTATTATACTCTGGGGTCTCAGGATATCCAAATGTAAAATAGTGTTTTGTAGGTGACAAATCCAAAAATATTCAGGTTCAGGTGGATATTTTGGTTTTCCTGCTGCCTTTTGCGAACCATCAACCATGCAAGTCTGGATAAAAATCATTCCTGTGCAGAGAATTTTAGCAAGTGGTCAAGAAAAGACAAGAAACAGTTGTAAGTAAATGTAATTAGGGTTGAGCCGATCTTGAGATTTCAGGATCGTTTTTAAGATCCGATTTCTGATCATTTTCCATCCGAACCCGATCCTAATGAAAGTCAATGGGATTTTTTAATGATTGAAGATCAGATTTTAAAAAATGATCCTATTCACTATAGAGCATGGAGTCCAAAAATTGAACGCTTTAGTTTTTGGAGTCCACGCTGTGTAGTGATTGAAAAATCCCCCGGCTACTTAGTCCCCCCTGGTCTCTGCTTACCTGCACAGATCCGCTGCCGCTGTCGCTCCCCATACTTCTCGGTCCGGTTCTCTCTCATTTACAGGCCTGCAGAGCGCCGTGCACGCCCCCGCCTCCCAGGCTAGTGTTACTGATGCTGGGAGTAAGCGGAGGTTTGTTGTGGCTTAGGAGAGTTTAGGTGGGTATAGGGCGGAGAGACGTGAGTGCATCACTCATGTCTCCCCTCCCAGTACCCGCCCACACTCTAAGCCACAAGCCCCGCCTTCTTCCTAGGTTTGTAACACTAGTCTGGGAGGCGGGGGCGCGCACGGCACTCTGAAGGCATGTGAATGAGAGAGAACCGGACCGAGAAGAACGGGGAGTGACAAAGGCAGCAGATCTGTGCAGGTAAGTAGAGCAAGCGGAAACACAATTCCGTTCCTGATCTATTTTAGATGGGATCGGAACCCCATCATGAAATTTACTCGATCACCGATCGTAATCCGATCGCTCAACCCTTAATGTGATATAACATCAATACTTTGTTTAAGGCACAGATTTGAAAACAAAAAAATGAAATTAATACAAATGCAAATTTATATATCCACTGAGCTGGTCGTACATGGCCTAAGTTGCCAAAAATTGTGTTTCTTAATAATATAGCACAACGTGTGAGATTATACATTAAAACTGTGTGTAACTATAGTAACTTTTTGGTGACCCCTTCTTGTTCTCAATGGATGAATTCCTTGGGATGTCTGTGTTGTTCTAGGCAATACGTTGGATTAAGTAGGATATTTTGTATCAGAAATAATGTGAAGAAATATCAGAGATGTATTCCAAAGACTAATATGCAGGCCAGACTCTTAGCAGGCCCTTCCAGAACACTTCTAAAACATGCCACAATAAATTCTACATATTTCCTGAGTACTTTGATACTCCTCAAGCTCCACAAGCGAGCTAGACTGCTAACAAACGCCGTAAGAAGTAATTGTATATAATTCGGTTGCATTTTTCATGGTCAGTCCTAAACAAAACATTGAGAAAATCCAAATTCTCAACAAAACCCCTTCACATTTCCTGAAACTAGATAGCCCAAAACATGGAAACTTGTCTAACATTTTTATGTCCGTAAATGTTCAACTATAAACTGTGGTTTTTATGCACTTTTAAAAATCTGCACAAAAATGAACATTTTCTGTGCATCTCATACAAACACCTTATAAGAGAAATACATTGTAGCTGCTCGATCTGTCCAAATAGTTATAGCCATAAAGCCAACACGTGAAATAAAGAAGGTGACGAACGCCAACTGCTTTGTACACGGCAACCATATAAGGCCTGATTCACATCTGCATTCGGTAATCCGTTCGGGGAGTCTGCATGGGGAACGGAATACTGAACGTATTGACAAGTGGTGTGCAGTGAAAGCACATGGACCCCATAGACTATAATGAGGTCCGTGTGCTTTCTGCATGGTCTCCGCACAAGTCATGCGGACAGGAAAGTAGATTGTGAAGTACTTTTCTTTCCGCATGTTCCGTGCAGACACCACGTGCAGACACACACACACATGCACAAACAAGATAGCTAGTTGGTCCTGCTAAAATTGGCTAGTTGAGTTCTAATGTCTAAGGGGCCTTTAATATAACTATTAGAGATGAGCGAGCAGTACTCACTATTCGAAAGTTTGATGCAGAACTTGATTGGCCGAATGCTATACAGTCGGCCAATCAACGCTGGTTCTTCTCCTACCTTTAGAAGTATTCCCCGTGCAGCTTCCCCGCGGCGTCTTCCGTCTCTTTATTCATTCTGCCAGGCATCGGGTCTGGGCAGAGCCGACTGCGCATGTCCGCTTCTAGTGCGGGCATGCGCAGTCGGCTCTGCCCAGGCCCGATGCCTGGCAGAGTGAATTCAGAGCCGGAAGACGCCGCGGGGACGCTGCAAGGAGAAGACTTCTCGGAGGAACCAACCCGACCCTCACTCGTGGACTTGGTAAGTGTAATTTGATCGAACGTTGCCTACCCCTGAAACAAGCATTTTCCCCCCATAGACTATAATAGGATTCGATATTCGTTTCGAGTAGCCCCTCAATATTCGACTACTCGAATCTCGAACATTTTACTGTTCGCTCATCTCTAATAACTATCTATTGATTCAATTAGAAGCCCTATACAGAACAAGGGATGTGGAAATGTTGCCCTTATATTAATGCAAGAGTAGAAGAGACAACAGAGAACTTTTGGGCACAACAGAGTAAATGAATCTTTGGGCCTACCCTCTACCTATACAGAACATGTGTATGGCCACTTGCTATTGTATCATATTCCTGTTATCAGGATTCAGGGACTTCTATTCCCCTTTCTCCAGATAGCTATAGGTCCTGTGGATAGGAAGGTGTCTCAGTTGGCACAAACGTGAACCTGTCATGTCCATTTCGCACACTAAGCCACCCACATGCCCCCATAGACCATGGGTTTAGTTTCCCAAATCTGTATTAAATTCGTGGAAGGTACGGGGAAAGTGCACTGACTCCGAGGTGTAGTCCTCTAGCTTCAGAGAAGAACTGTGCTGGTAGAAGTAGTACCACGGCAGGCTGAGTATAAAGTTTTTTAATTTTTATTGCCGGTACGTATGGCTTCATAACGGAGATTTCAGACAATAAACCTTTGGTTTATAAAGGACCTTTGAATGGTTTACAGTCCCAAATCACCCTGCCAGAATCCCCTTAAGGCTGAGGCCCTATGTTGCGGAAACACAGCTTTTTTTGTTGCAGATATTGCTGCGTTTTTTTTAGCCAAAGCCAGGAGTGTATTGAGCAAGAAGGAGAAGTATAAGCACTTCCTATATATTTCCAATTCTTTTTGTAGCTTTTCCTAGGTTTGGCTCAAAAAAACCAAAGCAAAATCTGCAACAAAAGAAGCTGCGTTTCCGCATCATGGGGCCTCAGCCTAAAGAAAACCTCAAAAAAAGAAGCCCTCAAAACAGGCCAACAGAATACAGGAAGAAGCAAAACAATAATAATATTCAGATAGAAAGATATGAAACAATGCAAAGTATAAAAAAATGTAACAAAGTATACATTGTTTAGAGAATAAAATGTATTATTGCAGCGCATAGAGTGAATCTATCAGGTACCAGGTACTGTCCAAACCAATGAATGTGCCGTGTAAGTGATATTTCATAGGACCAGAAACATAATTTTGTGTTCATCAAAGCAATGAAGCCATGCAGAAGAAAAGCATTTTCAGGACATACACATCAGCCAAAATGCATCAGAGGAGATTCTCTATGCTACAGACTAGAGATGAGCGAACAGTAAAATGTTCGATATTCGATATTCGTTTCGAGTAGCCCCTCAATATTCGACTACTCGAATCGAATATCGAACCCTATTATAGTCTATGGGGGGGGAAAATGCTCGTCTCAGGGGTAGGCAACGTTCGATCAAATTATACTTACCAAGTCCACGAGTGAGGGTCGGGCTGGATCCTCCGTGCAGTCTTCTCCTTGCAGTGTCCCCGCGGTGTCTTCCGGCTCTGAATTCACTCTGCTAGGCATCGGGCCTGGACAGAGCCGACTGTGCATGCCCGCACTACAAGCAGACACGCGCAGTCGGCTCTGCCCAGGCCCGATGCCTGACAGAGTGAATGAAGAGCCGGAAGACGCCGTGGGGAAGCTGCACGGAGAAGACTTCTAAAGGTAGGAGAAGGACCAGCGTTGATTGGCCGACTGTATAGCATTCAGCCAATCAATGCTGGTTCTGCATCGAACTTTTACATTCTAATAGCGAGTGGTACTCGATCGAGTACGAGTATTTTGAATACCGTAGTATTCTATCGAATACCTACTCAATCGAGTACTACTCGCTCATCTCTACTACAGACAGCTAAAATTGTTCTGGGTTCTGTGTCCTCTGGGGCCATCATTGTCCAATACCTATCCTTTAACTGTGACTGACAACTTTAGCTTTCGCCTGTTTCATACTTTCCAGTAGTCCAATCAGGCCCACCCCCGCTTTACTTGCAGGCTGATTTGCATACTAATAAACACTGCTATTATTAGATTCGGTAGAATCTTGGATCCAACAGTCTCCCTTGACAGGATCCTTGACAGTTTGAAAAATTGTGTTTTTCTATGACGATCCCAAAATTTCAGTGTTTCCCTATGTAGAAAACTTGATGATTGGTAGAATTGTGACCATGTACCAATCCATGATCATAATAATAATAATAATAATAATAATAAAAAATTTATTTATATAGCGACAACATATTCTGCAGCGCTGTACAATTTGTAGGGTTCAAATACAGACAGAAAGATATATTACAAAGAAATAGTAACTTCACACAAAGGACCCTGCTCGCAAGAGCATACAATCTATGAGATAGAGGGGGTGACAAGAGGTAGCAGGGGCGGCATTGCTTATACAGAGGTCAGACAATTTTGTAATAGAGGTTACTGTCATTACACAAACATAAAACTGTATGAGCCCTCACCAGTATTGTCTTTTAACATGTGGATGGTGCTTGGACATATAGAGTTGCTTGAAATGGCATCATATCATGTGGGGTAATGTGGGAGCGGGGACAGAGGAGGGTTCATTTTAGGGATTCTAATTGTGATACGGAAGGGTTTCTATTAGGAATTGTGATAGGCCTGTCTGAAAAGATGTGCCTATAGTTTGTGCTTTAGACTGTAGAAATTGGAAATTAATCAGATTGCCCGGGGTAGAGTATTCCAGAGAAGTGGTGTAGCTCGGGAGAAGTCTTGTATACGAGCGTGGGAGGTTCTGATAATAGAGGATGTAAGTGTTAGGTCATTGAGTGAGCGGAGAGCACGGGTTGGGCGGTAGACAGAGATGAGGGAGGAAATGTATGGAGGTGTGGCATTATGGAGAGCCTTGTGGATGAGAGTGATAAATTTATATTTTATTCTATATTGAATGGGCAGCCAATGTAGTGACTGGCACAGACCGGAGGCATCGCTGTAGCGTCTAGACTGATAGATGAGCCTGTCTGCTGCATTCAGAATAGATTGTAGAGGGGAGAGTTTAGTGAGGGGAAGACCGATTAGTAAGGAGTTACAGTAGTCAAGGCGAGAATGAATCAGAGAGACAATAAGTGTCTTTAATGTATCTCTGGTGAGGAAAGGGCGTATTCTAGAGATGTTTTTGAGGTGGAGATGACACGAGCGTGCGAGTGATTGGATATCTTACAACTTTTCTTCCCATAGGAGAGTCATGTAAGAGATCTAATCTTACCATGATTTGCCCTGAAATAGTTTTGCAGAATATCTGCATTATATTCTGCAAACCTTGTATTCTGCAAACACGTATAGCATGCAGTACGCCATAGATTTTACACGTTTCTATTCCTTAACGATTGTCTATGTATAAATGGTAACCGTGAGCTGACACAGGCTTCATGCAGCGGACAAACAAATACAACGATGAAGACAATCTGGAAGCACGAGAGCTATGCGAGATGTGTATAGTGTTGCTGTAATCACTGTCACATTAATATGGGCCGTATAACACTCAGGATATACACTATGCCGATAGCTCCACAAACCAGCTCACATAATCCTGTAGTCGATCAACAACATGTTAGTGCGGCGACATGAAAGCCAAGCTCTGACTTCCCCACTATTCTCATATTACTTTTGCACGCTGTCCTCGTTCAAAAATAAACTAAGGGGGAGGCGACTTTGTTAGTGTTAGTGCGCTGCAATGTGCCTGTTCCAAGCTATATTTTTAGGGGTGGCATTTATGTTTGGCTTGTGTAGAGACTGATAAAATGTGCGGCATTTCCTCTTCCTGTTACATGATATAAAGTATTGCTGGACCTAGTTCCCTCGAAATTCACTAAAAGTCTAACGTGGACCCATGACTCTTTACTTTTAGTTTATTCGCAAGGCTTATTTAAAGTAGCTGTATTTCAGATATGTCACATATGTTGTAACCAGCACTAAAGGTGTCATCCATGATGGGTTTTATATGGTCCACGCGACACAATATTAATAACTTTCTAAAAGAGTCACCTTTAAAGTCCACACATTTAACCTGGAAGTAAAAATATACTGTTAAAATAGTAATAATAATGATAATAATAATAATATAATAATAATAATAATAATAATAATAATAATAATAATAGTGTGTTATTTTTTATATACTATACTTATATACTATAATATATATATATATATATATATATATATATATATATATATATATATATACATATTTTAACCATTCCTATCTTTAAAAAAAACAAAAACAAAAAAATAAATTATTTGTTTTGCGCTGCAAAACAGAATCCCATTGACTTCAATGGTTTCTGTTTAGCGTTCTACACATTGAAATCAATGGGAGTCTTTTTAACACATTGATTTCAATGTGTTACGTGCGCTAAACGGAAAGAGAATTCCATTGATGTCAATGGGATTCTGTTTTGCAGCGCTGACTGACACGAGTTTACGTGTCAGAATCAGCGCCGCGTTACATCGTGGGAACGAAGCCTATCATGGGTAATCCCATCTCTATATAGTACCTACACATGCAGGGTTTTGGCATACCCAGTTTTTTTTTTCAATTTTGTGATGCTTTTTGCAGTGTTTTTTCTGCCCTTAATTGGTTGTAAAAATATAACCAGAAGTTACATTGGTTTCCAGTTGCATAAGTTACCCTTCGTTCATATCTGCGTTCGGTATTCCATTCGCATGGTGCCCCCCCCCCCCCGAATGGAATACCGAACGCAACTGTAAGCGGTGTGCAGTGAAAGCACAAGGACCCCATGGACTATAATGGGATCCGTTTGCTGGCCACGCACTGCCCGCACTAATCATGTGGACAGGAAAGTAGATTGTGAACTACTTTCCTGTCCGCAGAGATCTGGCGGCAAGTACACGGACCCCATTATAGTCTATGGGGTCCGTGTGCTTTCACTGGCACACCGCTTGCAGTTGCGTTCGGTATTCTGTAGGGGTGGTCATCATACGGAATACCAACGCAGATGTGAACGAAGCCTTAGCTTTACCTGGATTGTATTTTTTCTTGTTAAAAAAAAAAAAAAATTAAAATTCCCAGGCTCCAAAACTGGATTTTTTAGATAGAAAAAAAAGCATTAGAAAACACATGAAATACTTTGCACAAAAAATGCCAAAAATAAAACATGCCCCTAAACACGCTACAATTCTTGCTAGCAAAAAGTGTACCGAATGTCTGGATGTTGCTTATTCGACTTGATTTTTAAGAGAACATTAAAAGATGCATTTTTATTATCTATTTTATTATTTTTATATTTATTATGTATTTTATTTTATTTTATTATGAAGGCACATGCTGCATTTTGATGAAAAACACCCCAAATGGCAAAAACGAAAAAATGGACATTTTACATTTAAACAACAGACTTGAACTAACGGCTGACAAACATGTTCCCCCTAAAAAAAAATATTATTAAATCTGCTGTTAAAAGCTACTACAAACACTGCAAAACATTTGTCGCTACTGAGTTTTTACAATGGACGTTTAACCATATCCAGTTGAAGTTTTGAATCTGAGATTTTATACACAAACCTGTGAAAAATTAAGCATATGGAAATCCATCATAGAAGCCCTGCTAAGGTTGTGTTCACACAGAGTTTGTAATATTATTCCCATAAGGCTAAATCATTGCATATTGGACGGTTAGGTAGCTTTCCTATACATTTTAGGCTTCAGTTCCATTACCTTTGTTTGCAGTCAGTAGAATTCAAAATCCACAATGGTGTTTGTTTTCTCAGCCATGAAAAACAGAAGAATTTCACAGATTTGTCTATAGACAGCTGCGGCTCCACAGAGGCTGAATATATAATTTACAGCTACAGGGGCATTACGGCTGTGACTCCAGAGAAAAACCAAAGCACTTGTAGCTGTCTGTAGATAAATCAAGTAAATTAGGTCCCACCCCTGAGGAAATAAATTAGGTCCCGCCCCTGAGGTAGTTTGGCAGTCTGATATATCCATAAAAAGATGATAATTTCTGCATTGCTTCATTGGTCTGTGATCACAAAGATTGTTTCTGCTGCTAATAAAGGTCCCTATTGGTTGGGGTGGCATTTTGGACCTTTAGCAAAGGAAAAAAAGTTCTACATATACAGTTACCATGGTTTGGTAAACAAGATTACATTTCTTTTTTTATAGATTGTGATCCCCATATAAGGCTTACAATATCTTTATAGAATGGGAGGAAATCCACGCAAACACAATAGAACATACAAACTCCTTGCAGATGTTGTTCCTGGTGGGATTCAAACCCAGGACTCCAGCGCTTCAAGGCTACAGTGCTAACCACTGAGCCACCGCATTGCCCCGAGGTTAAATTTCCTGTGAGAAGGTTTTGAAAAAAAGAAAATGAAAATTTTCTTGATGGAGGAGACACATTCTGACTATTGTTTCTTGTAGACTTGACACATTGACTGTATCTGTTTAGCTTTGTTTGCTCACTGAAAACCAGACCGCAAAATCTGTCAGAGGTCAGAGAGAGGACAAGCTTACGAGGAGTTTACAAGATGCTTTCTTTTTGTGCAGGTGCATTAAGAACTTCAAAAGAATGGGGTCAAGGAAAGCAACACTGGTGTTTATTTTGTCATCCATACACAACTTCTTTACAAATTGTTGTCAGATTTGTAACTTTTAATTACTTGGTGAGTACTTTATTTGAGGTTGGGAAGAGATTTAACCTCCATGTAAAGCGCCATCATTAGATTTCTCTGGCAATAAAACCTGCTGAAATCAACAGAAATGAGAAGAGATAAGACATTAAAGAATGACCCTGTGTCCTTGTCATAACACACAACTTTATACTTTTCAAGTGAGGCTATCGAAAAAAGGTTCTAGTTGCATAAACAGTGGGAGATAACATTTCTGGCCAGCAAAGGGGCAGATAGTTTTGGTAACTACAACACTGTGGCCTTGGGTCTGACTCCAATCAGGACTTCAGAATTGATATATTATGTTATTATGGTTGACAGCTTAGATTTATCTTTGCAGTTACAGGAAACAGTTGTAGACTTGTTGGTATAATATCATTCCTATAGGGCATAATATCTGCTTTAGGGTGGAAAGTCCTTGTAGACATTTAAAGAGGACCTTTCACCACTTGGGGCACAAGCGGTTTTATATACTGCTAGAAAGCCGACAGTGCACTGAATTCAGCGCAATGTCGGCTTTCATGATCTTTGCCCCCGGTGAAGAGCTATCTGCACCGATACCATAGCTCTTGACCGTCAGAAGGGTGTTTCTGACAGTCAGTCAGAAACGCCCTTCCTCACAGTAACATTTATAGTGCTGTACTGTGATAGCAGAGAGGAATGCCCCCTCCCCTCCTTATTGTGCTCGTCCATAGATTAGTACTGCGGGGGGCGTTCCTCCCAGTATGGCGCTATAGGCAATGTTGTGAGGAAAGGTGTTCCTGACTGACTATCAGAAAAGCCATTCTGACGGTGAAGAGCTACAGTAGCGGCACAGATAGCTCTTCACCGGGGGCACAGATGCTGACAGTGCGCTGAATTCAGCGCACTGTCAGCTTTCTAGCAGTATATAGAACTGCCTGTGCCCCAAGTGATAAAAGGTCCTCTTTAAATGTCTACAAGGACTTTCCACTTGGCACACATATTCCATTTACCATAGACATATAAAAGACAAGACAAACAAGACAACCTGCAAGTACCAGTGACAAACCCAAAACGTTTAGCAGCTCACTCTGGGATGCTGCATTTAGCAGGGATGAGTACTCCAATAGCTACTATTGGCTGGAGCTGGATCAATCTGGGAGGTAGCAGCCTAAAGTTGCTGTGGGGGGCGCTTATGGTATGGGAACATGTAAATTGGGCACTTACTGTTTGGTAGTCACATACTATGTGTGGGCCAGGAATGGAGGCTTTATGTCATGTGGTGCTATGAAAAGGGTCTTCATACCATGGGGGAGCCAGAAAAGGTCAGCAGTTGAAGTTTTGCTTTGACTTTCTGCCACATAAGGAAGAATCTGAGGCCATCTGAACAGTCCCTTACTCTTCCCCAACCAAGCGGGAATTACAATCCCCAGCAGCCTCAAATCCTTGGGACCTACTGAGTGTTGTAGTTTTATTCTTTCCAACCACTTTTCCATTATAGTCCAGTGATGGTTCCTATTTAAATGGACCAAATTTCAGCCATTTAAAAACAGGTAAAAACAGACTGCAACACCTCTAGGGGCTTATTTATTAAGATCAATGTTTGCCACCTGCTGGACATTGCCCCTAATTTATAATGAATAGGGTTGAGCTGATATTGAGATTTCAGGATTGATTTTAAAATCCGATTTACGATCATTTTCCAGCCAATCACGATCGTGAAATTTTCTCGATCACCGATCGTAATCTGATCTTTTCTGATCCCAATCACTAAACCCTAGTCAATGTTTCTCTATGGGAAAAGTTACTTTTAGGGTTGAGATTATTTTGAGATAAACTCCGACCTCGATCCCGCTGGAAAGATCGGGATTGGAAGTCCGATCGCGAAATTTACTCGATCGCCGATTGGAATCCAATCTTTTCCGATCCTGACCGCTCAACCCTAATAATGAAGTGCACACCTACTCACAAATTAGGTACATACTCAGGGGTCCATGCGCCTACTCTCCTTTCAAAGTTTCCGTCCCCAAATCTGCTAGTGGACCAAAAGTATGGAAAGCTGAATGCTAGTGTGAACCTTACTGGTGTAGAATTCTGGCACTATTGTTAAAGAGTATGACTGTGACGGAATCAGGAAAGTGGAGCCATATGGTGGGCCCCTAGAAATCCCTATCTGATACTGCCATTCTTCTCTGTGTGGTCAGACATACTGTCTTTTCTCACTGTAAAACATAGGTGTGCATTTTGCTCAAATCCACAATAAAAGACTGTCTATCTGTAGATATAATGTCCCATAATATAACACACATTAGGATTGTATTCCTTTCATTCATGATTAGGTAGTGCTAGCCCTAAGGCCCCTCTTCAACTTACACAATATCCCCAAAGGAGAAAAAGGAAGACAAATATCCATATGGGAAAGTCTTTTGGTAGAACCTACATATAAATCCTTCAGTGTCCCTTCAATAGCAGGTTTCCTGGATATGAGCAATTTAAAGCATGTCTTTCTGTCTCGGTTACAGTGACATTGTAGGACAGGTCTCCCATGTGTTAGACAAATAAACAGGTCTACAGGAACAGCTGCAATAACCATCCAAATCCCCATATAAAAGGTGATTTCTTTTAAGGACATCCTCCTTTGATGGAAAGGTCAAGATCCCCCTAATGAGACAAGTAAATCCAGTAGCTTCGCTCTGCCTGGTAGTGGTGGTGGAAAATCTTGATATTCCGGAGGTTGGGTAGAATTCCCACGTTCTCTAATTTGTTTTATGAAATTAACCTACTAACCAGGTGCCACCGTTCCGAGGTTTCCTGGAGTTCCACTTGGTAAAATTACATTGTGCGATAATATTTACTCTACTTTCTTATTATTTCAACATTGAAGGTGGTAAATGTGGGAGCTTTGAGAAAATCTATTCCGACAGTATAAATTCACAATCTCTTGCCTCTATACATCAGAAACGGAAATCTATGTGCGCTATAAGATCTGAAGGCCTTCCATGAAGACCCAACTATCTCATCTACACTCCATCCAGAGGAGTAACTTGAAACTCTTGGGTCCCAATGCAAAATCTATAATGGGGTCCACAGTCCCATCTTGTGTACACAAGAACTATACATAGGTGTGATGTATAGAAATCCCCTCATACACGGACGTAATTTCACATATGGACATGAAATTCTTAGTATCTGCTGGTTCAGGGTGGGAGGAGAATATAATGTTGGGGGAACCTTTTCACTTTTTGCAGACAGACACCAGATAGAGGGAACGCCATCTGTATTCTGCAAGTAATGTCCATTTCTCTCATTCTAATTAAAGCATTAATAATGGAAATTAACAATGGCAGTTTCAATGTACACTAAGGGTAAGTTTACACGGGGTATTTTGGATCAGAACCTTAGGTTCCGATCCAAAAATCGGGTAGCTGTGACTGAAAGCCGGTGCATTGCACCGGCATCCAGCTGTGCACTCTGCTCCAGATTAGGCCCAATGAATGGGCCTAGTCTGGAGGAGGGAGTGTCTTCAGGCCGAATCACGAGGCGACTCAGCCTGAAGAATGATCATCTTGCTTCTTTTGTTCTGGGAGCCGGAAGAAACGGCTCCCGGAAAAAAGACCTGAGCGGCTCCCGTTGATTTCAATGGGAGCCGTCTTTTTGGTCAGGGTTTTGAGGCGGATACGTTCTCAAAATCCTGACCAGAAAAACTCTATGTGAACTTACCCTTACTGCTGCTTATTCTGGGCCCTGTATAGAGTGAAAAATCCACCTGACAGGTTCCCTTTAAAACACTGAAGGTCCCAGTCTGACTAGTGACCAATAAATCATGAATACTAATTGTCTTCTAATGTGTACATGTTTCCTGTGGGATATGGTTTCATTTGGTGGCGGGTTTCTAATAGACAAAACAGAATAACATAAAACCACTAATAACGGTTTGTCATTTTTTACTTTAATGTTCAGTATGCTTGACAGATAGGTAATTTAATATTGCACTTTATTTTTATTCAGGACATCCAGAGAGTTTGTGAGAACCTATAGGGGGAGCAATGGTACAGAAAATGCACAGGATTCTAAAAGATACAAGATCATTATCCTTAGTCCTATATCTTTATTGTATATCTTTACATGCAGTTATGTTATTACATTACTGTGTGTGTGTGTATATGTGTGTGTATGTATGTGTGTGTGTCTATGTGTATGTGTGTGCATGTGTGTGTGTGTGTGTCTATGTGTATGTGTGTGCATGTGTGTGCATGTGTGTCTACGTGTGTGTGTATGTGTGTGCATGTGTGTGTGGTTCATATTTGCAGACCTCTCAACCCAACAAACCGTCATATTGCCTTATAGGACAAGAGTATACCAGATCTGTAATGCATACAGAAGTAATATAGGGCGGATGGGAAATCATGCAGAACCATTAAATAAGCCATATAGAGGTCTTGTGGATCCACGTACAACAGTGGGCTGGTGATGTTTCTAATAGGATCATGTGCATAATGCCTGAAGACAATGTTTTCTATGGTTTGTATCCGTATTGCCATATAACTAATCACATGCAACCCATTACATTCAGCGCTGGAAGATTAGCATAAACCAGCCTGCCTATCTGAGTGCATTGACATAAAAAGCTATTTCTAAACGATTTTCTCCAGAACTATTGTACTAGAAAGATGACTGTTAATTAAACAGAAAAAGTTATTTTCTATTAACTATCCCTCGGAGAATGGACTAGAATTCTTAATATCCAGGTCAAGCTAGGACTAAGAAAATAGCTCTCGTAATGGAAATAGCTTTATCATTATTGTCAGCGACCGGCATCACGCAAACAATGAATGACGCCGGCCCTACATAGGAACTCATTTATGGCTTCACCAATTAATTATAATAACACTTCTAATTGTGCAATCTGTAATCTGCCGCCATCATTACCACTGGGACCAACATGATGGATTGCTTCTGGACTATAAAATAAGATTACGTGTGGGTGGCAAGTGGCGCTTACAAGGATCCTTGTTATTACAGCAATAACCTGTGACCAGAGTCTACAGCAGTGGCCATCTATTATATTTACCCCAAAAAACTTTGTATTCTCCAGATGCAGGCAGCAAAGTCATAGAAAGGTGTGCACCACTTGGCCCAGCTACAAGGGCACAGAAGGGAGTATATACAGTATATACTATACTACAGAGGCGAACCCAGGACTCCAGCGCTGCAAGGCTAACCACTGAGCCACCATGTTGCCCTGTACACAAAGTACTTTTACCAATGTACAATGACACTGTATAATGCCTTTCTAAGCTGGATTTAACCTCTACAAGGAAACAAAGATCATTATATCAGTTTTCATAAACCATTTTGTGTTATAAATTAGAATTTATTTCACTTAACACAGTGAGTTTTCATCCCAGGGTAAAAGTCATTACATTCTCACAAGCTGTTATGGATTTTGATTAGAAAAAGATAAAACTAATTCAAGTAAAGCAAGCAATTACCGATCCAGCGGATTATACAGTATGCACTAAGTCAATATTGTACATTGCAAGGGCACTGGCTTAGTACCTAAGTATCCAGATCTGTAAGAGACAGTCAAGAGCCAATGATTTATTAACAGTAGTATACATCAGGACCCAAGGGGAGCCGCATGATTAGTGGTACAGTCCAGACCGAATCCTGAACAGATGCGGTAAGAAGCAGATATTCACAACAGACAGGCATCTAAAAGCAGGTCGGAAACCGGCTCACAAAATGAATCATGGCAATGACAATCATTGCGCTCGGAAAATGTACAGCCATAACAGAGATGCAATAAAAGAGTCATGGTAATTTACAGGTTCTCAGAATCGAAAAACCAAAAACCCAAATCGAAAATTCAGCTAAATAAAATCTGAATCTCCAAAAAAAAAACTACATAAAAATGGATCTGTCAGATGGCCTCGTATTCTATTTGCTGTATATAATGGGAAACTAAAAATTAAAAAAAAAAAAAAAAAAAAAAAAAAAAACCCAATAAAGAAAACATGCAAAACACTAAAAAAATTGTCAAAATTTATTACAATTTTTTAAATGTATTTTTTACTTTTAATACATGTGGGTTGTCAATGGTGCAGGATCCTGTATCCAGTAAGTAGAGTGACTGAAGGAATACATATAAAACAAACATGATAGAAGGGAAGAACACCTGGTTATTGTTCTTTGGTTGACACTAAAGGAAACACATTTCTTTACCGTGAGTTTCCCTGGTACTACTTTATGAAAGTTTTTTTCAGTTGAGTAAGGCCGGGACCCCACGGGACGTAAAATTATATCTACGGAAACGCCGGCGACTTTCCCGTAGATATAATGTTAAGAGAAAGTCTGCAGAGGAAAACTCTGTGAACTTTCTCTTAAAAGCGCTGCGGAAAGAACCGCAATGCGTTCACGCAGCAGTTCTTCCCGCAGAGCTTTAGTGCTGCAGATACGGCCCGTCGGGCCTTAGCCTAAAAGATTTTTGGGAACTGGGGGAAAATGGTAAACCTTGGAAGCTCTCTGATGTGTGGGTGAAAAAGAAGCCTGAATGGTTAAAGCAGATGTCTTGGTATTTATCTCACGTCTGGAAAGGACTGCAGAGTTTATGGCCTCATCATGACCACCCGGAGGTCTCTCCATAGGGCTTAAAGACAAACATTTTGCTACATAAATAGGTGCAGTTAGGAGAGAAAGGGCAAACTAAGTTAAAGCTTCAGATGGAGAAGGGGAGGATTGGTGGTACCAAGTGTCTGTCTAATTGGTTATTAAACCATTTCACTGACAGATGTAAGAGTCCAATGGTGGTGATGCAGTTGGGGTTTCTGTCTATTATGTAAGCCATACCTCCCAACTTTTGAAGAAAGTTTCATATACACCCTTCATCTGCCCCCAGGTTCATGTCCCCCTTCCATCTCTGCCCCCAGATTCATGTCCCCCATCTCTGCCCCCAGTTTCATGTCCCCTCCATCTCTGCCCCCAGATTCATGTCCCTCCATCTCTGCCCCCAGATTCATGTCCCCCCATCTCTGCCCCCAGATTCATGTCCCTCCTCCATCTCTGCCCCCAGATTCATGTCTCCCCTCCATCTCTGCCCCCAGATTCATGTCCCCCCTCCATCTCTGCCCCCAGATTCATGTCCCCTCCATCTCTGCCCCCAGATTCATGTCCCTCCATCTCTGCCCCCAGATTCATGTCCCTCCATCTCTGCCCACAGATTCATGTCCTCTCCATCTCTGCCCCCAGATTCATGTCCCCACATCTCTGCCCCCAGTGTCATGCCGTCCTCTGGACGCAGATCTGAGTTGAAATCGGGACATACCTCCCTCCAACCGGGACCGCAGGACTTGTCACCCAAATCGTGAATGTCCCGCGGAAATCGGGATGGTTGGGAGGTATGTGTAAGCCATACCATGTAAGATTTTGCTGTCCGCTTGAAAAATTGGACATCTTTGTAAATGGACACTAAAGGAAACAACATAATATCCCATTCAAAAAAATGAAAATTGTAAACAGACAAGGGGCAACACAGTGGCTCAGTGATTTGCACTGCAGTCTTGCAGCGCCGGAGTCCTGGGTTTGAATCCTACCAGGAACAACATCTACAAGGAGTTTGTATGTTCTCCCTGTGTTTGCATGGATTTACTCCCATTCTACAAAGACATACTGATAGGGAAAAAATGTACATTGTGATATCTATATGGGGCTCACAATCTACATAAAAAGAAAAAAAAAAAAAAAAAAAAAAAAAAAACAGGGCACCTCTGAAACTCAACAACCAGCCCAGCCATCCTCAAACCAGTTGCAGCCACAAGGATCCAGATTTTAGTCTTAATTATGCTGAGACCTGAATTATGGCCAAATGCCTTTTTTTCTGCTGGTAAATAAAGTAATATTTATGCATGCAGAAGATGGAAACCTGTTAGACCGGGTCCGGCCGTGAGCGCCGGTGAGCGTTTTATGCTCTCCGCGGCGAAACCGTTTTTTTTCAACCAGACACGGAGTACTGAATGTCTGACTCTGTGTCCGGTTTAAAAAAAACGGTTTCGCGGCAGAGAGCATAGAACACTCACAGGCGCTCACGGCCGGACACCTTTCAAACCCATTCAAATGAATGGGTTTAAAGAGTCCTGCAGCTTTCCGTCTCCTGCTCTGTTTTGTGCAGGAAACGGAAACCTGCAGAACGAAGACTGGGCGCAGATGTGAACGAGCCCTTACTTAATATGGAGTAAAGCTCCTGCATTCCCTCTAGTGATACCAGCGAGTAACAATGCTCTCATCAATTACCTATATGCCTTTTCAGGGGATTTTCCGTAGCATTTTTTCTGCACCTCACTACATGGGGCCTTAGCCTTCCACTGCTTTTTTCCCCACAATATATGGAGAAGATTAAACAAAATCTAATTTCCTTACGTCCTAACAGCAGCACAAGCTTCCCCATTTTGTGCTGCTGTTAGGACTAAGGGAAAACAGATTAACATCATATTCAATGATTCCCTTAGGACCTACAGCAGCACAATAAGGGGAAGCTTGTGCTGCTGTTAGGCTAAGGGAAAACAGATTAACATCATTGTCAACGATTGCCTTACGTCCTACGGCAGCATAAGCTTCCCCGTATTGTGCTGTTGTTAGGACTAAGGGAAAACAGGTTAACATCCTAGTCAATGATTCCCTTACGTCCTACAGCAGCACAAGCTTCCCTGTATTGTGCTGCTGTTAGGACTAAGGGAAAACAGATTACCATCATAATCAACAATTCACCTTGCTGTTACTGTAAAATGCTGAACCATTTTCTGCACTGTGGGGCCCTTAAAGGGATTCTGTTCAAGGGAGTGAGACAAAATCTGAGACTGCAGAAGATATCATAAGTGGCATTTTGTGTTGGATTTGGAGAAACTTCTTATCATATTGGTTGTGCTGAGCTATTTTAAAATAATCTTCACCAATTTATTTTTTTTTATGTAAATGGCTGAAAATCTGCACATTTTTCTAATAAACCTCACGGGGGTTGCATAATCTTGGCCATGACAACTGTAGATGTAGTGATCTCATCTTGTGCCAGACTCCGCAGCGAAAAATAAAACTGGAGAAGACACCTCACGATGTGTTGCGTTCTGCGACGTGCCTAGAATCCAAAACGTCTTCCCAAAATCTACAACGCTGATTTGTCACAGCAAGCAGGAGTCCTAAGAGGCTGCTTGTGTCTTCACGCGTCACATTGTAGCCACCTTGAGTTTACTCTAGGCAGCAAAGTAATCCTATACGTTGCGTTAATATGTCCATGTTATATACAGGAGAGATAAGTGGTCCAATATGCCGGTGTTTGGTCCAGGAATAAAGATAAAACAATCCAATGTGATACCGTTTTCCTTTAAATCTTCTAAAATGAGGTGAATGCTGAGGATTTACCACTTAATCCCCCATAGAACTCCGAGATATTTCACATTCTTGTTGTATATCTCCTCTACCACATGCACTGCTTCCTATTCAAAACCCCTTAGATTTCTTAGTAATGAAGAAAACAGAACTGAATTTCCAGATTCCCAATTCTAAGTCATGTCTGGGTTAAGAAAACATACTTATTGCCGAGGAAAATTGCATCCTTTATTTTATAGGGAGCGATATAGTATACAGTAATAGAAAAAAATCGGACGTTCCACGGGACGAGTAATATAAATCATCTGTCCTTCGCGCAGGTAGAAAGTACAAGATATTTAAGTGCTCACAGTTCACACATCATTCAGTCCCCAGGATAGCGACATCTTGTTATTAAATGACATCTTTATTTCTAAGATACAGAATCTCAGGGCTCCGGTGTGAGTCATTATCACGCTGACTTCAGTCTTACATCTGCTCCTCCCTTTTTAATATCCCACTTTTATATGATGTGCGGTGGAGGGTCAAAAAGTAGAGAGTAATTTGAGATGGGGGGGGTCAACACGGTGGCTCAGTGGTTAGTACTGCAGCCTTGCAGCTCTGGAGTCCTGGGCTTGAATCCCACCAGGTACAACATCTGCAAGGAGTTTGTATGTTCTCCCCGTGTTTGCATAGATTTCCTCCCATTCTACAAAGTCATACTGATAGGAAAAAAATGTACATTGTGAAATGGCAAGAAGCAGTCTATTATTAGGCTTTGTGGCCAAAGTGCAAATTGCAGAATATAGTATTTTTTAAATCAATGGTGACTGAAGTATAATCCTTGAACTGAGTGCATTAGCAAAGTTATCTGTAATGGCAGCCAGTATGGAGCATCTTGTGCAGCACAATGAGATAGATATGTACATAGCTTATCTGTGACACATTGGCCCAGATTTAGTATTGTGGTTAGACTAAGGATCGGTTCACATTAGCGTATGTATTCCATCCGGTTAGAGTCCGCCCGGATGGAATACTATCGCAATTGCTGTGCTGTAAAAGCACACAGACCCCATAGACTATAATGGGGTCTGTATGGGGGCTGCGTGCAGGCTGTGCACAGCAAGCACACAGACCCCATTATAATCTATAGGGTCCGTGTGCTTTAACTGCACTGCGCTTGCAGTTGCATTGGTATTCTTTTCGGGGAGGCCTCATGCGGACTCCGCCAAACGGAATCCAAACGCTAATGTGAGCTAGGGGTTAGGCGCTGGTGTTAAACATTTGACCTCCACATCAGTATCCAACATTCTAAGCAGATAACTATTATAATATATATATGCAAATACAAAAGACGCCACCACAGAAATACATACCTGGAGCAAATAAGTGCCTGTTCTAAGCAGTTATAGGGTCCATCTCCTTAAGGCTAAGGCCCCACGTAGCAAGCCGCAGTTTTCCCCACAACACTTATCACAGAAAGTGAAAGGGGAAAATTATGGGTGCTTCCATTTTGCCAGCGTTTCCCTAGATATAATGGATATACTGTGAGTTACAAAAATGTGGCAATTTTTGAAATTGCAGCATGTCCGCTGCAGATATTTTTCTGCAATGTATGGATGAAATAAGCCAGAATCCCATCCACTTTGCAGGTACTGTAAAACGTTGCAGTTTTCCTATTGTAGAAATGTATCCTATAGCTATAGGATAAGGAATAACTTGCAGGTCCATGGGTATCAAACCACTCAGAATGCAGAAATTTTTGCACAAATTATCAATGGAGTGTGGCCTGAATGGAGCATTGTACGCGCTGTCCGCCACCTCTCCATTGTAGGAAAATTGGGATTAGGAAGGGCTCAAACAGTGGACTACACTCACTGGTCAGGGACTGAAGAAACAGGAAGAGATATTCTCTTAAACTTTTTATTGATGTATCAGCACAACGCATTTCGGGCTAAAAGGGCCCTTTCTCAAGTGCAAAAACTTCTCCGTCATCACTACTGCCACAGTATCCAGGAGGCAGAGCTGGATCCATCTCCATTCTAAATGGGGACAAAATCCCCTTTTTCTCTTGATCGGTGTGGTATGAACACTCAGACCCCCTCTGATCTGTAAGTTTTCTTACCTTATAAGGTTAGATATAAAACTTGCCATTACCTGCGGAACTATATCTCTGCCTATGTCTCTACTTTTCCCCTTCCCTGTCCAACTATAGACAACTATAAATTGATATTTTAGCTGTCAGCAGATCTAAGGGCTAATTCACGCGGGGTTATTTGGGCCGGATTTTGACACGGAATCTGCATCAGAATCTGGCTCAAAAAAACACCTCCTATTGAATTCAATGGGGGCCAGTCATTTTCTTTTTCCATGAGCAGTAAAAAAAGAAGGGACCTGCCCTATCTTCACGCAGATTCCACGGTGGAGACCAGTGCGGCGTCCGTGTCAAGACAATCCCTTTGAACTAGGCCCATTCATTTCGGCATAATCAGGAACTGAAGTCTGAAGTCACGACAGTCGCGGCGCATTTTGGTCCAGATTCTGACGCAGCTTCTCGCGTCAAAATCCAGACTAAAAAAACTACGTGTGAACTAGCCCTTAGGGATAAAATAGAGATCCAGCTGAGAAATTAGCATGGGTAAAGAGTTTGCGGAAGGAAGATTGATTTGTGGAAAAAGAAGCATTTTCCTGAGGTATATTACCCCGTTTCTTTTATGTGCCCCCACTAGTAATATATGCAAACTTTGTTATTGGCAATTTTAATGTAACAATTGTGAGATGGTGACAGGCAGAGTGCTGGAGTCCAGATATATTAGCTCCTGGTGTCTGACATATGTGTGGTCTAGGGTAGATCTGGAGTAGACCTCAGCTCAGGTGTAGATCTTTGGCTCATCACTGGGCCAGAAAAGGCTGCAGCTCTTGCATTACAGTGCAGTTCCATGGGGTAAAAGGAGGTGTATGGTTCTGTCCTGTAACCCAGAGTCCGGTGAGACAATATTGTGCTTTGTTTTGTTTGTGTGGCTGGAAGTAAGCCACACGTATAGTTAGGTTATCAGTTCTGTTTAGTTAGTTGCTCAGACGAGCAGGTTTTTTATTTTGTTTTTTTTCCTGAAGTTAAGGCTGTGTTTTGTTTTGCTCATTTTGTGCCTGAAGTCAAGCTTTATTTATTTTTCTGTTTTTTCTAAATAAACCAGTTTGCTTCATATTTTGTGTCCCTGTCTTGACTGTTTGGGTCCGCACCACTGCTTCTACCGAGCTAACTTCCCCACACAATGCAAAAATATAGATATTACTGTATTTATAGCTAATGTGAGAAAGTGAAGGTTGTGGTGTGGAAGGACAGGTATATTCTAGCCAGGCAGCTAAAGAGTGTATGGTAAGACCCACACCAGGGAGATCAGCTGTGTAATCAAGGCCTGATATAGTCTGCATGGGAGGACTTGGAAGTGTGGCACCACACTGATAGAGCTGACCTGTCCAGACTGAACTTACAAAGCAGGGACTGTGCCACCCTTTGTTGTTGCCTGGCTCCTGCATAGTCACGGAACACTTTGCTTATATTTAGTTAGTTCTCAGCCGAGCAGGCTTTTGTTTTGTTCATTTATACCTTTGCAAAAGCAGTGCACTGCAAGTGAATAAAGCCTGAACTTGTGTGCAACCCAGTCTCTGTGTCCCCGTTTCCTGCACTGCTACCAGGCATCTACCTGAGCGATTCCCCACACTAATTATAGAGTAATATAGAAATATATAGAGTAATTATTTTGGATGAAATCTCTTGAAATAGAGAAATATGATGTAAACAAGATGAAAACATGAAATTCTGGTCTTCTAAATCTCTACAATGACTTCAATAAAGGTATATGCACAAGTAATATGCCATCCAGGCAGCTTATATATCATGATCGCATATTGTATACCACGTGCTTCCAATTTCTATGAAAGAGTTAATGCAAAATCTTACTTTGTATTTGGTACGGGATTGTAAAGTCTTTCATTTGTACAAAAACTGTTCCAAAACCGAAATCACATTTTACATCTGCCTGAGCCGGAGAACAATATATAATAGTACTTGTGCAGTCCTGAGGCCCGATGCCAAACAAGGTCAGTCCGTTGCATCACAATGAATGAAAGGGGCACCTGTAAAAGCATTTAAAGCACCTGCTAATTTACTGAGATTTTTCTCACATGTCATACAATGTACCTTTAACTGTGAGCTAGCGGAAATGGAGAAATCAGAAGGATTTCTCTGACTCCAAGAGTTATTTCCTCTGCGAGCAGAAACTATCATTGGAGATGACGGCAATTTCTACTACGCTGTCACACAAATAATTTATACGCAAAGTAAATTTGTATTGTAAAATGTACAATTGACAAGTCATTCAAAGGGGTTTCCTCACTAAAGTGAGTTATGAAATATCAGTAGAGTAGGCCATAATTTACTTATCGCTGGGAGTCAGGCTGTGCTCTGTATCTCGAAGGAACAGAAATATGTATTAGATACGACCAGACTGACCAGATGTTAACTTGCAAAAACGGAAAAAAAGAGCAATGAATTGTCTTCAGTTTGCGAAGTACTACAGAATATAAACATACTAGCCTCTGCCCGCGACTTCGTCTGCGTGTCGTTGGTGTTGATGATCCGCCTATATTCAGCAAATTACTGCCGTCAATGTTTTGCCTACTCCGGCGTTTCGGCAGCGCTTAAGCTGTCCTGCTGCTGAACTTGTTTATCACGCCATGCCTGTGATTGTTCTGGCATCTCAGCAGCTCGCTGGGAAGCATAATGAGCATGTTGTTGGCGTTGATGATCTGCCTGCTCTGACATTTCGGTAGCTGTTAAGCTGGCCTGCCACTGAATTTGTTCCTCGTGCTGTGCCCGTTATTGTTCTGGTGTCTCAGCAGCCATGTAATGAGTGTGTTGTTGGCGTCAATGATCCCTCTCAGCTCCGCTTGAGGAGATCTCTGTGACTTCTGGCTTCCTTCATAGCTGCCGTTGTTTTAAAATTTTGCAACTAATTAGATTTTCTTCCCCCCCCCCCCCAAGCATGTTTAAAATTGGCAAACTGCCAATTTGGATTAAAGGTGTTTTTCCAGCCAGTGTGTCAGCACTGCCTGGAGCAGATCAAATAATATGCAAATGCATGTACACAATCCACTGAGGGTTAGCTGTGTTTACACAGCATGGTCATGGTTGCACTCTCTGCGACCACAATCGTTACGCCCCTGGTAGTAATATAATTGTAATATAGTAGTAGAATACTGTAGTAACTGATCGAATCAGCATCTAGAAGCAATAAATGCATCCAAATCCTATTACAATAGAAAATATTGCCCATAACAGCAAATTTCATTCATCGTAGTGACAGAGCATGCACATAGGGAACGGTGACAAGCATGACTTTTGACACAACCTATGTACAGTAAGTAAATGTTCATGAGTAGATGGTTTCCAGCTTTTGTAGTCAGGATCGAGTCATTGTGAAGAGTTGTTCACTGCAAATGGTGATGACTGATGTGGTGGCAGAGGAAACGCTGGGCACGTTGTCATGAAGTCAGCTCATTATATATGCAGGAAGTAAAGACAAATCTACTACTGGTTATTTGGCTAGTTTTCATAGAGAATTCATGATCAAAAGATAAAAGCTTGTTTCCGGACAGATACATCTCTTTGCAGCTGCCAACAGCTGAGTGGTGAGATTAAAGTTCAAAGGATGCCTGCCGAACACTATGTGTCTATGTCCTACCACCCTCGGATCTAAGGACTGATACGTTATCACTTATAGTTCTTTGCAATCGACTGGATGAGGTTCCAGCAAAGTACAGTGATATGGCAGAACCCGCTCTCACATCTCCCATTGCATCTCCATCTGCTGTAGGCTGCAAGATTACATTTGATGATCTATACCAAGTCTTTATCTTTATTATGCGTAGATATCTTAGTATGATTTATACATCAAAGGGGATTTAGTGTTGGGTTATAGATCTAATATAAAGGACTAGAATATTAATTTTACTGAGAAGAGGCTGAACGAAAAGATAAAAACTCTAGGTATAAAATACATATAATAAGAGAAACCTAGGCCACATAATATAATATTACTGAGGTCTAGTTTTACATGACAACTGGTTAGGTTTAGGTTTTTAGTCTGGGATTAAGTCCCAGTCGTCCTATATATAGGTTTAGGTTTTATTAGACATTCTTCCCTTTTTGCATATGCAAGTCTTCTACTGCGTGAAAAAAAGGGGGTTGTAAATGAACTGCTGTGGGTGGCCACCCACAACAGTTCCTTTACACTTCAGAAAGGGCAATTGAAGCCTGAAACGCGTTGTGTTGTCTTGAACTTTAATAAAGAGGATTGCTATCCATCTATTGGGTGAAGCGGGGTTCCTTTACTTTGGTCCTCTGGCCAATGATAAGATAGAGTCCTCAATGAACTTTGAAGCTGACTGTGTTGAGCTTGTCCTATTGACTGCTGTCCGACCCTAGAACATCAAATAGATGTGCTTATCCCATTTAGTTTCATGTCACACAACAGAGGTGCACTACTGGTGCCTGGAAACGTGAGTAATAATTGGACCAGCAGATATGAATTAACCCTTCAACTACAGCAGACCACCAGAGAACCTGACATTAGTCACTTCACTACTCTAGACCTCCAGGGAAACAGGCAATAATCAAAATACTATATTAGACCACCAGGAGAACTGCTTTCATGGATGGTAAAGTCCAGTATGTTTTTAAAGGGATCCTATCATTCAAACTCAATTTTTTATCGCATGCCCGCCAGCCACAAGAAAATGACCACTTACAAAGTATTGTCTCATGGCCAGCGGGTGTGCACAGTTGGCTTTGCCCTACGCCCGAGGCCTAGAAGTTTGAAACCACCGCCGGAAGAAGATGTGTGAAGAGGCCAGAAGAGGTGGCTCTGGAGAGTTCTATCGCAGCATTGGGGACGCCCCCAGTGCTGTTTGAGTGCTTGGGACCGCCCCCAGTGCTGCGAGAGAACTCATTTGCATACCGACAAAAACCAGGTTTTCAAGCGAACAGCGGCGCGGAGAAGGCATCGAAAGGTAGGAGAAGAATAACCTTTCTTAAGGCTATTCCGACGTATTAGTGAGAAAAAAATGAGTTTGAATGATAGGATCCCTTTAAACCTCTCAAAATGAGTTCCCTCATCCCTTCTGAGCTGGGGACTAACACAACAGCAGGGTGCAGACTTAGTATGGAAGTACGTCTGGTTGTGTCATATGATAGTGAATGTAATGAGGGTGTAGTACCCTACTGCCACATGCATAATGCACTTACTGTGTCCAATGTGCCACTGGCAACTACTTTAACCTTGGATTTCTTATAAATACTTAAAGGGGTTGTCCAGGCAAAAAATGGACAACCTATTTAATGTTTAAATCAGATGGGGGCACCTTTTTACGGTGCTCCGGTGCATCATGGTGCGGCCCGATCTTCTTCGTCCCGCGACCACATGTGGCGGAAGACCACTGAGGCCACTCAGCAGCTTCAGGGGACCTCAGGAAGAGACTTGTGAGAAGAAGTACCAGATCATGCTGGGAGGACACTGGACAGGTGAGTATGGTTTTTTATTATTTTTTTCAACCCCCCTCACCCCATGGAAATGACTGGATTATATGGAATATATCCCATTTATCGGAACAGACATTGCAATAATCCAGGCATGTGCTGCAGAAACAACACCATTCAGATCCAATGAACTCAATATTTGGTTTGAGCATTTGTTCCAGTAGATGGAGGATTTATATAATATATAATTTACCTTCCCACGTTCCAACAGCCGTAGATTATTTTATAGCTTTTATTTTACATTCGCTTTATGCAAGCACTGTATGAGACAAGGGCTAGACTTTCAGTCAATGTTTTGCAATACGTAGCATTTAACTTCAATTTTCAATTTTTCGCTGTCTTTGTAGCATTTACCCTTCTCCATACATAATGGAGAACTGCATTGTACTGATTGTTACAGTTCTGGGAATATCAAGTGTCCATGTTACTGTTTTTTGTGAGCTCTCTAAGGCAAACACAGACGAAGTTATGTCAAGCGAAAGTGACATTAAAAAAAGGCAAAAGTTTATGTGAACTTACCCTTATACTACAAATTGTTGATTGAATCTCAGATTTAGGAATATTTTATTGACCTGGGTTGAGCCAACCAACTTGTACTGAGGCGGGTTTGACCCAGATATTCCAAATTGTTAGTTCTTTGTACAAAACCGAACAAATGGAAATTTTTTTTGGGTCAATTAAAATGGCTGCCAAATTATACTCTGGGGTCTGTGGACTCCTCACAGCATCCGGCGTGTGATGTCTGGCGCTCTCCTGTGTCATTATGCTTACAGGGTCAGCACTGAGGCCTGTGATTGGGCCTCAGCAGTGACATGATGCCCATGGTGACTATTGGTGGCCCAATTACATGCTTCAGCACAGGAGAGCACCACACATCAGACACTGGATGCTGTGACTAGGCCACAGACCCCAGAGTATAATGTGGCAGCCATTTTAGTTGACCCTGGGTGTGTGACATCACAGGAGAGTGCCAGGCACCATGAGGAAGCTCAATAGAGGTAACAATAGGAGAGTATGAATATTTTTTATTAGTGTCACCTCCCCCGGGCCTCCATTATATGAAGAGATCCAAGGGTATAATATAGTGGCCATTTCAGTTCACATGATAAAACTGAGTGAACTGGATTAATTCAGAATTTTATTGAAAAATTGGATTCATACAAACAAATTGCAACGACAGAAAGCAAAGAAGGATCACACAACTTTAGGAACTAGGAGCGCTCACCCATAATGCATTGCACAAGCCTTCATAATTGGAGGCAGCCAGTCATGAGGGGCTAATAGGTCTAAAGTTACAAAAGGCTGATAGGCGGTATAAAAATGTGGCTGATAGGGAATAATACACAGATAATACACTATGTACAACGTTTAATGTACTTAGGACTGGAGACAGACTTAGATTTACACAGTCCAGTCATATTAATGTGACCACCAGTCAAAATCCAGAATAACCACCTTTGGCAGAGCGGACCGCTTTGAGACGTGCAGGAAGAGAGGGGATGTTGTGACAATGTCACTGGGATGTTGAGCCATGCCGACTCCAGTGCCGTGTCCATCTGCGTTAGGTTACGCGGTTAAAATCCATGGCGCGAACAACCCGATCGAGGTGGTCCCACAGATTCTCGATTGGGTTCAAGTCCGGGGAATTTGCTGGCCAAGGGAGTACGGTAAACTCATCCTGGTGCTTCTCGAACCACGCACGTACACTGTGAGCTTTATGACACGTTGCATTGTCCTGCTGGTAGATACCATCATCCTGAGGAAAAACAATTCGCGTGTAGGGGTGAACATGATCCGCAAGGATAGATGCATACTTGTGTTGATCCATCGTGCCTTCCACAATGATGAGTGCACCCAGATGGCTGATGACACATGCCTTCTGCGATTGGTTATTTAACGTTGACGTCAAAAGTAGGCGGCGGTCACATTAATATGACTGGTCTGTGTGTATAATACAATGATAGAGAGACAGGATAGAAGATGGAGTCACCCAGTGTCTGTCACAGACTCACATTGTATAGAGTAGACCAGCCAGCACTACAGAATAGACAGGCTGTGTCTGCACGGACTCTGCTAGGCCCTAGACGTCTCTGATCTATGACTACATTTACTTGAAATGCCTACAAATTGTAATTTTTTTCAGATATTACTGATGAAGGCCTAAAAGCCTTGACAGAATGATAATATAGCCTCATTTACCTCTCAGTATATTTGTCGCCCCTTACTACAGTGAACTTCAGCTTACGACTGATCTATGAAACGCCGGTCTTATGAACACCCCTAAACTGCACGGCCTCCAATCTCCACAAAGAGGAGTCCAGCTGTACAGCTGCTGATAGCCGGATACATATCACACCCCACTGCCCGGGCGGCTAATAATAGCAGGTAAAGAAATATGTCATGCTTTTAACTCACGACCTCAGACCTCTCACCAATCCCCCCTCATCCAGCGCACCAGGATTTGATGTAGTGGAAAAAATCTCTTTGCATGTCATTGTTGGCATTATGTTTACATTGTTTCATTGTTAGCATTTTCTGACATTATGTAATGAGACATCTAAGGGTCTATTCACACAGAGGAAAATGTGAATGTGTGAATGGACCCTAAAGGGTCAAAACCAGAGGAGTAGTGTATCATTATCTTTGCTTTAAGCTCCACGTTGTGGAACGCAACTCTTTTTGCATTTTTTTTTTAGCCAAAGCCAGGAGTAGATTGAGTGGAAAGGAGAAGTATAAGAACTTCCTATATACTTCTCATTCCTTTTGTAGCCATTCTTGGCTTCGTATAAAAAAATCTGCAAAATCTGCTACAAAAAAAGCTGCATTTCTGCACCATGGGGCCTGAGGCTAAAGCCCCACGGTGCAGAAATGCACCTTGTTTTGTTGCAGATTTTGCTGTGGTATTTTGAGCCAAATGCAGGAGTGGATTGGGCAGAAGGTAGACATATAAGAGCTTTCTATATATTCCCCATTTCTTTTGTAACCATTCTTGCCTTTGGCTAAAAAAAAAAAATGCAACAAAAAGAGCTGTGTTTCTGCAACATGGGGCCTTAGCCTAACATGGGAAAGTACATCTACAGTTAGAGATGAGCGAACACTAAAATGTTCGAGGTTCGAAATTCGATTCGAACAGCCGCTCACTGTTCGAGTGTTCGAATGGGTTTCGAACCCCATTATAGTCTATGGGGAACATAAACTCGTTAAGGGGGAAACCCAAATTCGTGTCTGGAGGGTCACCAAGTCCACTATGACACCCCAGGAAATGATACCAACACCCTGGAATGACACTGGGACAGCAGGGGAAGCATGTCTGGGGGCATAAAAGTCACTTTATTTCATGGAAATCCCTGTCAGTTTGCGATTTTCGCAAGCTAACTTTTCCCCATAGAAATGCATTGGCCAGTGCTGATTGGCCAGAGTACGGAACTCGACCAATCAGCGCTGGCTCTGCTGGAGGAGGCGGAGTCTAAGATAGCTCCACACCAGTCTCCATTCAGGTCCGACCTTAGACTCCGCCTCCTCCGGCAGAGCCAGCGCTGATTGGCCGAAGGCTGGCCAATGCATTCCTATGCGAATGCAGACTTAGCAGTGCTGAGTCAGTTTTGCTCAACTACACATCTGATGCACACTCGGCACTGCTACATCAGATGTAGCAATCTGATGTAGCAGAGCCGAGGGTGCACTAGAACCCCTGTGCAAACTCAGTTCACGCTAATAGAATGCATTGGCCAGCGCTGATTGGCCAATGCATTCTATTAGCCCGATGAAGTAGAGCTGAATGTGTGTGCTAAGCACACTCATTCAGCACTGCTTCATCACGCCAATACAATGCATTAGCCAGTGCTGATTGGCCAGAGTACGGAATTCGGCCAATCAGCGCTGGCCAATGCATTCTATTAGCCCGATGAAGTAGAGCTGAATGTGTGTGCTAAGCACACACATTCAGCACTGCTTCATCACGCCAATACAATGCATTAGCCAGTGCTGATTGGCCAGAGTACGGAATTCGGCCAATCAGCGCTGGCTCTGCTGGAGGAGGCGGAGTCTAAGGTCGGACCTGAATGGAGACTGGTGTGGAGCGATCTTAGACTCCGCCTCCTCCAGCAGAGCCAGCGCTGATTGGCCGAATTCCGTACTCTGGCCAATCAGCGCTGGCCAATGCATTCTATTAGCCCGATGAAGTAGAGCTGAATGTGTGTGCTAAGCACACACATTCAGCACTGCTTCATCACGCCAATACAATGCATTAGCCAGTGCTGATTGGCCAGAGTACGGAATTCGGCCAATCAGCGCTGGCTCTGCTGGAGGAGGCGGAGTCTAAGATCGCTCCACACCAGTCTCCATTCAGGTCCGACCTTAGACTCCGCCTCCTCCGGCAGAGCCAGCGCTGATTGGCCGAAGGCTGGCCAATGCATTCCTATGCGAATGCAGACTTAGCAGTGCTGAGTCAGTTTTGCTCAACTACACATCTGATGCACACTCGGCACTGCTACATCAGATGTAGCAATCTGATGTAGCAGAGCCGAGGGTGCACTAGAACCCCTGTGCAAACTCAGTTCACGCTAATAGAATGCATTGGCCAGCGCTGATTGGCCAATGCATTCTATTAGCCCGATGAAGTAGAGCTGAATGTGTGTGCTAAGCACACACATTCAGCACTGCTTCATCACGCCAATACAAAGCATTAGCCAGTGCTGATTGGCCAGAGTACGGAATTCGGCCAATCAGCGCTGGCTCTGCTGGAGGAGGCGGAGTCTAAGGTCGGACCTGAATGGAGACTGGTGTGGAGCGATCTTAGACTCCGCCTCCTCCAGCAGAGCCAGCGCTGATTGGCCGAATTCCGTACTCTGGCCAATCAGCGCTGGCCAATGCATTCTATTAGCTTGATGAAGCAGAGTGTGCACAAGGGTTCAAGCGCACCCTCGGCTCTGATGTAGCAGAGCCGAGGCTGCACAAGGGTTCAAGTGCACCCTCGGCTCTGATGTAGGAGAGCCGAGGGTGCACTTGAACCCTTGTGCACCCTCAGCTCTGCTACATCAGAGCCGAGGGTGCGCTTGAACCCTTGTGCACACTCTGCTTCATCAAGCTAATAGAATGCATTGGCCAGCGCTGATTGGCCAATGTATTCTATTAGCCTGATGAAGTAGAGCTGAATGTGTGTGCTAAGCACACACATTCAGCTCTACTTCATCGGGCTAATAGAATGCATTGGCCAGCGCTGATTGGCCAGAGTACGGAACTCGACCAATCAGCGCTGGCTCTGCTGGAGGAGGCGGAGTCTAAGATCGCTCCACACCAGTCTCCATTCAGGTCCGACATTAGACTCCGCCTCCTCCAGCAGAGCCAGCGCTGATTGGCCGAATTCCGTACTCTGGCCAATCAGCACTGGCTAATGCATTGTATTGGCGTGATGAAGCAGTGCTGAATGTGTGTGCTTAGCACACACATTCAGCTCTACTTCATCGGGCTAATAGAATGCATTGGCCAATCAGCGCTGGCCAATGCATTCTATTAGCGTGAACTGAGTTTGCACAGGGGTTCTAGTGCACCCTCGGCTCTGCTACATCAGATTGCTACATCTGATGTAGCAGTGCCGAGTGTGCATCAGATGTGTAGTTGAGCAAAACTGACTCAGCACTGCTAAGTCTGCATTCGCATAGGAATGCATTGGCCAGCCTTCGGCCAATCAGCGCTGGCTCTGCCGGAGGAGGCGGAGTCTAAGGTCGGACCTGAATGGAGACTGGTGTGGAGCTATCTTAGACTCCGCCTCCTCCAGCAGAGCCAGCGCTGATTGGCCGAATTCCGTACTCTGGCCAATCAGCACTGGCTAATGCATTGTATTGGCTTGATGAAGCAGTGCTGAATGTGTGTGCTTAGCACACACATTCAGCTCTACTTCATCGGGCTAATAGAATGCATTGGCCAGCGCTGATTGGCCGAATTCCGTACTCTGGCCAATCAGCGCTGGCCAATGCATTCTATTAGCTTGATGAAGCAGAGTGTGCACAAGGGTTCAAGCGCACCCTCGGCTCTGATGTAGCAGAGCCGAGGCTGCACAAGGGTTCAAGTGCACCCTCGGCTCTGATGTAGGAGAGCCGAGGGTGCACTTGAACCCTTGTGCACCCTCAGCTCTGCTACATCAGAGCCGAGGGTGCGCTTGAACCCTTGTGCACACTCTGCTTCATCAAGCTAATAGAATGCATTGGCCAGCGCTGATTGGCCAATGTATTCTATTAGCCTGATGAAGTAGAGCTGAATGTGTGTGCTAAGCACACACATTCAGCTCTACTTCATCGGGCTAATAGAATGCATTGGCCAGCGCTGATTGGCCAGAGTACGGAACTCGACCAATCAGCGCTGGCTCTGCTGGAGGAGGCGGAGTCTAAGATCGCTCCACACCAGTCTCCATTCAGGTCCGACATTAGACTCCGCCTCCTCCAGCAGAGCCAGCGCTGATTGGCCGAATTCCGTACTCTGGCCAATCAGCACTGGCTAATGCATTGTATTGGCGTGATGAAGCAGTGCTGAATGTGTGTGCTTAGCACACACATTCAGCTCTACTTCATCGGGCTAATAGAATGCATTGGCCAATCAGCGCTGGCCAATGCATTCTATTAGCGTGAACTGAGTTTGCACAGGGGTTCTAGTGCACCCTCGGCTCTGCTACATCAGATTGCTACATCTGATGTAGCAGTGCCGAGTGTGCATCAGATGTGTAGTTGAGCAAAACTGACTCAGCACTGCTAAGTCTGCATTCGCATAGGAATGCATTGGCCAGCCTTCGGCCAATCAGCGCTGGCTCTGCCGGAGGAGGCGGAGTCTAAGGTCGGACCTGAATGGAGACTGGTGTGGAGCTATCTTAGACTCCGCCTCCTCCAGCAGAGCCAGCGCTGATTGGTCGAGTTCCGTACTCTGGCCAATCAGCGCTGGCCAATGCATTCTATTAGCTTGATGAAGCAGAGTGTGCACAAGGGTTCAAGCGCACCCTCGGCTCTGATGTAGCAGAGCTGAGGGTGCACAAGGGTTCAAGTGCACCCTCGGCTCTCCTACATCAGAGCCGAGGGTGCGCTTGAACCCTTGTGCAGCCTCGGCTCTGCTACATCAGAGCCGAGGGTGCGCTTGAACCCTTGTGCACACTCTGCTTCATCAAGCTAATAGAATGCATTGGCCAGCACTGATTGGCCAGAGTACGGAATTCGGCCAATCAGCGCTGGCCAATGCATCCCTATGGGAAAAAGTTTATCTCACAAAAATCACAATTACACACCCGATAGAGCCCCAAAAAGTTATTTTTAATAACATTCCCCCCTAAATAAAGGTTATCCCTAGCTATCCCTGCCTGTACAGCTATCCCTGTCTCATAGTCACAAAGTTCACATTCTCATATGACCCGGATTTGAAATCCACTATTCGTCTAAAATGGAGGTCACCTGATTTCGGCAGCCAATGACTTTTTCCAATTTTTTTCAATGCCCCCGGTGTCGTAGTTCCTGTCCCACCTCCCCTGCGCTGTTATTGGTGCAAAAAAGGCGTCAGGGAAGGTGGGAGGGGAATCGAATTTTGGCGCACTTTACCACGTGGTGTTCGATTCGATTCGAACATGGCGAACACCCTGATATCCGATCGAACATGTGTTCGATAGAACACTGTTCGCTCATCTCTATCTACAGTAAGTAATTCTCAAATACAATCAATCTCAGGATCCATCTAATAATATGAGGCTGTCAACAGCATTATCATGAAGAATATTGGAAGAAGCAGCACCCAAATCCAAAGTCCCCAACAAGGTGTATGATTTTTATCTGGCTACTCTCACTTATAAAGGCAGCTATTCAGGTATGAGCTATGCACTACTCCTTATTTTTGCACCCAGTCTTAGTGTTGGGTCCCAGAGCTAGTATCTGATATGAGAGGCCGCAGCACAGTTATGCAATCTATGCAATAATGGTGCATAATATTGCAGCAAGCTGGGATACCTAACTGAAACCATAGCTAGATGGGCACAATCTAATCTGAGGTGCACAGTTTAAGGGATCCCCTGATTTGCTGTGAACACCCACATCTCAAGTTAGGCCTTAGAAAACAGGCTGCAGATGAAGAGAAATAAATAGAGACGAGTCGTGTATAGGCATATATGGAGTAAAGTGTATAGGAGTAAAAGATCAACCATGGCCAGTACATAGAAGACTTGGAATACTGACCAGCCCAGGATAACCAGCTGTGAGTTAATATAGGGCAGCGATTATTGTGATTGGCCACAGAACAGGTGCAATGCATTAACTAATGACAAGGTGCAGCAAACACATGGCTGGGCAACAAGAGGACACAGGAATATTCCTAATAGCGGAGTGGTTAGAATTGTATAAACCTCAAGAGAGAGTCTAAAGTTCACGTCTAGATAAGCTAAGTACCTGGCAAAAAGTTTCAAAAACCAGATCAGACTGTGCAGAATAAACCAAACAGATTTTTCTCTTTGGTGTTTTTTGTTTTGTTTTATTTTACGTTTGGCTTTGTTATATACAGAAGAATGATTTTTTTCATATATTTTTTTTCCATTTTCACTTTAGCTTCAGTAGGAACTAACTGCACAGATACATTTTTGAGACAAACGCTTTGGGCTGTATTCAAATGGTGTAGTGTGTTGGGTGTGAATTCAGCCACATCAAACACTCCATTGCAGCAGTAGTCAATGTGGTTGCAGTTTTTCCAGATGAAATACATCTGATTCATCTATAAAATAAGAAACACACAGAAAATCATGACAAAGTAACATGAATTTAGCCCTAATGTGGTTGATACGATTTTAATTGTGTCTAAGCGCACTAGTCGTTGTGTCTGTACAGGATGGTTGTTCTGCCATCTTTGTTTCTTCTTCTTCTTTTAACATGCAAATAAAGTTTTTCTGTATAGAATATTTGCCAAGAGACATTGCAGATTTTGCTGCGGTTTTTTGAGCCAAACCTAGGAGTGGCTACAAAAGGAATTAGAAATGTATAAGAAGTTCTTATACTTTTACCTTCTGCTCAATCCACTCCTGACTATGGCTCAAAAAAACGCAACAAAATCTGCAACAAAAAAAGCTGCATTTCCGCAATGTGGGGCCTTAGCTTCAGCCTAAGGCTCAGACCCCACATTGTGGAAATGAAGCTTCTTTACTTGAAGATTTTGCTGTGTTTTTTGAGCCAAAGCCAGTAGTGGAGTGGGAAAAAGATAAAGGTATAAGAACTTCCTATATACTCCCCATTTCTTTTGTAGCCATTCTTGACTTTGGCTCAAAAACTGCAACAAATCTGCAACAACAAAAAAAAGCGTTTCCGCAATGTGGGGCCTCAGCCTAAATATGCTAAATATATACTAATATGCTAAATATATACTAAGCCATTACTTAGGCAATGAATAGAATGACCTTTATATCTCAAAATGCTGCATTTCATAGAACCTGCAAAGTGAATGGGAATCTGGCTAACCCAATCCACACATTACCGAAAAAAATCTTCTGCAGAAAAGCTGTGTTTTCAAAAATGACCCTACAGGTTTAATAAAGGAGAAAATCTGCACACAAAAAAATGCTGTGGAAAAAAATGTGATGCATTTCAGCTGCGTTTTTTTTAGCTACGTGGGGCCAAAAAACCGCACATGTTGCAGCAGCTAAGCATACCTGTCTGAGTTTATTGCTTGGAGATCATGTCATTGTTGAAACAATACTTAATTTTTTTATTCTTCAACTCCACTAAATCAATTCCAGGCAACATGTCTTCTATGACCGGAGATAAATCACCGCAGCGTGGCCGCTGGCGGCAGCAGAAAAGCCGTAATACGCTTCCCTAGATTGTGAAATTCTAATTTCGGTAATGGTTGCTTTTCTGCTTTCTCCCAGTAATGGCTAGGCCTGGGAATGGAGGTTATCTAGCATTTCCCCTTTGTCAGAAACAGAATGGAAGAACATTTATCAAGTTGAAGTTTAGACACGTCTTATCTCAAGACATCCAAGAAGCTCTTACTGATGGATAATAAAGCAATTTTCTGTTATTGGACAATATGGGAATGCTTTTATAGTGTTGATGTCCAACAAGCTTTAAGACATAATTCCCAAGATTATATTACACAAAACAGATGTTAAAGTAAGATCCATGACACTTATCAAAATGACTAATCTCTCTAAAATCTAAGCTAAGTATCAGTAAAACCTTCAGTTATCTGTTTCCGGGCAAGTCAACTGATAACGTACAGTATATGGCCATCCGGTCATCCTTACTTCCAATTTCCTTGGAGAGCTGCCTAGTTTTGCTGTCATATGGAAGAAGTGGGAGCTGGCTAGCTCACACGGGGCGCAGATTAGCAGATTTTGGTCCTGATTGAGACAGACAATCGCGGCTTCCACCTCCGGAGTAGGCCCGAATAAATCGGCCTAGTCTAGAGGGTACTGCTGTGAGGCGGAGGCCGAGGCTGAATCAGCCTCAGAATCCACCTGAAGAAAGGGCAGCCCCTCTTGCCCCATGTGAACGAGCCTTTAACTACCATATTGGTTTTCCAAGAAACCTAAGGTTCCAGGGCTCAAAGACAAATGTTTACCAGTTCTCCTAACTGTAATGAGTCATACAGTAACGTATTGTTTCTAGCACTGTTTCCCAAAGCTTGGGTCACCCTGGGGATGTTATGTGAAAACTCGGGGGGGTTGCGAGCAACTAATAGATATGCACCGCTCTGTCATCCTGATATGGGATGAGAAAAATCACATGTCCCATCATCAGCTGCCAATTTAGCACCATGGAAATGCTCAGTACAAATCCCCTTCTAGATGTCCCATCTTCCTGGCACTGGTATATGGAGGGGCCCCAACTTAAATGCAGACCCCAGAGTATAATAATCGGGGACCCAGGGGGGAAAAACATTTTTAAAAAAAACACTGTTACTGACCTATCTCCCAGCTCCTACGCTGTCGGCCTCCGAAGTAGTCCATCTTCAATGATGTCAGACGTCACATGACCCGGGACGCAGGCCGGGGTCATGAGACGTCAGACGACTAGGCCGAAGCCTGCCAGGATCGTGGAGGCGCAAGTAACAAGGTTTTTAATGTTTCTTACCTCTCCCGGGCCGCCAATCATTATAATCGGGGGTCCGAAAAGACCCTCCGAGTATAATGATAGCAGTGGTAGCAGCTGTCACCGGGCCCCTAATGTCCCGGGTCCTGAGGCAGCTGCCTCTGCTGCTACGGCGGTAGTTACGCCACTGGTAATCCGATTAAATGCTCAAAAATGTATTTATAAAAATAAATCCTTTCTCCACTTGGGCTGAGACTTCCTGTTTCCTGTAAGAGAATTCTTTGCAGCCGCCCCCTCACTTATTAGCATATTGATGATCACAGCTTTTTTTTTTTTTTTTTTTTTGCAGATTGTGAGCCCCATATAGGGTTCACAATGTACTTTTTTCCCCCCTATCAGTATGTCTTTGTAGAATGAGAGGAAATCCAAACAAACATGGGGAGAACATACAAACTCCTTGCAGATGTTGTTTTTGGCAGAATTTGAACCCAGGACTCCAGTGCTGCAAGACTGCAGTGCTAACCACTGAGCCACCATGTTGCCCCGATCACAGATATCTTGTATATGAGAATCCACCTAAAATCTGGAATTAAAATCCACAGTATCAGTTTACCAGGTCAATTTCTACTGCAGACTTTTTTTTGCACGTGTGTGGATGAGATTGGTTTAATGCTCATCCACTTTACTGCTATTGTGGACACTGTGAGCTTTCTGCCTGAAATTCTATATATAGATCCCATGTAGAAAAGTACCATAGTCCGACAATAGCACTTTTTTTCAAAACTGCAGCCCTCACCATCGTTCACATACTGGATGTCTGTCCTGCATAATGTACTCTATTTCTTGCAGTACAGCATCCTGTCTGCCTGTGATCCAGTACCATCTTCATACTTAAAGGGATCTTATCATTAAAACTCAATTTTTTCTCACTAACACGTCGGAATAGATTTAAGAAAGGCTATTCTTCTCCTACCTTTAGATATCTTCTGTGCGCCGCTGTTCAGTAGAAATTTCGGTTTTTGTCAGTATGCAAATGAGTTCTCTCGCAGCCCTGGGGGCGGTCAACAGCGCTCAAACAGCACCGGGGGAATCCCCAATGCTGTGAGAGAACTCTCCAGTGCCGCCTCCATCTTCTTCAGGAACAGGCTCTCTTTGCGTCTTCTTCTGGCAGTGGCTTCAAACTTGTAGGCCTTGGGCAGCTGACTGCACATGCCCGCTGGCCACAAGAAAATGGCCGCTTACAATACTGTGCAAGCGGACATTTTCTTGTGGCTGGCGGGCATGCACAGTTGGCTTTACCCTAGGCCCGAGGCCTAGAAGTTTGAAGCCTGTGCCGTAAGAAGACAGATGAGTCCTGAAGAAGATGGAGGCGGCGCTGGAGAGTTCTATCGCAGCATTGGGGATGCCTCCAGTGCTGTTTGAGCGCTGGGGCCCACCCCCAGTGCTGCAAGAGAACTCAATTGCATACCAATGAAAACTGGGATTTATACAGATCGGCAGTGCGGAGAAGACATCTAAAGGTAGGAGAAGAATAGACTTTCTTAAGGCTATTCCGACATGTTAGTGATAAAAAATTGAGTTTTAATGATAGGATCCCTTTAAACTTCTCTTTCTCTTTGTAGTTTATTCCATGATACAGGGACAGGAAGGCTGCACTGTCATTTCCACTATAACTTTGTGGCAGGAGCCTGTCTGATCATCTGCAGTACCAGTGATACGAGTTTGGTTAAAACTCTATGAGAGTCCATGGAACAGTCCATACGGTATCCCCATACAGGAGTCTAAGATGGTACCACTTGGAGATAACAGAAAGGCTATGACTAACTAAATAAGGTACTGCTAGCTGAAATATATATGGGTTTGTTCCAAAGTGAAAAAACCCACCAGCATGTTGCTTTATGGGCTATTTTCTAATATCAATACATTTATTCTATGCCTATAGTTATATTTCAGGGGGACTATTTTTACATGACATTGGCCTGATGTAATAAAGCCATAATCCTCTTGGCTTTACAGAATACATTCATTATACTTAGTCCAAGCTGGTCTTTCCCATGAAGCCTAAACTATACCTACAACACAAGCTAGGACTATAATGACCGATCCTGCAGGATTTAGTGGTTTCCAGGCAGTGCTTTCCGTTTTTCTCCTGAATCTTGTCTCCTTGTGACCTTGATATGGTCCAGGATGTCTATGTTTGGAAGTTGTGTCATTCACAGTCATGTTAATTCTCTGCAACAAGATTTAGTTTCACTGCCTTTCGGAGAGCCGGTGTGTAACGTCTCCACAGCTGCTGACATAGCCATGAGCATTTCTCGCATGGAACGGCGTCATTATAACGTCTATTCAGAATGGATGCTTAATGAATTAGAGCTAATACGTTCTGATTTTATACTACAAATCTAGAACTAGTTTTTGTATTACTTGCTCAGCTGCAAAGCTTTGATATCTAAAACCTCAAAGGTTCAAAGAACAGCCATTAGTCATGTATGAGGCTGCTTGTCCTCACACTGCATGCCATTGTCTGATAGGGGCTCCTTAATTAAAGATTTGGCAGGAGCCCCTGTGTCTGCTTCTGCGATGACCATATGCAGATACTCAGCATTACAACAGAGACCCCAATAGCAGATAATGACCTCTGGCGCCCTAAATCTTCACTTTTTCCAATAACACGTCCGTTTTATCTGCATAACACTTCACATTTAGTTTTTCCATAGCTTATACTGTCCTGAGCTATTGTGTGCCAAGTATACTCTATATGTGACACTGTTCTGTCTGCTGTATTTATATGGCTGCAGATATATAACATATCATGAGTATAAATGAATAAATCCATAGAATACTTTTTGCAGTAGAGACAATTCGCTCCATAGTGGTACAGTGTTTCGCGTACTGTTCCACTCCGTCTTCTGCAACATATATGTACCCTGCACTTCAGGGGACATCTTGCAAACTTTGCAAGATATCCCCTGGACTGCCAATTATATGTATTATACTTTATACATTATTATTAATTATAATGACCCTTGGATTTTCTCAACTTAGAAGGTTATTCCCTATCCATAGAATAGGGGTTAACTTGTTCACCAGTGGGGATGCCACTGCACAGACCTCCAGTGATCAGGAGAAGAGGAGATCAGTAGTCAGGAAACATGCACACTGCTCCATTCATTTCAATGGGAGTACAGAAGATAGCTGTAGTACAACACTAGGCTATCATTGGCATTCCCACCATTGAGCAATTGGGTTCAGCAAAGAATCAGATTCCAATCGGCGATCGAGTAAATTTCATGATCATGATCGGAATTCCGATCCCGATCTTTTCTGGCGGGATCGAGGTCAGAGGTTATCTCAAGATCGGCTCAACCCTATTCATGTATATATCATGAATAGGGTTGAGCGATCGGGATTGGGAAAGATTGGATCCCGATCGGCGATCGTGCAAATTTCCCTATCAGGATCGGCTGGAAAATGATTGGAAATCGGATTTTAAAAATCAATCCTGAAATCTCAAGATTAGAGATGAGCGAACACTAAAATGTTCGAGGTTCGAAATTCGATTCGAACAGCCGCTCAATGTTCGTGTGTTCGAATGGGTTTCGAACCCCATTATAGTCTATGGGGAACAGATACTCGTTAAGGGGGAAACCCAAATCCGTGTCTGGAGGGTCACCAAGTCCACTATGACACCCCAGGAAATGATGCCAACACCTCTGGAATGACACTGGGACAGCAGGGGAAGCATGTCTGGGGGCATCTAACACACCAAAGACCCTCTATTACCCCAACATCACAGCCTAACAACTACACACTTTACACACTCAATACCACATCTCTGACAGTAGGAAAACACCTTGAAACATGTGTATTTGGCACTTGCAGTGAGGAGAGCTTGTCACCAGCAGTGAATTTGGCCCTTGTAGTAAGTTGAGGTTGGCACCAACATTTGTTTTGAAAATCAGGGTGGATTGAGCCTCTAACCAGCAGAGTTTGGGCAAATTCATGGTGGAGGGAGCCTCTAAACACCCCAGTTTGGGCAAATTCATGGTGGAGGGAGCCTCTAAAAACCCCAGTTTGGACCAATTCATGGTGGAGGGAGCCTCTAACCAGCCCAGTGTGGGCAAATTCATGGTGGAGGGAGCCTCTAAAAAACCCAGTTTGGACCAATTCATGGTGGAGGGAGCCTCTAACCAGCCCAGTTTGGGCAAATTCATGGTGGAGGGAGCCTCTAACCAGCCCAGTTTGGGCAAATTCATGGTGGAGGGAGCCTCTAAAAAACCCAGTTTGGACCAATTCATGGTGGAGGGAGCCTCTAACCAGCCCAGTTTGGGCAAATTCATGGTGGAGGGAGCCTCTAACCAGCCCAGTTTGGACCAATTAATGGTGGAGGGAGCCTCTAACCAGCCCAGTTTGGACCAATTAATATGGAGGGAGCCTCTAACCAGCCCAGTTTGGACCAATTAATGGTGGAGGGAGCCTCTAACCAGCCCAGTTTGGACCAATTAATGGTGGAGGGAGCCTCTAACCACCCCAGTTTGGACCAATTCATGGTGGAGGGAGCCTCTAAACAGCCAAGTTTGGACCAATTAATGGTGGAGGGAGCCTCTAAAAACCCCAGTTTGGGCAAATTCATGGTGGAGGGAGCCTCTAAACAGCCCAGTTTGGGCAAATTCATGGTGGAGGGAGCCTCTAACCAGCCCAGTTTGGACCAATTAATGGTGGAGGGAGCCGCTAAACAGCCCAGTTTGGGCAAATTCATGGTGGAGGGAGCCTCTAAACAGCCCAGTTTGGACCAATTCATGGTGGAGGGAGCCTCTAAAAAACCCAGTTTGGACCAATTCATGGTGGAGGGAGCCTCTAAACAGCCCAGTTTGGGCAAATTCATGGTGGAGGGAGCCTCTAACCAGCCCAGTTTGGACCAATTAATGGTGGAGGGAGCCTCTAAACAGCCAAGTTTTGGGAAATTCATGGTGGAGGGAGCCTCTAACCAGCCCAGTTTGGACCAATTCATGGTGGAGGGAGCCTCTAAACAGCCCAGTTTGGGCAAATTCATGGTGGAGGGAGCCTCTAAAAAACCCAGTTTGGACCAATTCATGGTGGAGGGAGCCTCTAACCAGCCCAGTTTGGACCAATTAATGGTGGAGGGAGCCTCTAAACAGCCAAGTTTGGACCAATTCATGGTGGAGGGAGCCTCTAAAAACCCCAGTTTGGACCAATTCATGGTGGAGGGAGCCTCTAACCAGCCCAGTTTGGGCAAATTCATGGTGGAGGGAGCCTCTAAACAGCCCAGTTTGGGCAAATTCATGGTGGAGGGAGCCTCTAACCAGCCCAGTTTGGACCAATTAATGGTGGAGGGAGCCGCTAAACAGCCCAGTTTGGACCAATTCATGGTGGAGGGAGCCTATAAAAACCCCAGTTTGGACCAATTCATGGTGGAGGGAGCCTCTAAAAAACCCAGTTTGGACCAATTCATGGTGGAGGGAGCCTCTAACCAGCCCAGTTTGGACCAATTAATGGTGGAGGGAGCCTCTAAACAGCCAAGTTTGGACCAATTCATGGTGGAGGGAGCCTCTAAAAACCCCAGTTTGGACCAATTCATGGTGGAGGGAGCCTCTAACCAGCCCAGTTTGGACCAATTAATGGTGGAGGGAGCCTCTAACCAGCCCAGTTTGGACCAATTAATGGTGGAGGGAGCCTCTAACCAGCCCAGTTTGGACCAATTAATGGTGGAGGGAGCCTCTAACCACCCCAGTTTGGACCAATTCATGGTGGAGGGAGCCTCTAAACAGCCAAGTTTGGACCAATTCATGGTGGATGGAGCCTCTAAAAACCCCAGTTTGGACCAATTCATGGTGGAGGGAGCCTCTAACCAGCCCAGTTTGGGCAAATTCATGGTGGAGGGAGCCTCTAAACAGCCCAGTTTGGGCAAATTCATGGTGGAGGGAGCCTCTAACCAGCCCAGTTTGGACCAATTAATGGAGGAGGGAGCCGCTAAACAGCCCAGTTTGGGCAAATTCATGGTGGAGGGAGCCTCTAACCAGCCCAGTTTGGACCAATTAATGGTGGAGGGAGCCGCTAAACAGCCCAGTTTGGGCAAATTCATGGTGGAGGGAGCCTCTAAACAGCCCAGTTTGGGCAAATTCATGGTGGAGGGAGCCTCTAACCAGCCCAGTTTGGACCAATTAATGGTGGAGGGAGCCTCTAACCAGCCCAGTTTGGACCAATTAATGGTGGAGGGAGCCTCTAACCAGCCCAGTTTGGACCAATTAATGGTGGAGGGAGCCGCTAAACAGCCCAGTTTGGGCAAATTCATGGTGGAGGGAGCCTCTAAACAGCCCAGTTTGGACCAATTCATGGTGGAGGGAGCCTCTAAAAAACCCAGTTTGGACCAATTCATGGTGGAGGGAGCCTCTAAACAGCCCAGTTTGGGCAAATTCATGGTGGAGGGAGCCTCTAACCAGCCCAGTTTGGACCAATTAATGGTGGAGGGAGCCTCTAAACAGCCAAGTTTTGGGATATTCATGGTGGAGGGAGCCTCTAACCAGCCCAGTTTGGACCAATTAATGGTGGAGGGAGCCTCTAAACAGCCCAGTTTGGACCAATTCATGGTGGAGGGAGCCTCTAAACAGCCCAGTTTGGGCAAATTCATGGTGGAGGGAGCCTCTAAAAAACCCAGTTTGGACCAATTCATGGTGGAGGGAGCCTCTAACCAGCCCAGTTTGGGCAAATTCATGGTGGAGGGAGCCTCTAAACAGCCCAGTTTGGGCAAATTCATGGTGGAGGGAGCCTCTAACCAGCCCAGTTTGGACCAATTAATGGTGGAGGGAGCCGCTAAACAGCCCAGTTTGGGCAAATTCATGGTGGAGGGAGCCTCTAAACAGCCCAGTTTGGACCAATTCATGGTGGAGGGAGCCTCTAAAAAACCCAGTTTGGACCAATTCATGGTGGAGGGAGCCTCTAAACAGCCCAGTTCGGGCAAATTCATGGTGGAGGGAGCCTCTAACCAGCCCAGTTTGGACCAATTAATGGTGGAGGGAGCCTCTAAACAGCCAAGTTTTGGGAAATTCATGGTGGAGGGAGCCTCTAACAGCCCAGTTTGGACCAATTAATGGTGGAGGGAGCCTCTAAACAGCCCAGTTTGGACCAATTCATGGTGGAGGGAGCCTCTAAACAGCCCAGTTTGGGCAAATTCATGGTGGAGGGAGCCTCTAAACAGCCCAGTTTGGACCAATTCATGGTGGAGGGAGCCTCTAAACAGCCCAGTTTGGGCAAATTCATGGTGGAGGGAGCCTCTAAAAAACCCAGTTTGGACCAATTCATGGTGGAGGGAGCCTCTAACCAGCCCAGTTTGGACCAATTAATGGTGGAGGGAGCCTCTAAACAGCTAAGTTTGGACCAATTCATGGTGGAGGGAGCCTCTAAAAACCCCAGTTTGGACCAATTCATGGTGGAGGGAGCCTCTAACCAGCCCAGTTTGGGCAAATTCATGGTGGAGGGAGCCTCTAAACAGCCCAGTTTGGGCAAATTCATGGTGGAGGGAGCCTCTAACCAGCCCAGTTTGGACCAATTAATGGTGGAGGGAGCCGCTAAACAGCCCAGTTTGGACCAATTCATGGTGGAGGGAGCCTCTAAAAACCCCAGTTTGGACCAATTCATGGTGGAGGGAGCCTCTAAAAAACCCAGTTTGGACCAATTCATGGTGGAGGGAGCCTCTAACCAGCCCAGTTTGGGCAAATTCATGGTGGAGGGAGCCTCTAACCAGCAGAGTTGTGGGAAAGCAGGGTGGAGGGAGCCTCTAACCAGCAGAGTTGCTGGAAATCAGGGTGGAGGGAGCCTCTAACCAGCAGAGTTGGGGGAAATCATGTTGGAGGGAGCCTAGTATTAGCAGAATTGTGCAACGCTTATGGTGGATGAGTATGAGGATGCGGAGGAATTGGAGAGGTTGAGTACAGACATGGAGTTTCATGTTGGGGTGCTTTACACAGGTGGGCACAAAAATGAAGGCTCTATCCAGTGGTGGTTCATTTTTATCAAAGTGAGCCGGTCGGCACTCTCAGCTGACAGACGGGTGCGCTTGTCAGTGATGATGCCACCGGCTGCACTGAACACCCTCTCAGATAGGACGCTGGCAGCAGGACAGGACAGCACCTCCAAGGCATATAGGGCAAGTTCAAGCCACAGGTCCAACTTCGACACCCAATACGTGTAGGGCGCAGAGGGGTCGGAGAGGACAGGGCTGTGGTCGGAAAGGTATTCCCGCAACATGCGCCTATACTTCTCACGCCTGGTGACACTAGGACCCTCCGTGGCGGCACTTTGGCGAGGGGGTGCCATCAAGGTGTCCCAGACCTTAGACAGTGTGCCCCTCGTTTGTGTGGACCGGTGAGAACTTGGTTGCCTACTGGAGGAACTGCCCTCCCTGCCGCCAACGTCACATGCTGGAAACATCTCCATCATATTCTGCACCAATTGCCTGTGGCAAGCATTGATGCGATTGGCCCTCCCCTCTACCGGAATAAAAGACGAGATGTTGTTTTTATACCGGGGGTCAAGGATAGCAAAGATCTGGTTGTCCTCCATGATTTGTCCTCCATGATTTTGACAATACGCTTGTCGGTTGTAAAGCACCCCAACATGAACTCAGCCATGTCTGCCACAGTGTTAGTTGGCATGACTCCTCTGGCCCCACCGGAAAGTTCAATCTCCATTTCCTCCTCATCCTCCATGTCTACCCATCCGCGCTGCAACAATGGGACGATTCGAAGTTGCCCGGAAGCCTCCTGTATCACCATCACATCATCGGACAACTCTTCTTCCTCCTCCTCCTCCTCCTCCATTAAACGCAGTGAAGCGGACAGATGTGTGGACCTACTCTCCAGCTGTGACGGATCGGATGCTATCCCTAACTCCTCTGTGTGATCTGAGTTATCCCTGATGTCAATCAGGGATTCTCTCAGAACACACAAGAGCGGGATTGTAAGGCTCACCATCGCATCCTCAGAGCTCACCCTCCTTGTGGACTCCTCAAAGACCCGTAGGATGTCACAAAGGTCTCTCATCCATGGCCACTCATGGATGTGAAACTGAGGCAGCTGACTTTGTGGCACCCTAGGGTTTTGTAGCTGGTATTCCATCAAAGGTCTCTGCTGCTCAACCACTCTATTCAACATCTGAAACGTTGAGTTCCAGCGTGTGGGGACGTCGCACAAAAGCCGGTGTTGTGGCACATGCAGGCGTTGCTGGAGAGATTTTAAGCTAGCAGCGGCTACTGTCGACTTGCGAAAGTGGGCGCACATGCGCCGCACTTTCACCAGTAGCTCTGGAACATTGGGGTAGCTCTTTAGGAAACGTTGCACCACTAGGTTGAAGACGTGGGCCAGGCATGGAACATGTTGGAGTCCGGCAAGCTCCAGAGCTGCTACCAGGTTCCGGCCGTTATCACAAACGACCATGCCTGGGCCCAGGTGCAGCGGCTCAAACCATATTGCCGTCTCATCGAGGAGGGCATCCCTCACCTCGGAGGCAGTGTGCTGTCTGTCCCCCAAGCTGATCAGCTTCAGCACAGCCTGCTGACGTCTACCAACGCCAGTGCTGCAACGTTTCCAACTCGTAGCTGGGTCAATCTAACAGCGGAGGAGGAGGCGGTGGCGGAGGAGGAGGCGGGGGGTGTTCTTCTCGTGTCCCTGCCAGGAATATTAGGCGGGGAGACGAGGTACACCGGGCCAGTTTGGGAAGCAGTCCCAGCCTCAACTACATTCACCCAGTGTGCCGTCAGTGAAATGTAGCGTCCCTGTCCGCATGCACTTGTCCACGCGTCGGTGGTCAAGTGGACCTTTGTGCAAAGCGCGGAACTAAGGGCCCGCCTGATGTTGAGTGACATGTGCTGGTGCAAGGCGGGGACGGCACACCGGGAGAAGTAGTGACGGCTAGGGACGGCATAGCGAGATGCCGCAGTTGCCATCAGGTCCAGGAAGGCGGGAGTTTCAACAAGCCGGAACGCCAACATCTCCTGGGCCAGCAGTTTAGCGATGTTGGCGTTCAAGGCTTGCGCGTGTGGGTGGTTAGCAGTGTATTTCTGCCGCCGCTCCAATGTCTGAGAGATGGTGGGTTGTTGTAAAGAAACGCCTGATGGTGCCTTTGATGGTGCAGGAGAAGGAGATAAGACAGGACCAGGGGAGGATGAGGTAGAAGTCAACAAAGTGGCGGAGGCAGATGAAGTGGTGTCCTGGCTCGTCCTCTGGAGTGCATCGCCAGCACAGTCAGCAGTGGCAGTGGCAGAGGCAGAGGCAGTGGCAGAGGCAGTGGCAGTGGCAGTGGCGTGAACGGCAGGCGGCCTTTGTCCTGCCGTTGCTGCCTGCCACTGATTCCAGTGCTTGGATTCCAAATGACGGCGCATTGAAGTGGTGGACAGGTTGCTCTTCTCAGAGCCCCTAATCAATTTCGAGAGGCAAATTGTGCAGACAACACTATATCTGTCCTCGGCGCATTCCTTGAAAAAACTCCACACCTTCGAGAAACGTGCCCTCGAGGTGGGAGTTTTTCGGGGCTGGGTACGAACTGGAACATCTTGGGAGATTCCGGGTGTGGCCTGGCTTCGCCTAAGCTGCTGACCTCTGCCTCTGCCTCTAGCTACCCTTTTTGGTGCTGCACCTGCCTCAACATCCACACTACTTTCCCCGCTTGACATCCCCCCTGTCCAGGTCGGGTCAGTGTCCTCATCATCCACCACTTCCTCTTCCAACTCCTGTCTCATCTCCTCCTCCCGCACAATGCGCCGGTCAACTGGATGCCCTGACGGCAACTGCGTCACATCATCGTCGATGAGGGTGGGTTGCTGGTCATCCACCACCAAATCGAACGGAGATGGAGGAGACTCTAGTGTTTGAGCATCTGGACACAGATGCTCCTCTGTTAGGTTCGTGGAATCGTGACGTGGAGAGGCAGGTTGAGGGACAATGAAAGGAGCGGAGAACAGCTCTGGGGAGCAGGGACAGTTTGGGTTATTGTTCTGTAAAGCTTCGGAATTTTGGGAGGAAGGAAGACAAGACTGTTGGGTAATAGGAGGAGAGGAGGCAGAGTCTGACTGGCTGCTGGACAATGTGCTGTAAGCGTTCTCTGACAGCCATTGCAAGACCTGTTCCTGGTTCTCGGGCCTACTAAGGTTTGTACCCTGCAGTTTAGTTAATGTGGCAAGCAACCCTGGCACTGTGGAGTGGCGCAATGCTTGCTGCCCCACAGGAGTAGGCACGGGACGCCCTGTGGCTTCACTGCTACCTTGCTCCCCAGAACCATTCCCCCGACCTCGCCCACGGCCTCGTCCACGTCCCTTTCCGGGAGCCTTGCGCATTTTGAATTCCTAGTTAGAAATTGGCACTGTATACCAGTAGTAAAAATTGTGGGTGCACGTAACCCCAATATATTCTTTGAATTACCAGTCAGAAACTGGCACTATATGGCAGTAGCAAGAAATGAGGGTATTTGTATTCCCAATATATTCTTTGAATTCCCAGTCAGACACTGGCACTATATGGCAGTAGCAAGAAATGAGGGTATTTGTATTCCCAATATATTCTTTGAATTCCCAGTCAGACAATGGCACTGTATACCAGTAGTAAAAATTGTGGGTGCACGTAACCACAATATATTCTTTGAATTACCAGTCAGAAACTGGCACTATATGGCAGTAGCAAGAAATGAGGGTATTTGTATTCCCAATATATTCTTTGAATTCCCAGTCACACAATGGCACTGTATACCAGTAGTAAAAATTGTGGGTGCACGTAACCCCAATATATTCTTTGAATTCCCAGTCAGAAACTGGCACTATATGGCAGTAGCAAGAAATGAGGGTATTTGTATTCCCAATATATTCTTTGAATTCCCAGTCACACAATGGCACTGTATACCAGTAGTAAAAATTGTGGGTGCACGTAACCCCAATATATTCTTTGAATTCCCAGTCAGACACTGGCACTATATGGCAGTAGCAAGAAATGAGGGTATTTGTATTCCCAATATATTCTTTGAATTCCCAGTCAGACAATGGCACTGTATACCAGTAGTAAAAATTGTGGGTGCAGGTAACCCCAATATATTCTTTGAATTCCCAGTCAGACACTGGCACTATATGGCAGTAGCAAGAAATGAGGGTATTTATAACCCCAATATATTCTTTGAATTCCCAGTCAGACAATGGCACTGTATACCAGTAGTAAAAATTGTGGGTGCACGTAACCCCAATATATTCTTTGAATTCCCAGTCAGACACTGGCACTATATGGCAGTAGCAAGAAATGAGGGTATTTGTATTCCCAATATATTCTTTGAATTCCCAGTCAGACAATGGCACTGTATACCAGTAGTAAAAATTGTGGGTGCACGTAACCCCAATATATTCTTTGAATTCCCAGTCAGACACTGGCACTATATGGCAGTAGCAAGAAATGAGGGTATTTGTATTCCCAATATATTCTTTGAATTCCCAGTCAGACAATGGCACTGTATACCAGTAGTAAAAATTGTGGGTGTATATAGCCCCAATTCTATTGCTAGGGGACTTGCAGGGTATTCCTGGGGTGAAGGTGGGGGGGCACACCGTTGGAACGGGTATCGGGGTATATATCGGGTATACGGGAATACACTGACAGTGTATTCCATTCAGGATCCTGGGAAAGCTGGGTTGCGGCGATTGAGCCCGTCAGTGCCACGTTACACTGACAAGCTTCTCCCTGGAATTTAGCTCTTACAAGAGCTGTTGTGGTTGTCTTCTCCTTCCTATCCTAGCCTGTCCCTGCCTACCCAGAATCTAAGCCCTAGCTAGCTGGACGGAAACCTCCGTCCTCGGTGAATTGCAAGCTCAGAATGACGCGAACCTGGGCGGCGCTGTTCTTTTAAATTAGAGGTCACATGTTTTCGGCAGCCAATGGGTTTTGCCTACTTTTCTCAACGTCACCGGTGTCGTAGTTCCTGTCCCACCTACCCTGCGCTGTTATTGGAGCAAAAAAGGCGCCAGGGAAGGTGGGAGGGGAATCGAGTAATGGCGCACTTTACCACGCGGTGTTCGATTCGATTCGAACATGCCGAACAGCCTAATATCCGATCGAACATGAGTTCGATAGAACACTGTTCGCTCATCTCTACTCAAGATCAGCTCATCCCTAGACCCCACTTATTTGCTGATTTGAATCCTTTGGCTAGGGAATAACTTGAATAGATTAAATAAAAACCTTCATAGGAAAAATTTTTTAAAAAATTGCGTAAAGCACACCTTAATGTATGTTAATGATAATTTATTTTTATTATTTTTTTCACTTTATAAGTATGGTCAGTTCAGATCCAAAGTCATAACATGAAGTTCCAAGGCCTGAATACAAAAGCTGTAACAGAGCCTCCATCTATTCTCTATATATTTTTGTACTGGTCTTGTCATATGTACTGTGGACCTTCTGGGTTTCCTGCCACTTCAGGGTCATTGCACATTCTGCATTCCCATGTAGCTATGCCTCTGTGGCCAGTGGCGTAACTAGGAATGGCGGGGCCCCGTGGCGAACTTTTGACATGGTCCCTCCCCCGACTGACGCCGAAGGCCCCAATGGCCGACCCCCCCCCCCCACACACACATTCCTGCGTGCTCTTTTGTGCCCCATAGTGGCCCCTACACACAGTATTATGCCCACTGTAGACACCCATGAACAATTATTAAACTCTGGGGTCTTTTCAGACCCCAGAGTATAATAATCGGAGACCGAGGGGGGATGCAAACATAAAAAACACTATTACTTACCTATCGCTGGCTCTGCTGCAGTCCTCGGTGGTGTCGGCCATCTTCCTTGACGTTCGACCATCACATGACTCGGGACACAGGCCCCGGTCATGTGACGTCAGGGACCTCATAGTAGCAGGTCGAAGCCTGCCCGGAGCCTGGAGAGGTAAGTAACACAGTTTTTTTTATGTTGCCTTACCTCTCCTGGGCCTCTGATCATTATACTCGGGGGTCTGAAAAGGCAAGAAACGTCTAAGTGTTTCCTTCATATTTTCCACTCCTTTTCAAGCCACTCCTGACTTTGGCTCAAAAGACCACATCAAAATCTGCAACAAAAACATGGGACTCCCATCTCTGCTAACTTTTTACTGTGATGTAGTAGTTACCTTTTGTAAGCGGACTACGACATCTTTGACAATATCTGTGTGAATGGGGCTGGTCTGCGGTGTGAAGCACGGCCTCTATACAATGCTGTACTTGGTAGGCATCAAAGAGTTCATCTGAAGGCCCTGGGGATGAAATTTACAGCCATGGATTTGGAAAGAAGTCTGCAACAGAACCCAGAAATCTGAGGCCAAGCCTTGGCTCTTTGCAGTCCTTAATGCTTTGGATCCAAAGGTTGGTTAGCCCCATTTAACGGGACTCATCCTTGCGTAGCATGTCAATTCTTTTTTACTCCGTAACCCGGATTTCAGATCTGCACCAGATGATCTACAGCATTCCTATTGAGAAAAGTCAGATGCAGTATTGACACATTTGTAACACTGATTAATATGTGAAATATCCTATGGAAATCAGACATGCGAACAATACATAGTCACATACATAGCAAATACCTAAATATATGTACAGTGTGTCATGTGCATCTCGCAAAGCCATCTGCTTCCCTTACAAGGATTGGTACATATCCCTTTAATCTTTTCTCCTAGTCTTAACCACATGCGAGTTGTCTGCAGTTTAGTATGGGTAATGTCCACCCTGCAGTCATGTACATTAGCCCGGCAGCTCTCACAGAGGGCACTCCAGATATGTAGCAAGTGCCAGCGTCTGCTTTATCCCAGGGACATTCTTGGCTGCAGAAGTGAACCCTGCACCTGTTTCCCCACTATGACAACACAGGAGTTTGAAAGCAAAATATTAATATCCTGGTGCTCACACGCAGTGACACAATCATCCACTTAATACACTAGGGGACGGCATGTGTTCTATACGTATGTACAGAGCCAAGGCCTTCTCCACCGGAGATATTCAGGCAAACGCTCTAAATTGAATTAATCTGATTAAGTTTTTACTGGAAGTCCTAGCCCATGCATGTGGAGGACTGGTTTCCTTGCTCGCACTGTCAGTAATACCTTCTGGCAACACATGGTGTTAATTTAGTTAACACACACATAACTTCAGTGACTAAACTACCGGCCGGTATTTCTCCACGAGACTATCAGTCTAAAACCAAGACACTTAAATTTAGATCGGACCTGTACCGTGCATCGTTCACATTGCTCCATCTCACGTCATTACAGCTCAGTTGGTCCGGTTGTCTCCGACTACTATTACTAAATGGGTTCTGTACAATGTAAAGCATGAATAGGGACTTGCGTAGGGTTCAGCCGATCTTGAGATTTCAAGACCGTTTTTAAAATCCAATTTTCAATCATTTTCCAACCGATCCTGATCGTGAAATTTGCTCGATCACCGATCGGGATCCGATCTTTCCCTATCCCTAGCGATATATACATGAATAGGGTTGAGCCGATCTTGAGATAACCTCCGACCTCGATCCCGGAAAAGATCGGGATTGGAATTCCAATTGTGATCGTGAAATTTGCTCAAATCCGATCTTTTCAGATCCCGATCGCTCAACCCTAGAATTGGGTCATCGCAATGTAATTGTTATTATATGCGTTATACATGGTCCAGTTAGATACGACTTAAGACTGCATACTGCAAATGATAATGTAAAGAGTTGGACCTGCTGAGCTAATTCTTGCTAAAACGGTTCGTGAATTTGCACAAGGTGATGACAGTGATAAAATTGGTCATCTATCTATAGTGAAGGTCAGTTCCATCATTCCAACATTACAGATAGATATTGGAATGTGAGATGACTTATCCTTCAGTAACAAACAATATAATTTAATAAGTAAGGCTCCACTGATTCCAGTGGCCTCTGCCATTCCTGAGCAACTGGTGTTTGTAAGTTTTGCACCTAATGTATTTAAAGGGTTTCTACTATTAAAACACATTTTTTTTTCTCGTTAAGAAAGGCTATTCTTCTCCTACCTTTAGATGTCTTCTCCACGCCTCCATTCTGTATTAATCCCGGTTTTCGTCAGTATGCAAATGAGTTCTCTCACAGCACTGGGGGCGGACGCCAGTGCTCAAACAGCACTGGACGCTTCCCCAATGCTGCAAGAGAACTCTCCAGTGCTGCCTCCATCTTCTTCAGGAATGTCCTCTTCACGCGTCTTCTTCCGGTGCAGACGGTCAAACTTGTAGGCCTCAGGCAGAGCCGACTGCGCATGCCCACAGGCCACAAGAAAATGGCTGCTTACTTATGTAAGGGGACCATCTAGCTTATACAATGTCTAAACAAATAGACATCTTCCTGTTTTCCCCTTCTTCTCCATGACTGCAGTCTTCCATCTTGTTATGATATCTTTGCATTATTTTTGGAGGCCATCAACAGAGAGTTGCAGAGAATATATTATTAAAATATGCAATGGCGTGAAAGATTGTACTAAACATTAGGTCATCAGTTCATGGAAGAAATCTGTCTCATGTTTTAGGGACTTTAAATAACATCCCTTCTTTTGTCCAACTGGACCACCTACTGAAATTTGTACTTACTAGCTGAAGTATCTTTAGATAGGGAAGGTTAGTAAATACATTAGACATAGAAGCTAAATCAGCTATGGTAGCCATATAATTCTCAGAAGGATAGTCTTTTGATGTTATAAACTTCGAACAACTTATCCATCAGACATGATGACATCATCAAAAACACATCATGTTGTTAAAACACCTAATATTTCAGTATAATGTTCTATTAACTTCTATGAAAATACACGTCCTCCCCAGTCTATGATGATTGAACATGGGTTTAGTTTACTTGAAAAGGTGATGGTGGGCCATATGGCAAATGCTTAGAATTATTGCTGTATGTTAAACAGGAAGGAAGGATTCTGGGCTATTTGATGTAATAAGCTTTTGTGTCAAATGTGAGATATCTGGTGGTTAAAGTCTGTGCATATACAGTAGTTTATCTCCATCCCGTCCTCCAGACATCAGTCCTGCACAATTGTTAATGATACAGCTGCTTAGTAGCATAACATGTATGAACATGGCAGAATATGGAATACCATAATATTATAATGAATAAAAAATACTTTAATCTCTTTTGGTAACTGTTGTCACTAGAGATGAGCAAGTAGTTTTCGAAACGGCCGTTTCGAATACCTCACTCCATAGGAATGAATAGACGCAGTGGGGTCTGGCCGCTTAATCCCCTGCGCGCCGGCTGCTCTCATTCATTCCTATGGGTGCGTGGTATTCGAAACGGCCGTTTCGAATACTACTCGCTCATCTCTAGTTGCCACCAATGCTCAAAATGTCAGAGCTGGATGGGGCGAAACTTCAGTTTGAATAGCAGTTTAACTTCTTAGTCCTAGTATGTAAAAGCCTTGTACTGGAAGATTACTACAGCATTGAAAACTCTTTTAGGCTAAGGCCCCACGGGACGCCCTGCCGTCCGGCGGCAACACATCGCGGTTCTTCCCACAGCACTTTAGACAGAATGTTCGCTGAATTTTCTTCTGCGGACTTTCTGTTACAATTATACCCATGGGGAAACCTCCGGTGGTACCGTAGGAATAATTGACATGCTGCGATTTCCAAAACTGCAACGGTTTTGGAAGTCATGGCATGTCTACACCACTGTTTTTACCACAAAGTGTGCATGGGATTCCTTTGAACAACATCCACTTCGCCGTTACTGTAAAACGCCGTGATTTACAAATGGTCACATTTCTGTCTATGTCTATGAAATTCTAACACTGTCCTACTGGAGAACTGGACCTTATGGGTCACAGACATATTTGATTTAGGGTTAAACCAGGGAGTGGAATTTAAGGTAGGTTGTTTTAATGGTTAAGTTTCACCAGTAATTGACCTATCGTTTAAATCACATTTTTATATCGCACATATTTTTAACAATTATTTGTTATGTTGTTTTCATTTTCTCATGTTATCTATATTTGAAAAAAAACTGAAAAATCTTGCAATCCCAACTCTTGCCGCTAATCCTAACCTAGTCTATGACTTCCTGCCTCCTGGAGAAAGACAATGGACCATAGACACAATGGTCTAACACCTTATTGACTTCTATGAGATAGGCTTGCTCTGTGACCTCTGCAGAGGTCATTGGGAAGAGGAGGATGTAAATAAGCTGTAAAACATGATATCTTTGATCATCAGTGTGCTCATAAGTGAGGTGACTGCTGAAAATAATTCACTAAAAAAATATATAGAAATATTGGGAAAAAAAAGATAATATAAAATGTTTTTAAAACTTCAGCAAAATTTTTAAAAAATATGTTTCACGTAAAACTCAATTGCCTTTAACCTTCAACCTCCAAAAGGAGGTGTGGACAAACTCACAAGGAATCTAAGACCAGCTGAAATTCAGAGGACAGTAGGCAGGAAATTTGGTCAAACCAATCAAAGTTCAAGGCTGATGGTGTTTAGTAGAAATTTTAGTTAAGGCAGAGGTCAAGTAAGGTCAGGAAAATAATCCAAGTTGAAACTGTAATGAGCAAGAAGAAAAGAAAAAGACCTTAATGTTCAATTTCAGAAGGACCCTTAGGATTTACAGAGATTGACTAGAGTTAGGGTCACTTTGACCTATTCTGGCCCTTTAAGAGACTGGGAGCTGATACATATTTGCAGGAACGGAGCGGTGTGATGGAGGAGGAGAGTCTAACTGTGCCTTACCAGCAGATGATGAACCAAGATAAAGCAATTTATAGGCCGACTAAGGACATTTTTGGCACACTTGATACTGCAGATACTAAAACTGCCCAGGGTGACTTTCAGCCATACCTAGTTTCGATTCTCACCAAGAACAACAACTTCATGGAGTTTGAATGGTTTCCCTCTGGGACCTCTGATTTCCTTCCACACTCCAAAAACATAAGTTCTATATGGGATAGTGATTGACAATGTCTGAAAAGTGCTGGGGAATGTTTTGGCGCTATACGAGTAGGAGAAATAAATAAGGCTGACCAGACACTTTAGATATTGGAGGGTTGTCATGTGGCCGTCCGATTGATGATGGAATTGTTCATACCAGTAACATTAACAAATAACTACGGCAATAAGTCTGAGCAAGTTGGCTATTGATCAGTCAAAAGTGACCAATGCCACCAAACAATACTATTGATCTACACCAGCATCCAGCATGGCTGTTTCTAGCAGTCTGACTGGTCGCAAATGACTGTTTGTGGCATCTACATGTAAAATATCTGGCCGATGGTGGTTCGGTCAACTCAGTACGCAAAAATCTAACGTGTACTCCCTGTCGTCCTACCAGCAGCACAATACGGGGAGCCTTGTGCTGCTGTTAGGACTAAGGGAAAACAGATTATCTACATGATCCACCATTCCCTGTTGTCCTACCAGCAGCACAAGGCTCCCCGTATTGTGCTGCTGGTAGGATTAAGGGAAAACAGATTATCTACATAATCCACCATTGTCAGTATTACGGTTTTCCCTGACCTTACTTGTCAGCCAGATAATTTCTCTTGATTGATCAAAATATCTTTGACCAGCCCTGATATTATTAATTGGGACTCTGATAGGTCACTAACATAAAAGTCTGGCACTTTAAGTGCTGTCATTGTAACTGCCACTACTCTCTCATAAGGTAAAGCTGTCTAATATTGTATAATTCTAACTCAGTGGTACTCTGAGGGTCAGTTCACATGGAGGAATTTACCGCAGATTTGAGGGCAGATTCTTCCCCCGAATATGGATCAGATGCCTCCGAATCCACCTCCCATTGTTTTTAATGTGAAGAAGATATCGCAGTAGGACGAAGTCCTGCTCGATCTTGCCGCGGACTTCGTGGGTGGAGTCTCCAGCTCAAGGCTCCCTCCTGATTAGGGCCATTCATCCGGGCCTATTCAGGAGCGGGATGCCAAGATGGAATGCTGATACACTACATCGATATCCCGTCGCGCTAGCCTGTGTGAAAATGCCGGCAACGGAAAATGAAGAGGAATTTCCTCTTCATTTTATGCCATGTGAACAAACCATGGCTCTGCCTCATGTGGTCATATTATACCAGGGGTCCTCAAACTGCGGCCCGAGGGCCACATGCGGCCCACCAAGCACTTCTGTCTGGCCCCGCCGACAACGCCAGCAGGCGTGCATTTATAATGAAGTTCCTGGGGAGCTCGGGCCAGGCCATGGAGCGCACTTCACTTTACCTATTGGAGGGCACCGCTCCCGATGTCTGTGCGACCTGCTCTGCCTCCGGCCCACTGTTTAAAAAGTTTGAGGACCCCTGTATTATACACTTGAAAAAGGAGACTTGATGTCTCTGAAACGCATTGTGTCCTGTGTGTTATGAGTGTACAATAAAGTTCATTCCTATAAGGCCCGGTTCTCACGGGGCACGGTATGGCGTATTTTGGTCCCGATTTTGACGCGGGAAGCCACATCAGAATAGGACCAAAATTCGCCTGCTGCGACTGTCGTGGCTTCCCGCTCCAGAGTAGGCCCACTAAAATGGGCCCAGTCTGGAGGGTGCTGCCGTGAGACGGAGGCCGGGGCTGAATCAGCCACGGAATCCGCCTGAAGAAAGGGCAGCTCGCTTCTTTTTTCTGCTAGCGGGAACAAACCGCTAGTGGAAAAAAGAACGCTAGCGTTCTACATAGACCTCTATTGTGAGGGGGCAGATTTTGAGGAGGATTCAGCGCCAAAATCCGCCTCCTCTTGCCTCGTGTGAACGAGCACTTAGAAGCGCGGGATCTTCCTCTCTTGTTTGGAGCCACCACTCCATCCCTTCTTCATTATCTGCCTCGTGAGAAACCTGTTTGCCCCCACCACCGATCTTATCTTTATAACCAAATCTAAAGATTGAATTCTTGGATAACCCCTTCACTTGTAAGAAAACTTGACAAGAACAAAAGCTATTTTATTTGACTCAGAAATACTCATCTAGCTGTTATATGAAACACTGAATATATAGAACACTGAGACCGAAGAATATTTTCCACTGTCACGTTCATGGTTATATAGGACATCTCAGGCTCCCTGGGGACGAGGGAATATAATATCCACTGGAGGTAAAACTCCATCTATATTCCAGTCATGTAAAAGGATAAATAAATCTCAGACATAAACTTCTACGTCAAGCCGTCTTAATAATGTCCCCATGTCAGGATGATAATGCATATACATGTATAATATGGATTATAAAGAGCTGACATTGAGGAATGTAGAAGGATAATCTATTTAATCCTCTATATATAAAAGAAAGAGGAGAGGTTTAACATGGCGGTATAAATCCTCAACTCTAACTTCACTGTCCGGTCATAAAACCTCAAGAAATAGATACGTAGAGTAATAGAATATACTGTGGTAACTTTCAAGTAAGGCTATGCTATAAAAATAAAATTTTCTAAGCGTCTTTCCACTTTCTTATACAGGATGGAGCAATAGTCAGATGTAATCGTAACTTTTTATTCCAAGAATTTTAGTCTTTTGTTTCTGGAAGAAAATGAGTCCCCCATTCACCTCTAGATTAAGGAGCGTAAACTCAGTCATAGTCTCCTTCTTACAAGTAATCGTATATTATTATTATTATTATTGTTTATTTATATAGCACCATTAATTCCATGGTGCTTTACATTTGGGGGTTACATACAACGCACAAAATATACAGGTAGATATAATACCAACAGTGATCGGCTGGCACAGTGGGGTAGAGGGCCCTGCCCGCGAGGGCTTACATTGGTGCTCGTTCCCTTGACCATTCTTGCTAACTAATTCCATATAGACGTAACCACTCAGCTTGGCCAAACAAGGATTTGTCCTCAATGTGGAGCGTAAATCACTGCCAGACTTCTATGGTGACAGCTTATCTTTTGTGAAAACAATAAAATTCCATACGCCTGATCCTTCTTTCCCACATCATCATCTGTTGGGGAAGACTTTGGAGATCTTGATACAAATAGTCTGCCCCGTCGCGGACACGCCAATCTAATGTATTTCATATGGGCCACCTCAGGTTCCAGTCCAAAACACGGGTAGCCGCGACTGAATGCCCATGCAGTGCACTAGCGCACTCCGCTCTGGATTAGGCCCAATGAATGGGCCTAGTCGGGAGTGTCTTCAGGCGAAACGGCCTGAACAATGAGCATCTCGCTTCTTTTTTCCGGGAGCCAGAACAAAGGTAAAAAGAACTGAATTCAATGGGAGCCGTCTTTTTGGTCAGGATTTTGAGGCTGTATCCACCTCAAAATCCTGACCAAAAAGCCCTGTGTGAACTTAGCCTAATAGAAAATCTATGATGGCAGTCACAGTGGCCTAAAATGGCAACGCATCGGCGCACCATGATTGCACCGCATGGGGTCAAAGGGACTGTCAATTTCACTGACAAACACATAAGATGCCGCGGTCGCTATTAACCATGGCATCTTAAAGGTTAAATAGCAGGGATTGGCATTATCACTGTCCCGGCTGTTACAGCGGGAGCCTGGCTGTCAGTTACAGCTGGATCCTGCGGTGATCACACGGGCTTGATCACCATCATGCACATGTACGTGGGGATGTGGTAACAACCCGCATTCCCTGATGTACATGTACATGAAAATGCGGTAAAGGGTTAAGGGGGCCAAAGACTTCTCAGTCTGATAAGAAGACACCGGCTCTGTCACAATTTTTGCATTGGGGTACCGGAGAGTCATGTTCTAATATTGCTACCCAAAAGTCTGCAGTAAATATTAGAATCAGCACTAGGGTTGAGCCAATCTTGAGATTACAGGATCGATTTTAAAATCCGATTTCCGATCATTATCCATCCGATCGCAATCGTGAAATTTACTCAATCGCCGATCGGAATCCGATCTTTTCCGATCCCGATCGCTTAACCCTAATCAGCACATTATTACACATCTGGGCTATCAACATTTCTAGAGTGGGGAAGGGCAACAGATTAGTTCAGATGCTTGTTTTATAACTACAGAAAGAGACGTACGGTATATACTCCAGGATACAGTGGCGTAACTACCACCATAGCAGCGGTAGCAGCTGCCACAGGGCCCGGGACATCAGGGGCCCGGTGACAGCTGCTACCGCTGCTATCATTATTCTCGGAGGTCTTTTCGGACCCCCGAGTATAATGATCGGGGCCCCCTGTTGGTGGAATACTTTCCACCAACAGGGGGCCCCGAAGCTGCAGCAACGGCTGAGACACAGGAGCTGCAGCTCTGGCTCCTGTCAGCGCTGCAGGACGTTCCCCCTCTCTCCCCCCTCCCTTTCTCTGCTGTCCTCCGCCCACCAATGAGAGGAGGAGGCGGGGCTTATCCCTGCCGAGCTCCTGCCGTCCTGAACTGGAGGAAGAAAGGAAGAAGGAAAGTGAAACTAAAGCTACACAGGTATGTACTGGGGTTACTTATTAATGTCAGGCATATGGGGTGATTACTTGTGTTTTAGTGACTCCATATGCCTCATATTAATAGCAGTTAACCCCATCATCTCCCTCACATTAACTCCTGTGTGCCTCACCATAAGAGTTACTGATATATGAGACATATGGGGGTAATAATAATGAAGATACTTTATTATTACCTCCATGTCTCTCACATATCAGTAACTCTTATGGTGAGGCACACAGGGGTTAATGTGAGGGAGATGATGGGGTTAACTGCTATTAATATGAGGCACATGGAGTTACTAAATTGTAATGCACATGACCAGATTTTTTATCCACAATTTGTCCTGGTATAGCGGTCAGCGGGTGACGTGACAGTATTTAGTCCTGTAGGGGCCACTATTGGGTATAATACTGTGTGCAGGGGCCACTATTGGGTATAATACTGTGTGCAGGGGCCACTATGGAACATAATAGAGCATGCAGGAATGCGTAGGAGGGACTCGGTCGAGATCTTCGGTGTCGGGGGGGCCCCATGTCAAAAGTTCGCCACGGGGCCCCGCCATTCCTAGTTACGCCACTGCCAGGATACATAAAGGAATGTAAACATGATTGGGATCAACATGGCCCTTCCTGCCAGTAACCCATTAATAAGTAGAATAGGTAGCCATAATGGTCACTTGGTCATTATCTACCATCATTACTAGAGGTCTGCTTGGACTTCAACGCTCTCTGTGGTCTCTTGTTTACTTTCCAACCAGTTCACATGTGAATCCTCTCAAATGTTATCTCCCAGGAGTAGGACCCCGAGCACCATTTATATCGTAGTGTTTATCTCTTGTCACTGTTTGTAACCGTGCAGTGCTGACCGCTATAAACAGATGATAATATATGACTGACAAGACAAGAATGTAACTGTAGGCTGTCAGTATATGGTCAGCAACAATTCACTTATGTGGTCGTGGCAGATTGACTCATGCATCGGTTTTAAGTTCCATAATTGTCACAAAACAGGTCAATGTGAAAAGTCAATGATGCTTTTGGGATCAAACAAGCTGAAAGTATCCATCCTAAAATGACCTAATAATAATGGTATTCAAACAAAATGCGATTGATTGACTTTAGTGTATAGCTGGTGGGGTTGAGCTGATCTTGAGATTTCAGGATCGTTTTTAAATATCTGATTTTCTATCATTTTCCAGCTGATTGCGATCGTGAAATTTGCTCGATTGCCAATCGGGATCTGATCTTTCCCGATCGCTCAACCCTAGTTACTTTATGTTCATGGAGTAGGGTTAAGCCGATCTTAAGATTTCAGGATCGTTTTTAAAATCTGATTTTCGATCATTTTCCAGCTGATCCCGATCGTGAAATTTACTCGATCGCCGATCGGGATTCAATCTTTCCCGATCCCGATTGCTTAATCCTAATAGCTGATACTCCTAAAACAAATTGTGTATCTCCAATCTGTGGGATGTATACCAGCACAGCGTAGAATATGATTATAGTCTTTTGAGTTAATCTGATGTCATTTTTTCATGTCCTTGAAAACAATAAGAAAAATAGAGCAATGACAGCATAACTATCAAACAATAGAGATGAGCGAATCAATTTGACATAAATCAAATTCATTATGGATTTTCCAAAACTTGTGGAATTCTGTATTTACTTTCATGCAGTCTTCTCTTTATGGTAGGTTTGGATATTGATACTCCTACGTCCTGGAGAGTGTTGTTCACTTGGTTGGCTGTTGTGAAGTGGTTTCTGTTCTGCGATCTTCCACCACTGTTGTCTTCCATGGGTGTCCAGGTCTTTTTGCATTGGGCTTTCTTTCTTTCTCAGGATGTACCAAACTGTAGATTTTTCCATTCCTAATATTGTAGAAATTTCTCGGATTTTTTTTTTTCTGTTTTCGCACATTAACCCCTTCCCGACATGCGCCGTAATAGTACGGCGCGTGTCGGGTCTGTAACTATGGCGACCGCCCGGGAGCCGGGCGGCCGTCATAGCCGCCGGGTGTCTACTGCTTTAAGCAGTAGACAACCGGCTCTAATGCCTCCGATCGGTCCCCGGACCGATCGGAGGCATTAACCCCTCCGGCGCTGCTGTCAAAGGCGCCGGAGGCGCCATCTTCCCGGCGGCGCATGGGCACCGCCATTTTGGCAGGGATCGCCGGCTCCTGGAGCATGCTCCAGGGCCGACCCCCCATTGCCATGACAGCCGGGAGCCTTGTTAAGGGCTCCCAGCCAGTCTGCAAATTCTCTCTTTTGCAGGCTGGTGTATACAGCCTGCAAAAGAGATGATGATTTTTTGCAATGCATTGCAATGCATTAGCATTGTAATGCATTGCATTAGTGATCAGACCCCCTGGGGTTCAACACCCCTAGGGGGTCTAATAAATGCAAAAAAAAATAAAAAAAAAAAAATATAAAAAAATATAAAAAAATATAAAAAGTATTAAAAGTTCAAATCACCCCCCTTTCCCTAGAACACATATAAAAGTAGTTAAAAACTGTGAAACATATACATGTTAGGTATCCCCGCGTCCGAAATCGGCCGCTCTACAAATCTATAAAAATATTTTTCCTGTTCGGTAAACGCCGTAGCAGGAAAAATAGTCAAAAGTGCCAAACCGCCGTTTTTTCACTGTTTTAATTCTGATAAAAATTTGAATAAAAAGTGATCAAAGCAATAACATTTCCCGAAAATGGTAGAACTAAAAAGTACACCCAGCCCCGCAAAAAAAGACGCCCTATGCATCCCCGTACACCTATGTATAAAAAAGTTACGGCCGTCGGAATATGGCGACTTTTAGAAAAAAAAATTTTTAACACCGTTTTAGAATTTTTTTTAGGGTTCAAAATGTAAATAAAACCATATAAATTTGGTATCCCCGGAATCGTAACGAAACACAGAATACAGGGGACAGGTCATTTTGGTTGCACAGTGAACGCCGTAAAACCAAAGCCTGTAAGAAAATCACAGAAATGCATTTTTTCTTCAAATCCACCCCATTCTGAATTTTTTTCCTGCTTCCCAGTACATTATATAGAATAATTAATGGTGGCATCATGAAGAAAAAATTGTCCCACAAAAATTAAGACCTCATATGACTCTGGGAGCGGAGAAATAAAAAAGTTATGGGGTTTAGAAGGAGGGGAGTCAAAAACGAAAAACGAAAATCAAAAAATGCCATCGGCGGGAAGGGGTTAAAGATGTCTTGTTTCACCTGCGTGGAGAGCTCCTTTGACCGCATGCTTTCTTCACAGCAAAATCTTCCAAATGCAAACACCACATCTCAAATCAGCCCCAGGCCTTTTATCTACTTAATTGAGAATGACATAACGAAGGAATTGCCCAGGCCTAATGATGACACAGCCTTTGAGTCAATTGTCCAATTACTTTTGGTCCCTTTAAAAATAGGGTGGCCAATGTTAAAGAGCTGAAACTCCTAAACCCTTCATACAATTTTAATGTAGATACCTTCAAATGAAAACTGGAAGTCTGGACTTTATGTCCATGTCCCTTATAAAACTATAAAGGTTGATATGCCATATAGACGCCATGCATAGGAAAAAATTGATGCAAAAATAGAGTAGTAGATCAATGGAACCAAGTTATGAACCAGGTGGTCAAAAACAAATAAAGGAAGAACCAGAAAGTACAAAAGTGTGGTTTTGAAGGATCTACAGTATGTACATACATAGGCATTATCTACGTTTGTAAGGGGGATCCATCATAAACTAATGACTAGAGATGAGAGAGTAGTATTCGATCGAGTAGGTATTCGATCAAATACTACGGTATTCGAAATACTCGTACTCGATCGAGTACCACTCGCTATTCGAATGGAAAAGTTCGATGCAGAACCAGTATTGATTGGCTGAATGCTATACAGTCAGCCAGTCAACGCTGGTTCTTCTCCTACCTTTAGAAGTCTTCTCCGTGCAGCTTCCCCGCGGCGTCTTCCGGCTCTTCATTCACTCTGCCAGGCATCGGGCCTGGGCAGAGCCGACTGTGCATTTCCGCTTGTAGTGCGGGCATGCGCAGTCGGCTCTGCCCAGGCCCGATGCCTGGCAGAGTGAATTAAGAGCCGGAAGACGCCGCGGGGACGCTTCACGGAGAAGACTTCTCGGAGGATCCAGCCTGACCCTCACTCGTGGACTTGGTAAGTATAATTTGATCGAATGTTACCTACCCCTGAAATGAGCATTTTCCCCCCATAGACTATAATAGGGTTCGATATTCGATTCAAGTAGTCGAATATTGAGGGGCTACTCGAAAGGAATATCGAACCTCGAACATTTTACTGTTCACTCATCTCTACTAATGACTCATCTTAGCAATAGGTTATTACTTTATAAGTGGGGAATAACGCTTTAAGAGAAATACATTCCCTAAAGTCCAATCAGATGGTTAAGAAAATTCTAACATGCAAGAGCCTCAGTAGAACCATCTGCTAAGTTCACAAAGGAACATGGCTCAAGGTGACATTGAAGAGATTATCCAAGATTTCTCATGTATGTATTACAGAGGCCAGGGATCGGCTGCAGAAGTCACGTGAACGATGAATGTGATGACTTCACTGCAAGATCAGCGGAGACACTACAGGGGTAAGACATTGAAAAGATGTTGCTACTGACACTATCTTACACAATTACATAACCTTGGAAAACCTTGACTTTATATCCTAGATTTAATCTTTGAGAGTTTCTTTCTACGTGGGTCACCACCTTCTCCTCAGCCTTGAAAAGTCCCACTGATTTAACAAGTCAGTCCTGGCACAGAAGTGTGTTGAAATTTGGTAAGGGAACATGCATTTTTTTTATTTTTTTTTTTTTAATGTAGACTGTGCAAGATAGAGCCATATGTAGCATATAACAATCTACCATAGGTATAAACCTTAAGATACAAATATAGATGGTCCTAAAACCTTGTATTTACATTTGCAGAAATGTTTAAAGAAGGAGAAAGCAGATGCTTGGAAAGGTCTTAAGGAGATGAATGATTTGACAGTCTGTCGGAAATTATTACCAAGATGAAAATGAGAAAAGGGGGGGTGGGGTGTATGTCTATTGGGTTAAGGAAGTATCTCATTTTTTTCCTTTGTAGAGTAAAATTCATGAAATGAACAATGTGTTTTCATGAGGGGTCATGAAATGTTATATTCTAATAGCAGGAAAACGGTTTCTTTTTCATTGGAGCTTCTAATCCCTTATGTATTGTAGATATATGGAGCACTTACATATCAAGGCCCACATCAAAGAAGAGTATTTCACCCTTAATTTTTTTAACGTTTGAGAGTTTATCCTCATATTCATATAGAAGTGTATCTGTGGGTGGTGCAGAGGTCATACAACGACCTCACCAGATATGTAACTTGGAAATTTCAAAGAAGGTGCAAAATCTATCATTTGGGCCTTTTTGGATTGCGTAAAGTCACTATTAGGGCCCGTGGGTGGAATATGCAAATCCTCTCTGTGTGTGCCTCTGTTATGCTGCACTCTATAGGAAGCACCCTGAACATCATGCCCGACTTTCCCAGAATCCTTTACTGCATAATGTGGGTTTTATACCATGACAGTTTCTCAGCTATGGACGGCCATTTCGGTCTGGTTGGACTTTGCCAGCGCAGCGTAGAGAGAACTGACTTTGTAGAAGTGAGAGGCTGAGAGATCAGATTATGGGGATAATGTCCATCCATATGGAGAGACCACCTATTAGGTGTGTGGAGACTTATACAATCATAGTTTCTCCACTGCAAGGGATTATAGGAGGAATATGAAAATCTGTCTCCCAAGATGCAACTAGGGAAACGTATCACTCACGGAAAAAAGGAAGCTAGCAGTCTACATAGACCTCTATTGTGAGGGGGCAGACGTGGATTCAGAGCCAAAATTTGCCCCCTCTTGCCCCACGTGGAAGAGCCCTTAGAAGGCATATTTCTTTGCAATGGGATTGCTGGCCAAAATATGTAATTGCAAGCCTGTCCAAGAGCGCCCTATCAATTGTTGGGGGTAGATAAATAAAGATGGATTCACACTCGCGTTAGAGTCAACTCTGCTACAGAATCCGCTTAAAATCAGAGGAGAGAAAAGTCCTGTAAAGAGGAATTTTCTCTTCGCTGGATTCAATATAAAATCAGCAGAAACCGGGCGGACTCAAAGGGCAGATTGCGAATGCTAGTGAGAACCTAGCATGAGGCAAAATCTATTGACTGATACCCGTTAATCGAAAAAATATCACTCCATAGAAGATGAATATCATGACTTGCAAACAAGGGAGCATTTGGTATGATTCTATTAAATAAGACTACAGACCGGTAATGTTCTCGCACACTGGTTTATTACATTATTACATTTTGAAGCTTCACTTACAATATCGCAATATTTTAATCTTCATTATCATTTAGGAAAAACAGGCACAGCGCAGCAATAAAAGTCGTTACGTGAATCTGAATATTCTTCGGGGTCGGATATATCATCTGGATGTGAAAATCCACTTTTACTAATAATTCATTATCTGCTGCGAGTTAAAAGAACAAAAATCCCATAAACGTTCCCTATTGACCTTCTTTCGCCCACATTCTCATCCTCCTCCTCGTTCCCTTCTCTAATTTCAGCGTCACGGCATGAAAAGTTCTTCTCCAATTTTAGTCTGTGGTACATAAAATATGATTTTTGGGCTCTTGACAGTTCCATAAGCTTGAAGAACGATTGAGTCTAAGGTATACAGCGCGATGTAACTTTAATAGTCCTCAGGTATGCGAGCGAAGGATGTTTTGATGGTCCAGTGGAAAACATTTACACCTTCAAAGGAAACTGTTGCACATCCAAACAAAGCAGCGTGAAAATGATGCTTACAAAAAGTCCATATTATGGCTTACGATGTATCTGTATTTGGAAGCAAATAGTTAAAGAGTCTGCATCATATGCTACAATGTAATGAAAACAAGATGGTTTGGGAACATATTTGATACAGATGCAAAGATGTACAGTACTCAACGCACTACTGTTGTCATTGTAAAGCCCGGGCTCATTGACGCATTATATTCTGTGCTTCCCTCATAAATTCTCATCAAAACCAAAGAAATGTTGAATGAGTTTTAGTTGAAGACTGAATACAATAATCCATTCCAATCATCATGAAGTCTACACTAGCGGATAACCCCATTGCATATAGTCCCAGGGGATCGGCCAGATGAAGATCTCTTAAGTATTGCCAGTGATGTCCTGATCAAGACTAATCTGATTTAAGCGGAGGATAAAGCGAATATAAAGCTGCTATGTAATAGCTCTCTTTCATTGCGTAATGGACCATCCATGAGGATGTCTTACGATAACAAGGTTCTATTGGTTAATTGGTCGTTTACTTCTTACCACGTTTCATTTATTGCAGTGACGTAAGTTCTACTGTAAGGCGGGGGCTTATGTTGTATGATGCCCTATACCGTTGGTACCTTATTTGGTGACTTGTGTATGGTGTACAGATACAGCAAGCACCAACCCTATGTCTATGGCATAGTACACTCTGATAACCTAATCGTAAAAATGGTGCTGAGCTGCAGTCATTTAGCTTGACCTCTGCAGATAGAACTGAGCTATTCCCTATATTACTCCAGGTATAGGTGACGGCTCCGAATCTACGTCAGAATCCGCCCCCTCACAATAGAGGTCTATGTAGACCGCTAGCTTCCTTTTTTCCGTGAGTGCTAGGTTCCCGATCATGGAAAAAAGAAGCGACCTGCCCTTTCTTCAGGCGGATTCCGCGGCTGATTCAGCCCCGGCATCCGCCTCACAACAGCACCCTCCAGACTAGGCCAATTCATTTGGGCCTACTCCGGAGCGGGAAGCCTTGACTGCTGGAAGCCGCGATAGTCATTTCAGGCGTATTTTAGTCCTATTCTGATGCGGCTTCCCACGTCACAATCAGGACCAAAATACGCCATCCTGTGCCCCGTGTGAACTAACCCTTAGGGTGTTGTTTGTAGTATCTCCACTGATATAGTAAGAATAGATCATAAACCTCTATAATGCAGAAGGCTCCTTCAGGCTGAGGCCACATATTTCAGAAAAGCTGTGTTTTCTGAGCTCCTTACATAAAGTAGTCATATTACACTTTAAGGGCAGGTTTACACTACTAGAGATGAGCGAACAGTAAAATGTTCGAGGTTTGATATTCGTTTCGAGTAGCCCCTCAATATTCGACTACTTGAATCGAATATTGAACCCTATTATACTCTATGGGGGGGGGGGAAATGCTCGTTTCAGGGGTAGGCAACATTCGATCAAATTATACTTACCAAGTCCATGAGTGAGGGTCGGGCTGGATCCTCTGAGAAGTCTTCTCCATGCAGCATCCCCGCGGTGTCTTCCAGCTCTTCATTCACTCTGCCAGGCATTGGGCCTGGGCAGAGCCGAATGCGCTTGCCCGCACTACAAGCGGACATGTGCAGTCGGCTCTGCCCAGGCCCGATGCCTGGCAGAGTGAATGAAGAGCCGGAAGATGCTGCGGGGAAGCTGCACGGAGAAGACTTCTAAGGGTAGGAGAAGAACCAGCATTGATTGGCCTACTGTATAGCATTCGGCCAATCAATGCTGGTTCTGCATCAAACTTTTCCATTCGAATAGCGAGTAGTATTCGATCGAGTACCTACTCAATCGAGTACCACTCGCTCATCTCTACACACTACCACAGGCTGAGAGCAACAGACATTAAATGACAGATGTAGATGGTGCTCCCTCAGTTGGGTGTCTGTCTGCATACACCCCAATGTAAAAAAAACATATTAGATACTTTCTTCTATCGTTTAGATGGAAGAAAAAGTCCTGTTTACAAAAGTAAACAAGATGGTGTCCATCATGTTGTTTTCATTAAAGTCAATGGGAACAGATGGTTGATGTTCGTTGCTGTCATCCTATGACAGATGACACGGACATTAACAACGGTAGTGTGAACATAGCCTAACACTGACCCTTCGGTAGGTATGTTTAGAAATGTGAATGGGCTCCCTGACTAAAAGGGGCAACACTGGACATTAAATTTATTCTTTAAATAGATCGGGGGCAGTGAAAATAAAAATTATACTTGCCTTTCTCATATGCTCCGGTGCCTCCAAGCGCAGTCCGATCTTCTCGCTCCAGTGTTGACGTGTGGAAGAAGTCCCAGCCACATGTGACTACTGTGGCCAATCAGCGGCTTCAGTGGAAGGGATCTGTGACGTCACAGACAGCGAGCAGTTTCACTTTGAGAAGTCACCAGATCAGCAGGACTGAACTGCACCAGGAGGACACCGGAGCACCGGGGACAGGTGAGTATGATTTTTTCAAATTTTTCTCCTCTCACTTGACCTATGACAACTTGACCTAGACCTTGACCTCTGGACAACCACTGTAATGCTAAGGCCCTATATAGCGAGACATAGTCAAAAAATGCTGCGGAAAAGACCACAGTGGAAATGCATCACATTTTTTCTGCAGCTTTTTTTTACAGAAAGTCTGTAGAGTTTTCCAGTCCGGACTTTCTGCTTCTATTATACCTATATGGGAAATGCCAATGTTTCTGTAGGTATAATTGACAAGCTGCGACTGTCAAAAACAATTTTTTTCTGCAATTTGTGGATGGGATTAGCCAGAATCCCATGCACTTTGCAGGTAGTGTAAATGCTGGGCCCTGGCCTAAAGGGGTTTTTCGGAACTATGATTTTTGTTGAATGTTTGTGCTTGGAATTACAGCACAACCCCATTAATTTCAGTAGGACTAAGCTTCAGCGTGGCGATGTGATGAATGGATGTGATGTCACAAATAGAGCTCATTATCATATTCCAGGAAAACCTTTTTAGTCTGGGTTCACATGGGGCTTTTTGGGCGGGAAATTGAGATGGAGACCGCCTCAGTTTCTGGACCAAAAACCGGGTAGCTGTGACTGGATGAAGGTGCATTTCAGCGGCATCCAGTCGAGCACTTGACTCCGGATTAAGCATAATGAATGGGCCTAGTCGGGAGGAGGGAGTGTTTTAAGGTGGATTTGCAAGACGAACCCACCTGAAGAATGAGCATGCTGCTTCCCGAACAAACAGCTCCTGGGAAAATGAACTGAGAGGCTCCTGTTGATTTCACTGGGAGACGTCTTTTTGGTCAGGATTTTGAGGCAAATACGGCCTAAAAATTCTGACCAAAAAACTCAGTGTGAACTCAGCCTTAGGCCCTATGATGCTAAAACTGCAAGATAAAGTTGCTAATCCCATCCACACATTGCAGAAAAATGTTAGTAAATAGCAGCATATCAAGGATACCTACAGAAACTCTGGCATTTTCCGCATAGGAGTAATAGGGGCAGAAAGTCTGCAGTCAATAACTCTATGGACTTTCTGTGAAAAAGGCCATTTCCGCCACAATCTTTCTACAGCTTTTTCTTGCAGCAAATGGCAACGTGGGGCCTTAGCTTTAACCTTAAAGTAACAATGGAATTTTTCCATGATATGTCATAAATATTGTGAAATTAACCACTTCAAGCCCTCTCAACCTTGGGGTGGGGCCAACTAGCTGAAGCACCACACCACCTCTTGTTGGCTAAGGCTGGGTTCAGACGCCTCCCACTGAAATCAGTTGGAGTCAGTCATTTCCTTTTTCTGCTCACGGAAAAAAGAAGCTACACCCCCTTTCTTCAGGCTGATTTCACCGTGGACATCCACCTTGCGACACCTCCCTCCCGACTAGGCCCATTCAGCTGGGCCTAATCTGGAGCGGAATTCTGCGACTGGATGTCGATGCACTACACCGGCATCCAGTTGCAGCTAGCCATTTTTTGGTCCCGAATCGGACCAAAAAACTCATGTGTGAACTATGCTTAGTTTAAACAAATACTTTGCAGCAAAGAGATTGTACAATTTTGGACATTTGACACTACTCCCCATACCCTAAGTCACACTCTATTCCCTAGACATAAATGTCTAAATCACATAAAAAATTTGCATAGGTATAATTGACCTGCTGCGATTTCCAAAACTGCAGTGGTTTGGGAAATTGTAGTGTTTCCGCTTTCTGTAACGTGTGGATGGGATTCGCAGGGACTGTTACGCCATTTTGCGCCATGGCCTTAGGTACAAAAATATCACTGATTGCAGGTTCTAACCATAGGTTTGGGACTGTGAGAATTTCTCATTATATTTACTATTATTAGTCCTAATAATATTAATACTATTTAATATGGGAATTTGGGATGGTTCGCCACACCCGATGTCACTCTGCTTGATATCCTCTGAGGTCTATGTTGTATCCTTTTATGTCGCTCACCTCCTATGTATTCTGATCCCTTTATTGTAGCTTCAGAAAGACACACAACAGCTGCCTAGAATAAATAACCCATACGGACTGTGGATTTCTTGTATAACTTCGGGCCTTGCTTTGTTTGACGTTTTTGGCTCAGCGGCCACTTCTTCTCCTCCTCCAGTGATTATCTGAGGAGCGGTACCAGTCCATTGCTGTAAATATCCTCTTCAATGTTGCCTCATATCTGAGAAGTGCCATTAGTGTCCTGATGTTGCACAATTCATCATGTATACAGCGCGCTATATGTTTGCTTATCTACACAAAGCAGTTCAATTAGAGTTGAAGTAACTTCATGGGGGAAGGGAGTACTTGTATTTTGCAGATTGTTTCCAAGTGCGGGAAAGTTGCTTCACACTTTGATAGTCGTCCATAAAACATCTGTTATAAATGTAGCGTTCTCTGAATGTAAGTCAGAAAATCCTCATTTATTTTAATAGCCAGAATTTCACATGGTCATGATACTGAGCAGCAGTCATACTGAGGGGGTTACACTATTATGCAATTCCTTTAAGTGCTTGCACATTATGATATCGGGGCTATTCATGTTTTCAATGACTGTAGAAATAGGAGGCTAAGAGAGTTGGAATGGAATATATTGAGATGGCTATCCTCAGGGATTAATTTGGAGGGTGGCAGAGGTCGCACTAAAGTCCAGGAGCCTTAGGGTAAGCTCACACAGGGTTTTTTGGATCAGAACCTGAGGCGGAGGCCGCCTCAGTTTCCGATCCAAAAACCGGGTAGCTGTAGCTGAAAGCCGGTGCACTGCATCGGCACTCTGCTCCGAATTAGGCCCAATGAATGGGCCTAATCCAGAGGAGGGAGTTTCTTCAGGCCGAATTGCGAGGCGAAATTGCCTGAAGAATGAACATCTCGCTTCTTTTTACCGGGAGCTGGAAGAAACGGCTCCCGGAAAAAAAGACCTGAGCAGCTCCCATTGATTTCAATGGGAGCCGTCTTTTTGGTCAGGGTTTTGAGGCGGATATGGCCTCAAAACTCTGACCAAAAAACTTTATGTGAACTTACCCTTAGGGTGCCCATAAGGTGTCTCTTTCCAATGTGAGAAGGCCAGCACTACACACATTACATTATAGTTGGATTGTCTGGTACAGATTTTTCATTTGAGCTTTATGTTCCACTTCTGGCCATTCTGTTAGGCTAAGTGCACACAGAGTTTTTTGGATCGGAACCTGAGGCGGAGGCTGCCTCAGGTTCCGATACATAAAACGTGTTGCGGAACTGAAAGCAAGTGCACGGCACCGGCTTCCAGCCTGGCACCCTCCTCCAGATCAGGCTCAATGAATGGGCCTAATCCTGAAGAGGGATTTCTTCAGGCTGATTTCAATGGGAGCCATCTTTTTGGTCCAGGTTGAGGTGTTTACGGCCTCAAAACCCTGACCAAAAACTCCATGTGAACTAAGCCTTACATTGTTCCTGTAATTACGGTTGAGCCAATCTTGAAATTTCAGGATCATTTTTAAAATCTGATTTTCAATCATTTTCCAGCTGATCCCGATCGTGAAATTTGCTTGATCGTGGGGCAACATGGTGGCTCAGTGGTTAGCACTGCAGTTTTGCATCCTGGGTTCGAATCCTGCCAGGAGCAACACCTGCAAGGAGTTTGTATTTTCTCCCCATGTTTGTGTGGATTTCCTCCCATTCTACAAAAACATACTTAAATGAAAGATAAAAAAAAAATGGGGCCCCTATATGGGGCTCACAATCTGCATTTTTTAAAAAAAAAATTTGCTTGATCGCCGATCGGGATCGAACAGATCCCGATCGGCGATCAAGCAATTTTTTTTTTTTTTTTTACTAGTTACTTTATGTTTATTTTTATGTACTAGGGTTGAGCTGATCTTGAGATTTCAGGATCGTTTTTAAAATCTGATTTTTGATCATTTTCCAGCCGATTGCGATAGTATCCAATGTTTCCCAATCCCGATCGCTCAACCCTACTGTTTACAGTACATTCTAACCATTCTCGCAGTAATATTTGTGCAGTGTATAACAGAGTACACCATACATACTACTGGGCTTCAATGTAAAATACATAATAAGGGCCCTAGTAATTTTTTTTTATAATACAGATATCTTGGGTCCTTTGAGGCCCTCAAATACCCAAGAGTTTGAGTGAATTTGCTATATCTGCACCCCCTATAGCTATATCAAAAGAATACAGTATGGGTAAGATGATGATTATGTTATGTCAGTCCTGGTAGCTGCAACGGGGCTAAGGGATAGCAGTAGGGAATCTCGCCCTGCACTACTCCCACTAGCTAACCCGGTCCCTGCCTCACGGGTGTAGGTCGGCTGTTCTCAGGCTAAGCCTGACCCCGACAGCTCCTCTCTCACTGACACCGCAGGCCTAGAGGGAAGTGGGAGAAGGAATGCCCTATAAGATCTCTAGCGACTGGAGACTAAAGGGGGTCACCCCTAACGAACAAGTGAAGCTGCTACTGACAGGGACTGACAAGGGTGTGCGCTGACTAACAACACAAGCAGCACACAGGAAACATGTAGGAAAGGAATTCCCCAAACCAATATGGGAAGGAACTTTACACTAGGAAACAAACACAGGGAAACTGAGTAGAAATCAAAGGATAAGGCAATTCACTCACACAGTCAATTATACACAGAGGGAGGATTGGTGAACACAGAAGGGAAAACACACACACCAACTTGTTCACCCAAAACCTCCCAAAAACCAACCACGGAACTTCCTCTATCCAAGATAACCACCTACTCCTCCTGCTAAGGCCTAGCTCTGTAAAAGCGACACTCAGCACAGAACCATGGGAGGCATGGGTTTAAATACCGAGTAGAGACCACTCCTCCCAGGTGCAAATGGGAGGACAGACTAATCAACCAGGAAAGAAAGCAATGAACCTAAATACTCCTAACAGGATCCTCCCCTCAAGGAGAAGACTCCGGATTCTCTAGGAGCATCCTTCTTCGGGAACTCCTTGTGGAATTTCTCCACGAGTCTGGGGGCTGACATATCCGACTCCAGAACCCAAGAATTATCCTCAGGACCGTATCCCTTCCATGCCACCAGATACCGTAGCTTCCCCCGAACATATTTGCTATCCAGAACTCGGGATATCTCATACTCCCCGGACTCAGAAACTGGTGGAACCTTAACAGGAGACGTTCCCTTCTTGGCCTTCTTTAACAAGGAGACATGGAACACCCGGTTTATCTTCCACCTTTTCGGTAGTTGCAGCTGCGCCGCCACTTCATTAACCATCTTGATGATCTTAAAAGGACCCACAAACCTGGGACCCAGCTTCTTGCAAGGAACCTTCAACCTGATATTCTTGGTGGACAACCAAACCATCTCACCAGGGAAGAACTGCAACTCTCCTCTCTTCCGATCCGCCTGGACCTTAGCCTGGTGCGACGCCCGCACCAGATTCTCTCGGATACGGGACCATACCCCTTGCAGCTTTTTAGAAAATAGCTCCTCCTCCGGAACTGGGGAAGAAATGGAAGAAAATACTCCGAAAACAGGATGTCTACCACCGGAGCAAAAAAAAGGTGTGGTACCTGTGGCATTGGAATCATGGTTGTTTAGGGAAAATTCTGCCAGGGGGAGAAAGGCAGCCCAATTATTCTGGTTCTCTCGAACAAAACACCTCAAAAACTGTTCCACATCCTGATTCTTCCTTTCTGTTTGTCCATTAGACTCAGGGTGAAACCCGGAGGAAAACGACAGTGTAACTCCCAACCTGCTGCAAAAAGCCCGCCAGAATTTAGCCACAAATTGCGGTCCCCTGTCCGAAACGATATCCTCAGGAAGACCATGCAACCTTACAATTTCTTTAATAAACGCCTCAGATAGTGTCTTGGCACATGGCAGCCTGGAAAACGGGATCAAATGGCACATTTTCGTGAAGCGGTCAACGACTACCCAAATGACCGTGAAACCCTTAGACACCGGAAGGCCCGTGATGAAATCCATAGACAGATGAGTCCAAGGTGCCTTAGGAGGTTCCAATGGATGTAGAAGACCGTGGGGACGGGTATGCGACGCCTTGGCTCTTGCACAGACCGAACAATTTTGAACAAACTGTAAGACATCCTTACTCCACCCTGGCCACCAAAAATTCCTAGACACCAATCTCATGGTCTCTGAAACCCCTGGGTGACCAGCAAGAACCGACTCGTGACACTCCCTCAGGAGACTTTGTCGGAGAGTAGTTGGAACAAAAAGCTTGTTTCTAGGTATCTTGGAAGGTGCAGCGTGTTGCGCTTCGATCAAGGCCTTCTCCAATTTCGCGCCCAATACTGCTACCACCACTCCATCCCCAAGAATAGTGGCAGGCGCCTCTCGTTCCTCCTCAGTCGACATATACCGGGATAAAGCATCAGCCTTAACATTCTTTGAACCCGGCACATAAGTCACGGTAAAATGGAACCGCGCAAAAAATAGAGCCCATCTGGCCTGCCGTGCATTTAATCTCTTCGCCGACCCAAGATAAACCAAATTCTTGTGGTCAGTAAATACCTGGACTGGCCTTCTGGCCCCCTCCAGGAAATGACGCCAATGTTCGAACGCAAGTTTTATTGCCAGTAGTTCCCGGTCTCCGATGTCATAATTCCGTTCAGAGGCAGAGAATTTCTTAGAAAAGAAGGCACAGGGATGCGTACCCTCCTCGAACTCCTGAGAAAGTACTGCTCCCACCCCCACCGAGGAGGCATCCACCTCCACTCGGAAGGCCAACCTCTCATCCGGCTGTCTCAAAATGGGAGCGGACGAGAATCGCTTCTTCAGTTCTTCAAACGCAGCTAGCGCCTCTGGCGACCACTTAGCACAGTCAGCCCCCTTCTTAGTCAAGTCCAAGAGAGGTTTCACAACCTCAGAAAATCCCTTGATAAACTGGCGATAATAGTTGGAGAACCCCAAGAACCGTTGGACCGCCTTTAGGTTCTCGGGTCGCGGCCACTCCAAGACTGCCCTGACCTTCTCAGGGTCCATCTCAAACCCCTTGTCCGATAGGATATAGCCAAGGAAACATAATTTATTGACCGCGAACACACATTTCTCCAGCTTAGCACTTAATTGGTTAACCCTCAGGAGATCTAAAACCTCTCTCACTCTCTCCCAATGAGTCTCCAAATCCGGGGTGTAAATGAGTATATCGTCCAGATAGACCACAACCCCCCTCCCTATGACGGCACTTAGTACATCATTAATAAAATTCTGAAAAAACGCAGGCGCATTGGTTAGACCAAAAGGCATCACAAGATTCTCAAAGTGTCCTAGGGGTGTGTTAAACGCTGTTTTCCACTCATCCCCCTTCTTGATTCTCAGCAAGTTATATGCCCCACGTAAATCTATTTTACTAAACCAGCGGGCTCCCGTAATCTGGCTGAATAGATCCGAGATTAACGGAATGGGATAGGGATTCCGCACCGTGATTTTGTTAATCTCCCTAAAATCCAAACAAGGGCGCAACCCTCCATCTTTCTTCTTTACAAAGAAAAACCCCACTGCTACTGGGGACTTAGATGGGCGAATATGCCCCACCTCTAGACTCCCCTCAATATACTCTTTGAGCGCCTCCCTCTCCGGAATAGTGAGATTGTACAACCGTGTCTTGGGTAGCACTGCATTTGGTATGAATTTAATCGAGCAATCATAGGTGCGATGTGGTGGTAATGTCTTGGCTGCCCTTTCCTCAAAGACCTCCCTAAACTCACATATTTCTTGAGGCAAATTGTCTATAGACAAAGACATAACGGATATGGGCAGACATCGACCATTACACCCCTGCCCCCAAGAAACTACTGACTCGGTCTCCCAGTTGATAATAGGGTTATGCTGCTTCAGCCAGGGCCACCCCAACACTACTTGTGCTGGTAATTTAGACAACAAGAACAAGTCAATCTCTTCCCGGTGGCCACCCACAACAAACTCCAGACCCTCCACCTGTTTGGAGATGACAGCTTGCTGTAGAGGGGTCTTATCAATAGCCCACACCGGTATCTGAGACTTCAAGACCAAAGGACTCACCCTTAATTGCTCACAAAACTCTGAGTCAATAAGGTTGACTGCCGAACCACAATCAACCAAAATCCGGCACTTCTGCCCATTTACCCATCCTTCAAGGGTCAACCCGGCAGTCTGAGTACAGGAAATATGCACACCTCCCTCCTTAGTAGGTTTTCTCCCTTTACCCTCAATAGACCTGGGGTTATTACTCTCCTTGGCGAACCATTCTCTGGAGGGGCATACCCTTGCTACATGTCCCATCCCTCCACACACAAAACAGCGTACTGTGCGGGACCCTTCACTCTTGGGTCTAGCACTTCGCACAGTGGCCCCAATCTGCATGGGTTGGTCCCCCGGGTCCTCTCTAAAAATGGAGAATTGAGGAGGGTTAAGCCCCCCAGGACTCTTGTCTCCACGCTCCCGGAGGCGCCGTCCAACTCTAATTGCCAGCTGCATGGCCTCATCTAGATCTCCCGGAACAGGGTGAGAAACTAGATGGTCTTTAACCTGGTCTGAGAGCCCTGTCTCAAACTGACTAAGTAGAGCGGGGTCATTCCAGTGTACTTCTGCTGCCCACCTACGAAACTCTGTGCAATATTTCTCTATAGCGTGATCCCCTTGCACCACACGTCGTAGGTTATACTCAGCCGTGCGTACCCTGTCTGGGTCGTCATACAGTAACCCCATTGTGGAGAAAAACGCCTCTACAGTTAGTAAGCAAGCTGAGTCGGCTGGTAACGAATGTGCCCAGATGAGGGGATCATCTCTCAATAAAGTAATAATAATCCCAACTCTCTGTACCTCAGAACCGGAGGAAAACGGCCGTAGCCGGAAATACAAAAGACAGTCCTTTTGAAATCGGAAAAAATCTGACCTCTTACCTCGGAAGGGTTCAGGTAAGCTGACTTTTGGCTCCAGAGGCCGACCCACAGGGGCGCTACTCACCTGCCTCTGTATGCCCTCCACCTGAGAGGCTGTGTGTTGAGCCAACTGCTGTACTTGAGATACGCCAGAAGCTTGGATGGCATCCATTCGTAGCTTGATCCCCTCCATCTCAGTGGAGATCTGCTGCACCGCCTGGTACAACTGTTTCAGGTCCGTCATAATACAAACGAACCTTTTTTTTTTTTTTTTTTTTTTACCGGCTGAGTGTACTGTTATGTCAGTCCAGGTAGCTGCAACGGGGCTAAGGGATAGCAGTAGGGAATCTCGCCCTGCACTACTCCCACTAGCTAACCCGGTCCCTGCCTCACGGGTGTGAGTCGGCTGTACTCAGGCTAAGCCTGACCCCGACAGCTCCTCTCTCACTGATTCCGTAGGCCTAGAGGGAAGTGGGAGAAGGAATGCCCTATAAGATCTCTAGGGACTGGAGACTAAAGGGGGTCACCCCTAACGAACAAGTGAAGCTGCTACTGACAGGGACTGACAAGGGTGTGCGCTGACTAACAACACAAGCAGCACACAGGAAAAATGTGGGAAAGGATTCCCCCAAACCAATATGGGAAGGAACCTTACACTAGGAAACAAACACAGGGAAACTGAGTAGAAATCAAAGGATAAGGCAATTCACTCACACAGTCAATTATACACAGAGGGAGGATTGGTGAACACAGAAGGGAAAACACACACACCAACTTGTTCACCCAAAACCTCCCAAAAACCAACCACGGAACTTCCTCTATCCAAGATAACCACCTACTCCTCCTGCTAAGGCCTAGCTCTGTAAAAGCGACACTCAGCACAGAACCATGGGAGGCATGGGTTTAAATACCGAGTAGAGACCACTCCTCCCAGGTGCAAATGGGAGGACAGACTAATCAACCAGGAAAGAAAGCAATGAACCTAAATACTCCTAACAGATTAGAGATGAGCGAGTAGTGTTCGATCGAGTAGTTATTCGATCGAATTCTACGGTATTCAAAATACTCATACTCGATCGAATACTACTCACTATTCGAATGGAAAATTTTGATGCAGAACCAGCGTTGATTGGCCGAATGCTATACAGTGGGCCAATCAACACTGGTTCTTCGCCTACCTTTAGAAGTCTTCTCCGCACAGCGTCCCCACGGCATCTTCCAGCTCTGAATTCACTCTGCCAGGCATTGGGCCTGGGCAGAGCAGACTGCGCATGCCCGCGCTACAAGAAAATAGCCGCTTTGACTGTAAGTGGCCATTTTTTCTGTAGTGCGGACATGCGCAGTCAGCTCTGCCCAGACCCGATGCCTGGCAGAGTGAATTCAGAGCCGGAAGACGCCGCGGGACGCTGCACGGAGAAGACTTCTCGGAGAATTCAGCCCGACCCTCATTCGTGGACTTGTAAAGTTCTATTTGATCGAATGTTGCCTACTACAGATGAGCGAACAGTGTTCTATCGAACTCATGTTCGATCGGATATTAGGCTGTTCGGCATGTTCGAATCGAATCGAACACCGCGTGGTAAAGTGCGCCATTACTCGATTCCCCTCCCACCTTCCCTGGCGCCTTTTTTGCTCCAATAACAGCGCAGGGTAGGTGGGACAGGAACTACGACACCGGTGACGTTGAAAAAAGTAGGCAAAACCCATTGGCTGCCGAAAACATGTGACCTCTAATTTAAAAGAACAGCGCCGCCCAGGTTCGCGTCATTCTGAGCTTGCAATTCACCGGGGACGGAGGTTTCCGTCCAGTTAGCTAGGGGTTAGATTCTGGGTAGGCAGGGACAGGCTAGGATAGGAAGGAGAAGACAACCAACAGCTCTTATAAGAGCTAAATTCCAGGGAGAAGCTTGTCAGTGTAACGTGGCACTGACGGGCTCAATCGCCGCAACCCAGCTTTCCGCGGATCCTGAATGGAATACACTGACAGTGTATTCCCGTATACTCGATATATACCCCCGATACCCGTTCCAACGGTGTACCCCCCCACCTTCACCCCAGAAATACCCTGCAAGTCCCCTAGCAATAGAATTGGGGCTATATACACCCACTATTTTTGCTACTGCCATATAGTGCCATTGTCTCACAGGGAATTCAAAGAATATATTGGGGTTACATATCACTTCAATTCCAGGGAGAAGCTTGTCAGTGTAACGTGGCACTGACGGGCTCAATCGCCGCAACCCAGCTTTCCCAGGATCCTGAATGGAATACACTGACAGTGTATTCCCGTATACCCCATATATACACCCCAAATCCCCGTTCCAACGGTGTGCCCCCCCACCTTCACCTCAGAAATACCCTGCAAGTCCCCTAGCAATAGAATTGGGGCTATATACACCCACTATTTTTGCTACTGGTATACAGTGCCATTGTCTCACTGGGAATTCAAAGAATATATTGGGGTTATGTGCACCCACAATTTTTACTACTGGTATACAGTGCCATTGTCTGACTGGGAATTCAAAGAATATATTGGGGTTACGTGCACCCACAATTTTTGCTACTGCTATACAGTGCCATTGTCTCACTGGGAATTCAAAGATTATATTGGGGTTATGTGCACCCACAATTTTTACTACTGGTATATAGTGCCATTGTCTGACTGGGAATTCAAAGAATATATGGGGGTTACGTGCACCCACAATTTTTGCTACTGCTATACAGTGCCATTGTCTCACTGGGAATTCAAAGAATATATTGGGGTTATGTGCACCCACAATTTTTACTACTGGTATACAGTGCCATTGTCTGACTGGGAATTCAAAGAATATATGGGGGTTACGTGCACCCACAATTTTTGCTACTGCTATACAGTGCCATTGTCTGACTGGGAATTCAAAGAATATATGGGGGTTACGTGCACCCACAATTTTTGCTACTGCTATACAGTGCCATTGTCTCACTGGGAATTCAAAGAATATATTGGGGTTATGTGCACCCACAATTTTTACTACTGGTATATAGTGCCATTGTCTGACTGGGAATTCAAAGAATATATGGGGGTTACGTGCACCCACAATTTTTGCTACTGCTATACAGTGCCATTGTCTCACTGGGAATTCAAAGATTATATTGGGGTTATGTGCACCCACAATTTTTACTACTGGTATATAGTGCCATTGTCTGACTGGGAATTCAAAGAATATATGGGGGTTACGTGCACCCACAATTTTTGCTACTGCTATACAGTGCCATTGTCTCACTGGGAATTCAAAGATTATATTGGGGTTATGTGCACCCACAATTTTTACTACTGGTATATAGTGCCATTGTCTGACTGGGAATTCAAAGAATATATGGGGGTTACGTGCACCCACAATTTTTGCTACTGCTATACAGTGCCATTGTCTCACTGGGAATTCAAAGAATATATTGGGGTTATGTGCACCCACAATTTTTACTACTGGTATACAGTGCCATTGTCTGACTGGGAATTCAAAGAATATATGGGGGTTACGTGCACCCACAATTTTTGCTACTGCTATACAGTGCCATTGTCTGACTGGGAATTCAAAGAATATATGGGGGTTACGTGCACCCACAATTTTTGCTACTGCTATACAGTGCCATTGTCTCACTGGGAATTCAAAGATTATATTGGGGTTATGTGCACCCACAATTTTTACTACTGGTATACAGTGCCATTGTCTGACTGGGAATTCAAAGAATATATGGGGGTTACGTGCACCCACAATTTTTGCTACTGCTATACAGTGCCATTGTCTCACTGGGAATTCAAAGAATATATTGGGGTTATGTGCACCCACAATTTTTACTACTGGTATATAGTGCCATTGTCTGACTGGGAATTCAAAGAATATATGGGGGTTACGTGCACCCACAATTTTTGCTACTGCTATACAGTGCCATTGTCTCACTGGGAATTCAAAGAATATATTGGGGTTATGTGCACCCACAATTTTTGCTACTGGTATATAGTGCCATTGTCTCACTGGGAATTCAAAGAATATATGGGGGTTACGTGCACCCACAATTTTTGCTACTGGTAGATAGTGCCATTGTCTCACTGGGAATTCCACAAATAATTTGGGGATTCATTCACCCTACATCTCAGGCTCTTGCCATATTCACCCAGGTTGTCAGTGCTGCACCAGCTCGTTCCCAGACAGCTCGGCCCGAAAAACACGTTACCTATATAGAGGATTTGGACAATGAAGACAACATGTTCTAAATCTAATGTCTGCACCTTCTCCAGAATTAAAATAAAGGCAGCATTTAACTTTCAAATAGCACTGCACAAAAGAAGAGCTTATCAGCTTGTCTCATGACATGCTACTGAAAAGTGTCTTTTGTGTATCTTAATGTAAATATAGTTGTATAAGCTTTTTGGGTTTTAGGCACTGCCAAGTTATTTATTACCACCCGCTCCCTTATAATGATGATGACGCCAAAGTCACTGTGGGTGTTCAGAGCTCACAGCTTTGGTTGACATTTGTCTTGCTCTCTGTCGGTACCAGCTGTCTTTTTGGATACCGTAAAGTTATGTTGACTTTATTAACAGCTATAGAAGCTTTAGCCAGGTTGTGACGGTGTGTAACCCTAACAACACTAAGTGGGATACACATTAATAGTCAGTCTATGTACGCTAAACGTATCACTGAAGTAATTTTTTTTCCCTCTCCCCTAATATAAGAAAGGAACAGACATTAGACCTAGACCGGGGTTCGAGGCTTGTAAAAATCCAGTATTATTTGTTCTTCATGATGTGAAATATGTGTTGAAAAGCAACCCAAGATGAAGTCAGCCATGTGTGCCAGTGTGTTACTTGGCATGCCTTTGCTGGCCCCAACTGTAAGGGTCACTCTCCATTTCCTCCATTTTCCACTCCCCTTCACACCATTTGTGGTGAAGCAATGGGATGCACTGAAGTGCACCCTCTAGCCTCGTGTGGGATAGGGACATCAGATGCCACTCCAACCCCCTCGTCTTCCTCCGCCAGCCAACGGTGCGAAGATGAGAGGAGTGTGCTCTGAATGTTTTCTGCCTAGCAGAGGCTAGTTCTCACTTACGGAAATGGCCCCACTTTGACCTGTATATCAGGCACAATGGTGTAGGTTTCAAAGAAACATGGCACCAACAAGTTGGAAAACGTGGGCCATGCGTGGACCGTGTTTGAGTCTGGCAAGCTCCAGATCTGCTACCAGGTTCCAGCCATTATCACAGGCGCAAAAATGCCAGGCCCCAGGTGTAGCAGGGAAAAAAAAATGCCATCTCAGCCAGGATGGCATCCCTGACCTCGGAGGCACTGTGCTGTCTGTCCCCCAAGCTGATGAGCTTCAGCACCGCCTGCTGACGTCTCCCCACACCAGTGTTTTAGCGTTTGCCGCTAGTAGCTGTGGTGGAGGTTGCAGCGTCGTAGGGTTTCAGTCTACTCCTGCCATGAATTTTGGCCTGGGAGAGGAGATAGGCCACCCCAGTTTGCACCCGGGGAACAGACTCCACCACATTCACCCTGCCTGTCATTAAAGATAAGCACTGCAGCATCCCTGACCACAGGCGCTTGTCCAAGTGTCGGTGGTCAAGTGGACCTTGCAGCAAAGCGCGGAACTAAGGGCCCACCTGATGTTGAGTGACACGTGCTGGTGCAAGGCGGGGACGCCACACCGGGAGAAGTTGAGACGGCTAGGGACGGCATAGTGAGGTGCCACAGTTGCCATCAGGTCCGGGAAGGCGGGAGTTTCAACAAGCCGGAACGCCAACCTCTCCTGGGCCAGCAGTTTAGCGACGTTGGCGTTCTAGGCTTGCGTGGGTGGGTGGTTAGCGGTGTATTTCTGCCGGAGCTCCAATGTCTGAGAGATGGTGGGTTGTTGTAAAGAAGCGCCTGATGGTGCCTTTGATGGTGCAGGAGAAGGAGATAAGACAGAAACAGGGGAGGATGAGGGAGAAGTCAACAAAGTGGCGGAGGCAGATGAAGTGATGTCCTGGCTCGTCCTCTGGAGTGCATCGCCAGCACTGTGAGCAGAGGCAGTGGCATGAACAGCGGGCGACGTTTGTCCTGCCGTTGCTGCCTGCCACTGATTCCATTGCTTGGATTCCAAATGACGGTGCATTGAAGTGGTGGACAGGTTGCTCTTCTCAGGGCCCCTACTCGATTTCGAGAGGCAAATTGTGTAGACGACACTATATCTGTCCTCGGCGCATTCCTTGAAAAAACTCTACACCTTCAAGAAACGTGCCCTCGATGGGGGAGTTTTTCTGGGCTGGGTACAAAAGGGAACATCTTCGGACATTCCGGGTCTGGCCTGGCTTCGGCAAAGCAGCTGACCTCTGCCTCTGGACATGTCTCTGCCTCTAGCTACCCTTTTTGGTGCTGCACCTGCCTCAACATCCACACTACTTTCCCAGCTTGACATCCGCCTTGTCCAGGTGGGGTCGGTGTCCTCGTCGTCCACCACCTCCTCTTCCAACTCCTGTCTCGCCTCCTCCTCCTGCACAATGCGCATGTCAACTGGCTGCCCTGACAGCAACTGCGTCTCATCGTCGTCGATGAGGGTGGGTTGCTGGTCATCCGCCACCAAATCGACCGGAGATGGAATGGAGGAGACTCTAGTGTTTGAGCATCTGGACACAGATACTCGTCTGTTAGGTCCGTGGAATCGCGAAATGGAGGGGCAGGTTGCGGTACAGTCAAAGGAAGGGAGAACAGCTCTGGGGAGCAGGGACAGTTGGAGTTATTGTTCTGGGAAGATTGGGAATTTTGGGTGGAAGGAGGACAAGACTGTTGGGTAAGAGGAGGTAGAGGCTGCCTGGCTGGTGGACAATGTGCTTTAAGCGTTATCCGACAGCCATTGCAAGACCTGTTCCTGGTTCTCGGGCCTACTAATCTTTGTACCATTCAGCCTAGTTAATGTGGAACTTTTGTGCAAAGCGCAGAACTTAGGGCCCGCCTGATGTTAAGGGACACACGCTGGTACAAGGCTCAACTCACCCTAAGTGCCAAAAACACTGCTGGTGCAAGGCTCTACTCATGCCAAGGGCCTCAATCTCTGCTGGTAGCTCAGCTTAAGGTCCTGTAACTTTGTTTGGAAGGGCTCATGTTAAGGGCTAGAAAAGTGAATTTTGGAAGGTCTTACCACATCTCACACACACACACACACACTCACACACTCACACACTCACACACACACTCACACACTCACACACTCAAAATGACAGTTAAGGGTGAGGGCTTTTGGAATTCCCATTGCCTATTCCATTTGTGGTTGTCATGGGGAACGTGATTTAAAGGGGTGGTTGTTACTGTTTGTTGAGCTTAAATTGGGGTTTGTGTCCATCCATTTGGGGAGTAAAGAAGGTTTCCAGGTATTTTCCCACTTTGATAGAGGTTTTTTTGAATGTGTAAAGTGTGTAGTTGTTAGGCTGTGATGTTGGGGTAATAGAGGGTCTTTGGTGTGTTAGATGCCCCCAGACATGCTTCCCCTGCTGTCCCAGTGTCATTCCAGAGGTGTTGGCATCATTTCCTGGGGTGTCATAGTGGACTTGGTGACCCTCCAGACACGGATTTGGGTTTCCCCCTTAACGAGTATCTGTTCCCCATAGACTATAATGGGGTTCGAAACCCGTTCGAACACACGAACATTGAGCGGCTGTTCGAATCGAATTTCGAACCTCGAACATTTTAGTGTTCGCTCATCTCTATTGCCTACCCCTGAAACGAGCATTTTCCCCCCATAGAGTATAATAGGATTCGATATTCGATTCGAGTAGTCGAATATTAAGGGACTACTCAAAACGAATATCGAACCTAGAACATTTCACTGTTTGCTCATCTCTAGTGATGATATGTACTACCTGGTAAGTGCAGGTAATCGTGATGAACTTATCCCTTTAATATAGATGCTACCTTTAATAAAGTTCCAGAATATGCAAAATTTGGTTACAACCTGTGGAATTAATATTAATGTAACTTTTTATAGATATTGCCTTTAATATATGTGTAAAGAGGAGCGGTCACCAAGTGAGAAACCACTTATATCAACTATCTTTTAGCGTTGATGCCTATTAGGATACACTAGCCAAGTGGGCGGTAACAATTCTTATGGTGATGGTGTCTCTGTGTGCGCTATGTCATGCGGTCTTACCTCCCTTTTGGCTAGTATAGCCATGCACAGATTTTTAGGAAATTATGTGACAAGATAACAAGCAAGTATGATAACTGAGGGGGATGATGGCAGGTATTGGATTAGAAATCACTTTTATATACAACCACATTACACCTAAAATACTTGAACAAGAAACACTCCCCCAGTAATAACTATGCCGGATAGACACATATACTGGACTGCTGGGACAAGAAGAAAAGAATACAGTATTTCCTCTGTGAAGACAGAATGCTTTTATGAATATAATCCCATATAATGTTGCTAATCTTAGACAAGGTGAAAGAAGCATTCAGAAATGGAGAAACGTCTGGAATATCCATCTGTATAGAAGTGACAGTTTATACATTGTGTTAACAAAAAGTATCAATAACCTACATTAAACTTAAATGTCACTGTGGGACTTGCCAGAGAAGCATTTATAGGTCAGTGCATCAACTTCAATAAGAGCATGAAAGGAGAATTACAGCTAGAAGGAAACGTTGCAGAGCGTAACATTTCTTTATTCTCGCATGGACTTGTGAATGTGACTATTTCAGTAAAGAGAGTGAGATCAACCAATGTCGGAGTCGTCCGTCAAGTGGCTGCTATCTTTTATAGCTCCTCGGTAAAAATCTACACCCCAACGGGCCCGAAATGAATGCTTATATTAGTATGGAGGAGGGAAAGTCTCTCAGGACAAGTACTGGGCATGAAAAAAACATGCTGGATCCTTTAGGGTAAGTTCACACAGGGTTTTTTTTGTAAGGATTTTGAGGCCTCAAAATCCTTACCAAAAAGACGGATCCCATTGAAATCAATGGGAGCTGTTCAGGTCTTTTTTCCGGGAGCCGTTTGTTTCGGCTCCCGGAAAAAAGAACGGACATGCTCATTCTTCAGGTCGATTCGCCTCGCGATACCGCCTGAAGACACTCCCTCCTCCTGACTAGGCCCATTCATTGGGCCTAATCTGGAGCAGAGTGCGCGACTGGATGCCGGTGCAGTGGCAGCTACCCGTATTTTGGACCGGAACCTGAGGCGGAATCCGCCTCAAAATCCTGACCAAAAAAACCGTCTCCCATTGAAATCAATGGGAACCGGTCAGTCCTTTCTTTCCATGAGCTGTTTGTTGTGGCTCCTGGAAAAAAGAAGTGACATGCTCATTCTTCAGGTGGATTCGCCTCGCAACATCTGCCTGAAGACACTCTCCTTCCAGACTAGGTCCAATCATTTGGGCCTAATCCGGATCGGAGTGCCATGACTGGATGCCAATGCACCGCACCAGCATCCAGTCATGGCTACCCATATTTTAGACTGGAACCTGAGGCGGCGTCCGCATCAAATTCCGGTCCAAATATTCCATATGAACCCAGCCTTATACTCTGAGATCCCTACTGACCACAGAGAATAATAGGTGGAGGCCCAGGGATGGTGTAGAAAAATAACAGTGATATTCATCTTTTCTCACCTCTTATCAGCATCCCCACAGCATCCACCTCTCACTCCTGGGTCCAGGAAGTACTTCTATCAAAGCTGCTTTACAGTTGGCCAGTCTCCTGTTCTTCGGCGATGTGAGGACCAGCATCCTTTCAAACCTGGTCAGTGCATCTCCTATTGCGGTCGAGTTGGGCAAGGAGGATATGCTGTGTTTAAAATGCTGGTAGTGTAAGAAGGAGAGCGGTTTGCCTCCAATCAGTGTCTGAAGGGAATCTTGATCTAAGGGCACTCCGTTGTTAAGGAGGTCTTCTAACCGTTTGTCTTTCAATAGTATCCAAAAGTCCTCATAACCGCCTGCAGGTACTTTCAGGAGGTGTGGAAGCAAATGAGCTGGGAAAAACTTAGCATAATGTGGCAAAAGAAGGGTGCGCATCTCATTCCACACTTGGCACGGACCTTTCAATAGAGTATCAAACTCGGGGTCTCTAAGTTTCGCAGGGTCTGGAGTCCACAAGTGTTTATCTAGTGAGTCACCTATTTGTTGAGAAGCCATCTCTCTAATGATCGAGTTTTGAGGAGGAGTACTTAATGCTAGCCATCTGGTCAAAAGGTTAGCTTTGTAGTAGGTCGTCACATCAGGTAAGGATATTCCACCCCTGGACTTAGTTTGAGAAAGGAGGCTAAATGGCAATCTTGTCGCTCCGTTCCTCCAGAGAAACTTGATAAACAAAGATCTCATAGATGTAAGGAAAGATTTGTGTAGGGGTATGGGCAGCATCCTAATCGTGTACAACAATTTTGGTAGTACATAAGTTTGTAAAATGTTCTTTCTTCCAAACCATGAGACATAAGGTATGTCATAGGAGTGAAGCAGGGATTTTACTTCCTTAAGCAAGGGAAGGAAATTGGCTGCAAACAAGTTGTTTAAGTTGCTCGTCAGTTGTACTCCTAAGTAGGATATCTGGTCTGTTTTCCACACAAATGGAGAGGTTGCCTTGAGGGAATTCTGCAACGCCTTCGGAAGAGAGATAACCAAGACTTCTGACTTGGATAAATTGGGCTTAAAATTGGATAATCTGCCGTAATCTTACAGTAGGGTCGTCAAGGCCGGGAGACTTTTTTCAGGATTTGATAGCAGAAATAAAACATCGTCGGCAAAGGCTACTGAGTGAATTGATTTTAAGCCAACAGTTACCCCTTGAATATCCGGGTGGATGCGGACGGCCTGCAAAAGAGCTTCTATCGTCAGAATGAATAATGAGGGTGACAGGGGGCAGCCCTGTCTCGTCCCATTTGTAATATTGAAGAACGGAGAGAGTGTCCCATTAATTTTAAGTCTCGCATGAGGTTGTGAATAGAGCGAGAAAATTGCAGATATGAAGGGAAGCGGGAAACCAAATGTCTCAAGGGTTGCACGCATGAAGCCCCAATTTACTCGATCAAATGCCTTCTCGGCATCTACGCCGAGAAGGACTAGCTTATTCCTCAGTTTTCGTGATAGGGATATTGCGTGGAGTAGTTTGTGAGAGTTGTCTTTGCCCTCTCTATTTTTGATAAAGCCAGATTGTTCTTCATTGATAAGGCAAGGGAGCAGTGGTTGGAGGCTAGGAGTTTGGCCCAGATTTTGAGGTCCAAATTAAGGAGGGATATTGGGTGATAGCTTCCACACTCCGTGGGATCTTTGCCATTTTTGGCAATGAGAGTTATATGAGCCTCTTGTGCCTGTCTGGGGAGTAATGAGCCTTGAAGAAGGGAGTTGCACCAGTCTGTAAGTTTAGGTAGCAGAATATTTCCAAACTTTTTATAGTACAGGACAGTGAGGCCATCTGGTCCGGGACTTTTGCCTAAGGGGAAACTACAGACAATCGATTGAAGTTCCGAAGTGGAGATTGGATTTAAAAGAGTGTTTGCTGCTTCTTCTGACAACTTCGGGAGATGCAGTGAGTCCAGAAAGGTAGAGGTGGTTTCTTTGATGTGTTCCAAGCCATCACCAGGGGGAGGGATATTATAGAGGTTAGAATAAAATTTTTGGAAAGCGTCCGCTATTCGGTTGGTGTCCGATACTGTGTCGCCCTTCTCAGTTTTGATTTTGGAAATGTGTGTCTTCGCCTGCGCTTTCTTTATCATCTGGGACATCATTTTCCCCCCTTTATCTCCATGGGCGTAGAGGCGGAATTTGAAAAGGAGGTGATTTTTAGCAGTTTGCATATGAAACAGTCTTTTAAGCTTCTCTCTCAAGGATGAGAGTTCAGTCAATAAAGAGGATAATCTCGTTAGTTTGTGTGTTTACCAAAGCATATTCAGGATACGCTTACACGATCAACATGGGATTAAAGTGCAGACTCTCAGCTTTAATTTCCTAATTGGAGGAAGGGTTTAGTAATTATAGTTTTGTAATATTTTGGTCCCTCTTTTTCAAGGGACCAAAAGTAAATGGACAATTATCTCAAAAGCTATTTAAGGGATGATTCACACGGAGGGAGATGGTGCTGATTCTGGCGTGGACCCCGTGTCAAAAAAAAAAAAAGCGCCTCCCATTGACTGCAATGGGTTCTGTTTTCCACACGGCACCCATTGAAGTCAATGGAAGGCTTTTTTTTCTGGCACGGGGTTCGCGCCAGATTCAGTATCAACTTCCTCCATATCAATGGACCCTCATGGGCTGCATGGACTATTCCCTAATTAATCCATCACCAATTAGACAGGTAAAAGGTCTGGAGTTGTTTCCAGGTGTGGCATTTGCATTTGGAAGCTGTTGCTGTGAACCCACAACATTCAGTCAAAGGAAGCTCTCAATGGAAGAGATAAAGACCATCATTAGGCTGGAAAAATAAGAAATAAATCAGAGATATAGCAAACACCCAGAAGTCTTTTTAAGGCAAAGAAGTGGAATATTCTGCAATGGTCGAGTCAGTCACCAGATCTGAACCCAAACAAGCAGGCCTTTCACTTGCTTAAAGGGATCCTATCATACCATTTTTTTCTGACTAACTCATAGGAATAGTCTTAAGAAAGGCTATTCTTCTCCTACCTTTAGATGTCTTCTCCACGCCGCCGTTCGGTAGAAATCCTGGTTTTCATCAGTATATAAATGAGCTCTCTCGCAGCACTGGGGGCGGTCCCCAGTGCTCAAACAGCACTGGGGCTGTCCCCAATGCTGTGACAGAACTCTCTCAGTGCCGCCTCTATCTTCTTCTGGAACGTCCTCTCCCTGTGTCTTCTTCCATCCTGGATTTCAATCTTCTAGGCATGTGTAGTCGGCTCTGCCTGAGGCCCGATGGCAGAGCTGACTGTGCATGACGGCGGCCACAAAAAAAATGGCTGCTGGAATTTACTCTGCTGTTTCTGCTTTCTCCTTGTACTTTCAGATACATCCTGCTTCAAATCATATAAACCATTACATCCCAGTTCAGCTTCTTTCCCTCCACCGTATCCTTCTTTTAGATAGGGCAGTTGAAATCACCTGACAAGTTCACTTTAATATACCACATATTTCTCTGCTTACGGAAAGTATAATCCTTAGGAAATATTACCATATCACCCACTGTCTGAATACATTTTCATGATCTTGCATATATTTACTGGTCAAACTTGGGGCCCGTGACCACATTCCTTACACGGCTGTAGTAGTTTCTTATTACATCTCAATTTTCTGTCATACAACTTTTTGCTTGCATAGCTTTAAATCTGTTGTCTTAGAGGAATAAAGTAGCTCATGTGCATTTATAATCAGGCCTCTCCATCAAATGTATGGTGGATCGGGGCACAGCTGGATCTGCTCCCAGCGCAGGAATCTATTTCCATGAATCTGAGAATGCATGGAGGACAATTATTCATAAATTACATTGTTGTGACACTTCATGGAAAATACCTTTTGAGACCCGGTGTTCACACAATGAGTTTAATTCACTATTACTGTAGATTGTTTGTGGGGACAGCTGTTCTCTATTACTAATCAAGTCAATCTGACTACAATACTTTCATTTGTAACAATGCCGCAACAGCAGAATCGGGGTTAAATGTGGACCATGTGCTTTACATGCTAATACTAGATGAAAAGGAATGAATACAAATCCCTGGCTGCCGTACCATACAGAAAAATTAACAAAAATTACTTATTCTTGTTTCGCAGCACTTAACCCCGACAAAACATCATGTTCTACTTATTCCCGATTATTATTTCCATCGCTACCATCCAAATCTCTGTGTACTCAATATGGTTGAGCGATCGGGATCGGTAAAGACCAGATCCTGATTGGCGATCGAGTAAATTTCACAATCGCGATCGGGTTCCGATCCCGCCTAAAAAAGATCAGGAATGGAATTCCGATCCCGATCAATCAACTTACCTGCAAAGAAGCGCTGCCGCTCCATTGTTCTCACTCCTCTCCTCTCTAATTCACGTTCAAGAGGAGTGAGAACAATGGAGCGGCAGCGCTTCTTTGCAGGTAAGTGGGGGGGACTAGGTAGCAGGGGGATTTTTTAATCAATACACAGCATGGAGTCCAAAAATTGAAGCCTTCAATTTTTGGACTCCACGCTGTGTAGTGAACAGGATTGTTTTTAAAATCCAATTTTTGATCATTAAAAAATTAGGATCGGAATTGGGATCGGGATCGGGTTCAGATGGAAAATGATCGGAAATCAGATTTTAAAAACGATCCTGAAATCGCAAGATCGGCTCAACCCTACTACTCAATGCTCAATGACCGTTGGGTACACACCTATGAGAGCCGATATGATGTGGCTCGCCTCCGACCTGGCAGTCATGTGAGCTGCCATAGATCAGGAACTGTAGGACACATAGAAGCATAGGGCCAATACCACATTTCCACTCCGGAACCAGGAAAATTGGCCTGGTTGTGAAATGGTTAAATATGGTAACTTCTTTCCTCATTTTCTATAGTATATACAATTTGCCTACAATATATGCACCTCCACCTAATCCCAAACTAGCTATGTTAGCGATCCTTACGGCATGTGCGTGTGTAGCGGTGTATGTGTAGCACAGTTCTACATGCTTTGTAACAATATAAACAAACTCTGCAACATTTTTGTGCGTGTGCTGCATGACTGTATGTGTGGCAATGGGGTATGTTTACAGTCAATGGACAATAGTTTGGAAACTGACACAAATATTGGTTTTCACAAAGTTCGCTATTTCAGTGTTTTTAGATCTTTTAGTCAAATGTTTCTGTGTTATACTACAATACAATTCTAAGCATTTCATAAGTTGTTAAACTTTTATTGACAATTCCATCAAGTTTATGTAAATGTACTGGGAGCCTGAAAGAAGAAATGCATTAACTGGTTTCCTGGGACCCTGAAAGCCAAATCAGGTATGGCACAGTTATGGAAAATATCTCTTCCTGTGCAACAAGTTTCAGTTTTATCAAAATAGCTATTCCAGAAAAAATAACAAATTTCAATAAACTGAAGATAAACACAAAAGTTATTTTTACATTGTCTTTTGGCCTCTTACTGATGCTTTGACTAAACTTGGAGAAAACATTACCACAAACTAGTCCATCATCGCCATTAGGGTTGAGCCGATCTTGACTTTTCAGGATCGATTTTAAAATCCGATTTCCGATCATTTTTCATTCGAACCCGATCTCGATCCCAATTCAATGCAAGTCAATGGGATTTTTTTATTAATCTAAGATCGGATTTTAAAAGCAATCCTATTCACTATACAGCATGGAATCTAACAATTGAATGCTTTAATTGTTAGAATCCACACTGTGTAGTGAATCACTAAAGTAGCCAGAGGATTTTTTTCTTTAATCCTCTGGCTACTTAGTCCCCCCTGGTGTCCACTTACCTGCAGAGATGGCTGGTCCGGTGCCTTCCTTCTTCTTGTCCTCGCTGCTGCTCCTCGCTGCAGTCTTCTCCCTTCACTGCTCCCTCCCTGCCAGGTTAGGAGAGTATGGGCAGGTACTGGGAGGGGAGACATCACGTCTCCCCGCCCTGTACCCGCCCACACTCTCCTAAGCCACAAGCCCCGCCTACCTAGCGCTTTAAACACTAACCTGGGATGTGGGGCAGCGAGGCAAGAAGACTGCAGCGCGGAGCGGCAGTGAGGACAAGAATAAGGAGGGCACCGGAGCAGTCATCTCTAGAGGTAAGTAGCTGCTAGAGATGTTTAGTTTAGCCTCCCATTCGAATGAATGGAGGCAGCCGGCGTGCAGGGGGTTAAGGCTGTGTTCCGGCTGCTTCCATTCATTCCTATGGAACTGCAGCGGAGCCTTCACACTGAGTATACAGCATATACTCAGTGTGAAGGCTAAGCAAAGCGTTGTGGGAAAAGATCACCGATCTCGATCCCACATAAAAAGATCGTGTTCAGAATTCCGATCGCGATCGTGAAATTTTCTTGATCGCCAATCAGAATCTGATCTTTTCCGAACACGATCGCTCAACCCTAATCGCCATTCTTTTGACCTTTATATGCTGAATTTGATGTGGTGTATCAGCAGTTGTCTCTGAAAAAATAAGCTCCATGTTATACAATGACTTAAATGGAGGTAAAAATATGGTCAACCATTGGGAACCATCATACTCTTACTACCATGTCCAATGACCGGTTCACGTACCATGCATAGACAGACCAGAGCAAGAGATTTGCCTCTCCGTGTCTATGCTAAATATATTCAGATTTTAACATGTTCCAAAGACCAAACCTATAGAAAATGTTTTAACTTCCAGTGACCTATTGTGAAAATCTTGGTGAGTTTTGTTGCAGTGACCTCTGACCTAGTGTCTTTCATAATGCTTTGACATGTCACTCACGATGTGCTCGGTGAGGAAGTGGAATCCACAAAGGTGCATCCTGGTGGGCAGATCCACCGAGATGACTATGGTCAGCATTTCAGCAGCTCCAAGAGCTTGCGTGATCATGTTTCTAGGCAGAGAACATTGCTGCTTGAGAAGGAACAAATTCATTGTGACACAACATTGTAAATTCTATATGAACCTTGAAGCAAGAGATTATGGTAGACATGGTAATAGGACGTTCAACATTAGGGAAAAAAGCTTGTTTTCTTTGCAAAATAGCAGCACTTTCGTCCATGGTGTTGCAATTCCTATAAATGGTTTCACCTCAATGAACGAAAACCATGTTGGTATGAAATTTACACATGAAAGACGGGGAACGTCATTTTTTTTTTATTTTAAAATATCAACTGATTCTGATAGTCATATCCCATATGGATATTTACCGGAAGTCAATGGTCACCAGTCGTATATTACATTGGAAAGTAAGAACTTCTTGTCAATAATTGATAATGGATTGTGTGATTTGGGTGAGGGAGAATTTGACTTTAACATATATTAGAGGTTTTTTTTTATTACAGATAGACAACTGGCTAAAAGAGCTAACCACTACAATACACACACAATCACACAGCAATAAATCAGGAATAAATGCAGACTGGAATGAGCCACCAGGATCAATTGGCATCCTGCCAGCAAAGTTGAGGTGATAACAGTGTGAAGGTGAGCAGCATGCTTCTCATATTTAGAAATCAAAGAATACCTTGGCAACTGAGGCCCGGATCTTTTACGGTATTGAGGTGAGCTTCATCTGTCTAACTGCTGCCAGTTTTATATACTTAACTCTGGTGACTCCCTTTAAGCATAGTTTTTATTGCCAAATCTATCTCTTTAAGGGAGTAACACAGCACTGATTCTTGCATGATAACTTGCATAAGAATCAGCGCTGCAAAACAGAGTCCTATTGACTTCAATGGGTTCCATTTAACGCGCGTAACACATTGAAATCAATGGTTTAAAAAGCCTCCCAATGTGTTACGCACGTTAAACGGAACCCATTGAAGTCAATGGGATTTGGGTTGTGCTGCCCTGATTCTTGCACGAGTTATAGTGCAAGAATCAGTGCTGCGTTACTCCGTGTGAATGTCCCCTAAGTATGACATCTAGCACACTGGCAGTGTCATGGGTTCTTCTACTTTTAGCATTATAGAGCTAGTTGAGTAGAATTATTTTGTTCTGTATAGATATTACAGCGGTGTTCTCTGACAGACGCTTATTCTATTATCATTATCATGGTATTTCCTGGGATTCTGAAATCCAGATCATTAAAAGCCTACAAGCCTACAGCCATCATGTGGCTACTGCTTCCTAGGCTGCAATTTTCCAAGGATGTATTTAAGCTGTTAGGATTAGGGTGTTATTACTGGCACTTCCCATAGCCAGAAAAAGACATGTTTACATAGCAATTTTATTCAACACAGTCAAGCAAATATAGAAACCACAGTGTTCTTGCTCCCGGTGTGAAATAGAATGATCACTCACCACTGCTACATTGTGAAGATAATGGGGGACCACTGTGTTGTGAGGCATCATGAGTATGTGTGTATGTGCCATTACGTTGATATCTGCGGAGAAGCAAATGACAGTCTCCCCAGTTGCAGGTTACATAGCTTTGCTGCTTTGGACACATTTGGTTATTACTCGTATTTTTCGGAATATAAGACACATTTTTTCCCTCCAAATATGGGAGGAAAATGGAGGTGCGTCTTATAGTCCAAATGTAGTGGGCGGGGCAAACACATAAACTTGCAGCGCCAGTTTAGTCCCGTCGGTTAGAAGCAAAGGAGGTATGTTAATGGTCTGCGAGGGGTACAGGCGGCAGCGCTTGTACTTAATTACCGTATCATGTGCCTACACTCCAGACCCTTCCTGACATCTGCCATTTCAATAAGGTAGAGGCCGGGTCTTAAAGATGGTGGCCACTCCTGCAGAGCGATTGCCATAGCTACCGGGTCTCCGCTGTACAGGAGACCCGATAGCTATGGCAATCGCTCTGCAAGAGCGGCCACAAGCCGTAAGAGATAATGTCATTACTATATCTCTTAATCCACACCCCCTCCCCTTCCCCCAGAAAGTTAAGAAGCCGCCCATGATACTTGTACCCTTACAGGCCACTGCAGCCACTTCCCAACATGAATACAGTAGATGTCGGGTCTTAAAGATGGCGGCCACTCCTGCAGAGCAGTTGCCATAGCTACTGTGTCGCCGCTGTACAGGAGATCCGATGGCTATCACAATCGCACTGCAAGAGCGGCCAGAAACCTTCACCTGTCCTGTTGCAGGCCAGCTGCCGCAGAGCTGACCTGTTCCTGTGCCACACGAGAGCCTTATGAAGGCTCCCCTGGCTTGTCATAAGGGAGCCTTCATAGTACGGTAATATAGAACATCTCCCATAGACTGCAATAAAGTTGAATTGCAGTCTATGGGACTTGTGATCAAATGATTGCAGGTTCAAACCCCCTAGGTGGCGGCAAATAAAATATTTTTTAAAATTTTTTTGAAAGCTATGAAAAAAAAAAATATTTATAAAAAAAAGCTCAAATCACCCCCATATCCCTAGAATACATAGAAAACAAAAACATTACTGTGAAACACATACACATTAGGAATTCCTGTGTCCGAAACCCCCCGATCTACAAACTTAGATATTTTTCTCGTATGGTGAGAAGAAAATCGGTACTATTCTGTTATCTGGCACTAGAGCTGTGTAAAGGAGCAGCGGATCACAGGGCGCCAGAGACGGACACCCAGTCCCTGCCCTCACTCGCGGTACGGAGAGGACGGTGACGGGGTCGGGACGCAGGTTGACTTGGGGATTGCGGTGATTGTCGGTGAGCATAAGCTTGTCAGTGGCCAGGCTGCACGTCCCAGTGCCGGGAGGAGGACACGGTGAGTTCCGTCATTGCTGTATTTTGTTGCAGAAAAATATAGCAGATAGTGGAGAGTTGTCAAAGCAGAAAAGCAATTCATACAAAATCCCTTTTAAACTTGAAGTGGTGAAGTACGCCAAAGAGCATGGGAACAGGGCAGCAGAGAGACACTTTGGGCCACCTCCAACTGAAAAAATGAGACGGGAATGGAGGAAACAGGAAGATGAGCTACAAAAAACGGACGAAACGAAACAATGTTTATGTGGGCATGCTGCAAAATGGCCACAGTTAGAAGTGAATATGAAAGAGTGGATCACATGCCACAGGAGCAATGGCTTTTCAGTATCTACAAAAATGATCATATATGAAGCCAGACGTCTTGCTGCAGAGAATGGATGAATATGTAGATAATCTGTTTTCCCGTAGTCCCAACAGCGGCACAATACGGGGTATTTTCTGCCCCTGTGTGCTGGTAGGACAGGTGGAATTTTTAATTAGCCAAATAAATTACATATGGCTGGCCCCTATAAAAGGGCACCAAGACCCCCCACCCCACCCCGTGTGTTAGTACAAGTATAATAATGAGTATAATATACAGACAATTTTATATACAAATATATATATTTGTTAAAAATTTTTTTTTTTTTTTTTTTTCTTCACAATAGTGAGTATAGTGAGTAGGGAGCTGAAGAAATGCCAAAAGGAAGGGCGGTGAACTGAAAGTGCTCTCTGTGGCCAGACATCTCTATGGCGATCCTTAGATATGTTCTGTGTGGATAATAGATGGGCACGTGAAGATAAGCGTCCTTTAGATCCAGGGTTATCATTACCTCGTCCTGTTGAAGGAAGGCCGTTAGGGAGTCTATGGATTCCATCCACCGGTCGCGGGGATATTGATTGAACTCTATGGCGTAGCCATGAGTTATCACCCAGAAAACCCAAGGATCTTCTATGAGATGCTTCCACGCAGTGATGAAGTGGGTAAGACGCCTCCCCACTGGTCGTTCGGCCACAGGGAGAGGTGCACCTTCAAAAGGATGACTTTTTCTTTGGATCCTCCCTTGTGGGGCCCCGACCCGCGCTTCTAGAGCGTAATCTGGCTCGTCTTTGAGGCTGAGCTCTAGGATAGGAAGAGGCTCCACGACCCCTAGCTGGGGGTGGTCTTCTACCTCTAGAGGCCTGAGGCAAAGATCTTCCTTTGTCTTCTGCGAGGCCTTCCATCAGGTCGTCTAATCCATGACCAAAAACTTGCCCAGGCTGAAAGGGAAGCCCACAGAACGTATATTTTGATGGAAGGTCGGCTCTCCATGGTCTGAACCACAATGGTCTCCTTGCAGCTGTTGTTTCGGCCACGTTTTTTGAAGACAGCTTGAGCTGTTGCCTAGACGCCTCACCCAGGAACTCGGCCGCCAGCTGGATAGAATTCAAGGAGGCCAGGATATCATCCCTACCCATGTCAGCATCGATGTCATGCTCCAACCGCGCCAAGTGGGAGCGAAGGAAATCCGAAACTTCGGCCGTTGAGATGGCTACTGCCGACTGCGCTGATGCCGTGGAGTAGGCTTTCTTTAAGGTGGAATCAACCCTCCTATCCAACAGGTCTTGTAGGTTAGATCCGTCTTCCATGGGGACGATAGTGCGTCGGGACAACTTTGCTACCGCCAGGTCCACTTTTGGTGGGGGCCCCAGCAGTCGAGTTGGGCCGAGTCAATAGAGAACATGTTCTTAAAGACCCTGGAAGCAACATGTGCCTTTTCCAGAAACTTCCATTCTTGCTCCATGATTTTAATCAGAGCAGCGTCTACATGGAAGGCCCTTCGCCCTCCAGAGGTGGACATGGAGGCTTCCCCATCTACATCCTGGTCCCTTGACTGGATGGACTTCAGCAGTTTGGATGTTTTATCCCAATGAAAAATGGGACTGCTGGCAATACTCGACTGCTCATCCTCGGATGGGCAGGAGACGTCCTCAACATATAATCTATCCATGGAGGGTAAAGATGTAGATGTTTTTTTGAGAGCTGAGTGATAGAGTCACGGATATCTCTTAAGGAATCCTCCTAACAAAAAAAGAGAGGATGCTTACCAGATGTGAGGAAACCATTTTTCCACTTGTTATTCTGAATCCGTACTCACCATATACTCCTTTACCCAAACCACCATGTCCTTGGAGGAGGGTCTCTGCAGGAACGGCAGGGAGCCCATTCGTAACCTAGGAAACATACGGGTTTTACACTTTCGACTGGGAAAACCTAGCTATGCATACACCTTTGCATACCCTTACTGTCAGGTAGGGAAATATCGCATTCCAAACAGGCGAAATGTTTCCTTTTAGAGGACGTTTTCCTTCTCCCATGATCCCCAGGAGGAGTAGTGGAGGAAGACATGGCGGAAGAGTTGTGACCACAACAGAGGCTACCTTAAGCCAAATACAGGGTAAACAAGGAGGAGTATATATTTTTTTCTGAAAGAGTAAGAAAGAGACTTACCCGGGAGCCTTACTGACTGCGGTGAGAAGGTTTGGCGACCGTCAGAGTATGGCAGCAGCTTTTTTTTTTTTTTTTTTTGAGAATCTCTAGGGAGCCTCACTAGACTGAACCAAGAAGGCAAGGAACTAACCCTTGCACTTCCTTTAAAAAAAAAAAAAAAAAACTGCTGGCAAATATAGGGGGCGGGGCTTAGGAAGGGCCCGCCCCTACTGTGAGAATCTCTGTAACTGCAGAAAAAAAGGGGCTAGGAATGAGGAGGAGGAGGGAAAGGGGGGGGACCTGCCCCCTTCCCCCTGCTCAATTCTGAGCAGAACCACATGCAATTTTATCCTCCTAAATGTGGACAGTAGTCGTAGTAGTAGTAGTAGTAGTAGTAGTAGTAGTAGTAGCTTCATAAATGTAGACAAAGAATTCTTGGAGTTCCCTGATGATTAGAGGAGTTTCCATACTTAAAGCTTAAAGTCCCTAATAATGGATGTTAATGCTGCTTTTGAGTTCTGTTCACATTGGTGAAATGTTATATTATGTTATTAAATATTTTACAAATTTTTTGCTTCAAACATTTTTTTTTCTATTTTCCTCCTAAAACCTTAGTGCGTCTTATAGTCCGAATAATACGCTAGCAAAACACAAAACCAAGGAATTTAGATCAGCTTGTATGGGTAGATGGCAATGCTAGTGGTAATCCCCTTTGGTGTAATAAATTGCTGCACAGTCATCCTACAGTCTCATCTACAGAGTCATGGCAAAAAAATAAGACTCAGGTCTAGTTCACATCTGCATTTGGATTCTGTCTGGGGGAGTCCGCATGAGGACCCCCCGAATGGAATACCGAATGCAACAGCAAGCGCTGTGACAGTGAAAGCACATGGACCCCATAGACTATAATGGGGTCTGTGTGCTTGCCGTCAGATCTCGCATGGAACATGCGGACAGGAAATTAGCTCATAATCTACTTTGCTGTCCGCATAATTCATGCGGGCAGTGCGCGGCAAGCACACGGACCCCATTATAGTCTATGGGGTCCATGTGCTTTTACTGCACAGCGCCTGCAGTTGCGTTTGGTATTCTATTCGTGGGATCCCCATGTGGACTACCCGAACAGAATACCGAACGCAGATGTGAACGAAGGGTAAGGCCCCACATTGCAGAAAAGCTGCTTTTTTTTGTTATAGATTTTGCTATCTTTTTTTGAGCCAAAGCCAGGATTCCATTGATAGAAGGTAGAAGGATAAAAGCTTCCTTATATTTTGCATTCCTTATTCAGATACTCAAAAAAAGCAGCAACCTCTGCAACAACAAGCAGTTTTCCTGCAACATGGAACCTTAGCTTTAAGATGGTTATTCCTACATTTGTGATAGATGGACTCTTTAAAGGGAGTCTGTCAGCAGGAAAATCTATATCAAAGTAATGACAGTACCTTGTAGGGTGGCTTCTATACTTTACAAAGTAGCCTTTTGTGTTCTGCAGTGCAGCTCTATTTTCTTGAAAATCTGTGTTTTATGCAAATTAGCTAAAGAGGCGCATTAGGGACGTTTTTTTCTCTTGTAGGGCTTTGTTCTCCCCTCCAGATAACGTCCCCAAATTGCAAAGTGAGACAAAAAGAAAGATGTCACTCAAGCAATGGGGAAGGAACTGGGTGACAGATAAAGGTGTTGTCTAAGACAGTGAGTGAGGCCTCAGCAGGAGAAGAAACTAATCAGATTGTCATGAAAATTGGGCTATAATGCAGGCTAAGGTTGAGATTTCAGGATCTGATTTCCGATCATTTTCAATCCGATCGCGATCGTGAAATTTGCTCGATCGTTGATCGGGATCTGATCTTTTCCGATCCTGATCGCTCAACCCTATTCATGATATATACATGAATAGGGTTGAGCTGATCTCGAGATAACCTCTGACCTCGATCCCGCCGGAAAAGATCGGGGTTGGAATTCCGATCCTGATCGTGAAATTTACTCGATCGCCGATCGGAATCTGATCTGGTCCGATCCCGATCGCTCAACATAGGATGTATATGGATTCTATCAGGAGTGACCCCTCAAAACATACATTGATATATTTGTTAGAGCCAAGCTATCCTTACATGATCTTCTAGTCATTGTAACTCTCGATGGGTTGTATATTTGGTGTGTACTGTAGCCCATAGATCCTATACGGTTATATAGAGTACACAAAGCATGGCTACAGCTCTGTTAGCACTGGAATAGTTATTATTTAGCCTGTCTGTCTCTTCGCATGCAGTAAACGTTTTACTATTTATTTTGTTTATAGCAGTATATACATCGCATGGCGGTATAAAGGTAAAACTATGCAAACAAATGTGAATGCTGACCATGCAGGAATGAAGCTTTCTGTGATAAATGAAATGCAGATTTCCATAGAAGAAGAATCAAGAATTATTCATGCTTTATTTAACCTTTTTCAAGCCAAGTATTTTTCAGTTACTGTACAAAGCTCTTGACAAGTCTGAATACGGTATAATATACAGTATGGCACAGGAATAGTAGCCAATAGTCCTAAATATTAGCAACACTTAATACTTAATCCTCGGGTGACTGACGCTGTCAGCAGAATACCGGCGTCATTTATTACAACTGCTGATAATGTCATTTCCTAACATATGGATGAACACGGATGTAGTTAGAAAACAATAACCTGTCAACTGGACAAAGACGTGGTAGTGAAGACGCGCAGGCTCATGGCCGCTACGTTGCACAGATAAAAGCTGACAGGCAGATTGTTCTGGGTTCTGCTGAAAAGTGTGCTCGTGTGCTTCATTTGCTGGGTCAAGACCTGAGTCTGTCTCTAGGGCCGATTCATGTCAAATCATCATTAGCTTTATGTCAAAGTGGTGGAGGAAGTAAGTTTTTCACATTATTTTACAAACTCCTAAATGCTAATGAATGTATCAGATATGGAAGGTGTAACCCAATTTTAGGCATCTATAGGACACGTTATAAATGTCTAATAAACTACCTGGGACACTCAATATTGGGAAAGGGGTAGGGGTGTTGATGACATATATTCACTGATAACTAGCTGCTGTATCCTATACAGTGGCGTAACGACCAGGGTAGCAGGGGTAGTGGCTGCCACAGGGCCTGGACATTAGGTGCCCCGCGACAGCCGCTACTGCTGCGGATTTTTTTTTTCTTAATAGGCCGTTACTGGCTGGAGTTACTCCAGCCGGTAATGGGCCCTATTTACTTACCGATCCTGGCAGGGGCCCCACAAACACTATTATTATACTCAGGGGTCTTTTCAGACCCCCAAGTATAATGATTGGAGGCCCGGGAGAGGTAAAGGAACATAAAACAATACCTGGTGTGAAAAAAGGAGAATTTTGGGACCAGATACAACATACAAATGAGCTTTATTAGCATTACCAAAGAATAAGATGTTTGGTGTTGCCAAAGCAAAAATGTGGTTGGGATATGGTGGAGGGGGATGGGCACGGGGTTCGTGGGTTGGAGGTTTGAGTGTCTTTAGGGTCTCGTCGTTCTTGTTTGGGGCGTGTGGGTATCGGTGGGTATGGGGTAGGCGAGTGATGGGAGGGGCTTAGTGGTCTTTTGGGTGGTGGGTTTAATAGTCCATGGGGGTTGGGGGGTTTGATAGTCCATGCGTCTCATCTTCCTCTTGTTTGGTGACAGCTGGACACGTATTGGGCAGCGATCTCCACAGTGGCCTCCTCCTCTCCCAGTAGGATGTAGAGTTTCCTCTTCTCGTCTGCAGATGCGAATTCTGGGATGTGGGAGAGCCTTTGGTAGTAGATGGCCCTCACAGCTGAGTATTTGGTGCAGTGTAGCAGGAAGTGGGTCTCGTCTTCTAGGGCCCCTTGGTCGCAGTGCTGGCACAGTTTGTTCTCCCGTGGCTTGTACAGACTGTTAAGCACCAAGGCCTAGGTGTAATGGCCTGACAAATTTAATATAAGTCATCCCAAAAACCTGAAACATACACCCCTTCTTGACTGGCATAGATTTAATTATCTTGTACAGGAATGCTTTGATAATGTAAGAAGTCTAGTGTGCTGAACCACTTTTGGTTGTTTATAGAGTAGTACACAACCCAGCGCCTTGTTTAGTTTCATGTAGCTTCCTAAAGACTCTATTACAATGACTGTAACAGTCCGACTCTCTAGTGATTCAGTGTATTACAAAGCAAAACTGATCCCGCCTGTCAACTGTTGAAATTCCTGGTTAGGAATCTCCCTTTGTGCTGCCATCAGCTGTCAACCATAATCCTATTTTTAGTAAAGCAATACTCAGTCCCAGTATAACCACATAGCAAAGAGACAAACGAAAACCTTTACACGGCCGCGTCTCCACCTCATCCTGTGACTTTTGCCCAATGGATGCTCTTGGCTCTCTGCGTGTCCTGTATTATGTGTTGCTGGGATTACGACACTTGCCTTAGATAAGCCTTCTAGGTCATTTTTTTATTACTGCCTCTGTATATTGTGCAGGAACGCTGAAACACAGAGTAATGGTAGACAGTCTACCTATCTAAGAAAAATAAACCAAAAATGGTTAAAATATTTTTTTTTCACATCATGTTAGGGAACATTCACACGATGTAACGCGGCGCTGATTCTGGCACAATAACTCGCGTAAGAATCAGCGCTGCAAAACAGAATCCCATTGACTGCAATGGGTTCCATTTAGCGCGTGTAACACATCGAAATCAACGGGAGGCTTTTTAACCCATTGATTTCAATGTGTTGTGCGCGTTACATGGAATCCATTGAAGTCAGTGGGATTCTGTTTGGCAGCGCTGATTCTTACACGAGTTATCGTGCCAGAATCAGCGCCGCGTTGCATCATGTGAATGCCCCCTTCACCCTTCACATCATCTGTCAGGGCAAAGTCAGGAGACCTCCATTCACTTTAGATGATTCGACCTTATATTTAGAGGCTCACATTGTCTTTGCAGACATCCTATGATTACCTCTGATCGCTTACGCCTACTAGTTATTGCATATGAACAGAGTTTTTGCATCTGTCTGATCCACCTGTACAGTATATATTATGTATCAAAATTCACTGTGTTTTCTTATTGATTTTGTTACACTAGGTTCACACCTGTGTTTGAACTTCCATTCCCAAGTGGACCCGATGAACGGAAACCTAATCCACTTATAAATGGAGTTATTCGTGGAAACCCGGAGAAAATGCAGAGAGCCAAGTCCTGCTTGCTTGATCCTACAAGTTACCTACTACCATCTTTCTACATATGTTTCATTTAATTTGATGATTTCATTGACTATTGAGTAACTAGCTGGTACCCGCGACTTCGTCTGCGGTGATTGTAGAAGTGGGTATATACAGGCGTGGGTAAGGTTTTCGTACTGTGTATAAGGTATGGGATATGAAATGTAAGTTTGTATCTTGTTTTTGCTCTAATTCAGAGAATACGTGAGACTTTTGTGTTGAAGTTAACTTGTATTTCAGCTGCTATACGGTGTCATGAGAAACTTTACATAGTGACTTTGGGACATAAGTATTTTAAGTTAACCCTTTCCCGCCGATGGCATTTTTCGATTTGACTCCCCTCCTTCCAAACCCCATAACTTTTTTATTTCTCCGCTCCCAGAGCCATATGAGGTCTTAATTTTTCCTGGGACAAATTTTTCTTCCTGATGCCACCATTATTTATTCTATATCATGTTCTGGGAAGCAGGGAAAAATTCAGAATGGGGTGGATTTGAAGAAAAAATGCATTTCTGTGATTTTCTTACGGGCTTTGGTTTTACGGCGTTCACTGTGCAACCAAAATGACCTGTCCCCTGTATTCTGTGTTTCGTTACGATTCCGGGGATACCAAATTTATATGGTTTCATTTACACTTTGACCCCTTAAAAAAAATCCAAAACTGTGTTAAAAATTTTTTTTTTTGAAAAGTCGCCATAGTCCGACAGCCGTAACTTTTTTATACGTGCGTGTATGGGGATGTATAGGGCGTCTTTTTTTGCGGGGCCGGGTGTACTTTGTAGTTCTACCATTTTCAGGAAATGTTATTGCTTTGATCACTTTTTATTCAAATTTTTATCAGAATCAAAACAGTGAAAAAATGGCTGTTTGGCACTTTTGACCATTTTTCCCGCTACGGCATTTACCGAACAGGAAAAATATTTGTATAGCTTTGTAGAGCGGGCGATTTCGGACGTGGGGATACCTAACATGTATGTGTTTCACGGTATTTAACTACTTTTATATGTGTTCTAGGGAAAGGGGGGTGATCTGAATTTTTAAACCTTTTTAATTTTTTTTTATATTTTTTTTTTACTTTTTTAAAACTTTTTTTTTTGGATTTATTAGACCACCTAGGGGTATTGACATGGATGGGCGGTGTCGCGGTTTGTCAGAGCGGTGGGGGTCGGCAAACATGGCTGCTCCGGAGCGTTAAAGAGAGCCTCCTGGAGTATCGTTAAGGTGAGGGGTAAAGTGGTAAAGTATCTGTATATGTGATTGTGTGGGGTTAGGGGCGAGGCTGTAGAGGGTAATAGGAATTTTGGGGCTTGCTATGGTCCAAAGTGTGTGAGATTGCAGAGATGGTGGTGTGAGTTTGGGTTTTGTGGGGGTCCTGGCACAAACGTATGTGCGCTATTGTGACGAAAAGTAGCCTATTGCACAATCGGGTGTATTAGCTATGTTTGTGGAAAATTTCAGCCAAATCGGTGGAGCGGGTTTTGCGTGATTGAGGAACAAACATCCGAACATCCAAAACTCACAAACCCACAAACTTTCACATTTATAATATTAATAGGATATGTAACTCAAACATGTTTGTAAAGAGAGTATACAGTAAATGTGCCCTTGGCTGTATCTATTGCTTGCAAGGACATGAGGGGGTTAAGCATGGTGGATAGCATGCAGGTGTACTGGGGATGTGAGCGGATGTCAACACTACACTGACAAGCTCAACACCTGTGTCTTTGGCCAGTGGCTCTTAAGTGTGGATTGCAGTATGGAGCTGAGTGACAAGTCTTCCTTATAGATAACATCAAGGGCTAAAAATTGAACAAACACTATTAGTCATAAAACACTGTGTACACATAGGGAACAATGGGAGGAAAAACAAAATGCTAAAAGGCAGGCGAAAATAATTCTATATGGCTTATTATTATCACTCATATACTGGATTCATAAATCATATTACAGTCGCAAGTCACATATCAGCTCTGGGTTGAGTTTATAGCACCATACAAACCTAAAATGCTTTAAGTTCAGGTCATCAGACCCACAGCCAAGATGGAATTTGCAACTGTAATATGGGCCATACAGTATATGTTTTGCAATAGTAAGACCTGATATGACTGAGAGCGGGTTCACATCTGAGCCTGGTCTCCGCTTTCAGGGTTCTGTCTTCTGCCCGAGAAACTCGATAGGAGACAGAAACCGGCAGTCAGTTTTCAAACCCGTTCATTTGAATGGGTTTGCAAAGTGTCCATCCATGAGCGTCTTCTGGTCTCCGCGACGAAACTGTTTTTTTTTAACTGGACACAAAGTCGGACAGAAAAAACCTACATGTCGGGATTTGCTGTCCGCTTGAAAAGTCGGACATCTTTACGAACGGACACTTAAGGACAGGCACGGAGTGCAAAAGAACGCACCCGATCGCCATTTAAATGAATGAAAAATGTCACGGACACCGCTAGTGTCCGCTGCTAATGTCCGTGCAAGATTTTGAATGGACACTAGCAGCGGACACTACCTGTCGGACAATGACGGTAGTGTGAATGCTCCCTAAGAACTTTGAATCGTGGGCATAACTACCAGGGTATTAGACATAACAGCTGATATGGAGACCAAAATCTAAAGCTGGGTTCACAAGGGGTTTATTGGACCGGATTTTGAAACAGAATCCACCTCAGTATCCGGCTCAAAAAAACACCTCTCATTGAATTCAATGGGTCCCCTTTTCTGTGACCGAAAAAAACAAGCAGCATTTCCTTTCCTGATGCAGGAAAGTGTTGGCTTCAAACTTCTTGGCCTTGGGCCTAGGGCAAAGCCGACTGCGCATGCCTGCCGTCCACAAGAAAATGGCCGCTTACACAGTATCGTAAGCGTCCACTTTCTTGTGGCCGGCAGGCATGTGCAGTCGGCTGCCCAAGGCCTAGAAGTTTGAAGGCAGTGCCGAAAGAAGACACTAAGAGAGTCCATTCCTGTAGAAGATGGAGGCGGCGCTGGAGAGTTCTCTCGCAGCATTGGGGACGCCCCCAGTGTTGCGAGAGAACTCATTTGCATACTGACGAAAACTGGGAGTTATACCGAACGGCGGCGTGGAGAAGACATCTAAAGGTAGGAGAAGAATATCCAAGACCAGCAAGGAAAACACTGACCTTGATAAATCAGTCCCATAATTGTCCCAAGTTGTATTGCTCTCTTCTGGGAAAGAAATTTAGTGGTTATTTAGAAGACTGAAATCAAGGCGGCCATCGGAGAATTGCTTCATGTCATAGTCTCTCTACAAATCAGAGAAAATAAAAATAGCTATAAATAGACTGAATACATTACACCATGCACTTACTCTAGCTTCTAATAAAAATTAACAAAGTATTCAAGAAAGGAAGAAAACACTTAACAACTTTCTCCTTGTCCTTTCTACTACAAAGACATTATAAAGCCTTCACTTTGATTTGCTCCATTGCTCCCATGCCAGCAGTTCATGCCACTTGTAAAATCTAAATCTTCTCTGTAATTTGCATTAGCTTTTATTTTTACTCTTTTTCTCTCAAGTCAACATTCACCTTTAAGAACATTCAATCAGCTGGAAGCAGTAAACAGAATCTTCATATTCCCTCTTTCTACATCTAGTGGTTTGGCACGACAAACCTTCTTTTTAGATAAAGGGCTAGGTATTTGCTGCGATGATTAAGAAGACACTAAAGCCTTAAGCAGTGTTTGTCTTACATTACTCGACCTGATGTAAATCAGAATATTTAACTACCTTTTCAAGGTTGCAAAAAATATGGCGGTGAAGGGAAAGTGGACTTTCTAGTGAATTGCTGATGCTTTACTTTGATGTAATGTGCACAGTAGACATGGTGTAATATGCTGCCCGTTATGGTATCTTATACAGTGCGCTAAAACCATTACAGTAACAGTATAGCGACATTACAGTGTGCATACTTAACAACATTGTATGAAATAGGGATAGTTAAGACCATTCTCTACAATTAATTTGACCGCCAACTCTGAGGCAGGATATGGCCAAATTTGCTGGCACTGTTTCTTAAAGAGGACCTTTCATGTCCTCGGGCACATGCGGTATTATATACCGCGAGAAAGCCAACAGTGCACTGAATTCGGCTTTCCTGTTCTGTGACCCCGGTATCGGTGCCATTACTGTAGTTCTTCACTGTCAGAAGGGCGTTTCTGACAGTCTGTGAGGAACGCCCCTCCTAACAGTGGAGTGTATAGCGCTGTACTGTCAGAGGGGACATTCCATACCGCCCAGTATTCGATAGAATACTACTCGCTCATCTCTATCCCTCATCTATCTAGATAAAATGTGACTAATAATAAAGAAGACCTGTCATCTGATTTCAGGTGTCCTATCTCACAGTGGGATAAGATGGAGAGAAGCTGAGCTGTTGTTCTGTTCTGTCAGAAATCAGATCCTCCTGTCTTCTGCCAGATAGAAACATGTGTTCTGGCAACTTCACGTCATCAGTCGCAGACTGAGCGGTAGCACACTATTTGGCCTTACTTTAGCACAACCAATCTTAAGTGTCACTAAAGGTGAAGGAGAAGGAAAGCAGTGTTTATGTAATATCACATTGTCCAGTCTCAGCTGCACCACTTGTATCTGACAGGTCATTCCATGGCACAGACCTTACACCTTAGCCTGAAGATAAGACTGTGTTTAAAAAGAAAAAAGTTGGATCTTGAGCTTTGCTCCTTGAAGCAGCACATCCATTGTATGCTCTACGTACAGATCATAGATGGACACATGGTAAATACAAGTTATCTCTATGATTAAGTCCTGGTTCACATCTCCGTTCAGGGAGTCCGCATGGGGACTGAACGCGTTGGCAAGCGAAGAGCTTATGAAAGCACACGGACCCCATAGACTATAAGGGGGTTCATGTGCTTGCTGCACACTGCCCGTACGTTGATTCCTGAGGGCAGTGTGCGGCAAGCACACAGACCCCATAATAGTCTATGGGGTCTGTGTGCTTTAACTGTTCAGCGCATGCAGTTGTGATTGTATTCCGTCTGGGGGGTCCTAATGTGGACTCCTTCCAGATGGAATCCAAATGCTAGTGTGAACCGGGCATATGTATTAACCCAATTTCTACAGTCGTGTTGTCTTAAACTGACTACTCCCATGCAAGAATTAAATACCAATATTGTCCATAACTTTTGGGGCTGTACCCATTCTAAGAGATGGTGATAAACGTTGCCCCTCAAAATCTGAAAACTATCCACATTCGACATGGGCGAGTACAACTTGGAAAAATTGAATTCAACACCGGGCAAACCCAACCTTTAGCACTGATTACTACAAAGGTGGAACATTATTCTGCCTCCCATTGATTTCAATGGGTTCTGCTAGCTTTTTTTTCCACTAGCGGAATTTAAGCTAGAAGAACCCATTGAAATCAATGGGACACATGATTTGTGCCGGCAGTGTGCAGCAAGCACACAGACCCCATTATAGTCTATGGGGTCTGTGCGCTTCTAAAGCACAGCACTTGCTATTGCGTTTGTATTCCGTTTGGAGGGGTCTTCATGCGGACTCTCCCTGGACAGAATACAAAAGCAGATGTGAACGAACCCTTAGGCTAAATTCACACTGAGTTTTTTGAGGCGGATACGGCCTAAAAATCCTGACCAAAAAGACGGCTCCAATTGAAATCAATGTGAGCCGGTCAGTTCTTTTTTTCCAGGAACCAGTTTGTTCCAGCTACCAGAAAAAGAAGCGAGGTGCTCATTCTTCAGGCCGTTTTGCCTCGCGATTCAGCCTGAAAACACTCCCGACTCCCGACTAGTCCCATTCATTGGGCCTAATCCGGAGCGGAGTGCGCAATTGGATGCCAGTGCAGTGCACTGGCATTCAGTCATGGCTACCCGTTTTTTGGTCTGGAACCTGAGGCGGCCTCCGCCTCAGGCTCCGGCCAAAAAAAAACCGAAGTGAACTTACTCTTAGGGAAGGTCTGGGAAGGGGAAGCAAAGGCCCCATATAGCAAGCCACAGTGTTTTTCAGAAAAACACTGCGGTAAAGAACCCATACACCGTCTTTATTATTTCTTCTTCTTGCTATTTTGTTGTATATTTGTTGTTATGGCTTTATATACTCTCTCCTTCTAAATGGTATGTAAGTGTTTATTATCGCTCTATGTGTTGTGTATCTCAAACGCCAACCCTTCATATATCTCTCTAAAGCTACTGACTTTGTATTCTGTCTGTTTATTCGTGTTCTGCACAATTTGGAAAATAGAAAAGAAAGCTACATATCTTTTACACTGTCACTGGGTTTCTTTGAATGTAGATTAAAATATACATTTCTGAAGCACAAAATGGGAGATTTGTACCACAGAGTCAATGATGTAAAAATGAAACACAAAAAGAGAAAAGGAAATACTGTTTTTTTCTATTCCTCCTTCCAAAAAATGATAATAAATGCAATATAATAATGCAATATATCCACTCAACTATGGTTCCATTAAATAATATAGATTGTCATGGCAAAATGAAGCTGTGATATGACTGCATCATTATAAAAAGTGTTCAAGCATTCCCCTTGGTACAGCCCTGGCCTACAACAGGCCGCTGGGCAGAGTTGAAGAAGATTTGTCTATAGGACAACCATTGAGGTGTCAGTCTAGAATGTGACACAGAGACAGACAGACTGCAGAAACCAGTGGCATAACTAGGAACAGCAGGGCCCCGTGGCAAACTTTTAACATGCCCCCCCCCCCCCCGCGACCAACGCCCACCGAAGACCCCGAAAGAATCCCCCCCCTGCATTTCTGCGCTCCCTATTATACCCCATAGTGGCCCCTGAACACAGTATTATGCCCCATAGTGGCCCCTGCACACAGTATTATGCCCCATAGTGGCCCCTGCAGACAGTATTATGCCCCATAATGGCCCCTGCACACAGTATTATGCCCCATAGTGGCCCCTGCACACAGTATTATGCCCCATAGTGGCCCCTGCACACAGTATTATGCCCCATAATGGCCCCTGCACACAGTATTATGCCCCATAGTGGCCCCTGCACACAGTATTATGCCCCATAGTGGCCCCTGCACACAGTATTATGTCCCATAGTGGCCCCTGCACACAGTATTATGCCCCCTAGTGGCCCCTGCACACAGTATTATACCCCATAGTGGCCCCTGCACACAGTATTATGCCCCATAGTGGCCCCTGCGCACAGTATTAAGATAAGATAAGATATTCCTTTAATAGTCCCACAATGGGGAAATTTCAGTGATACAGTTTCATAGGTGGTACAGTAGTATATAACAAGAGAGAAACATATAGAAGCTCATGGCAGAGAAATCTTAGGAATCATAGCAACTAAAACGAAAGAAACAGACATACTGCAGGATCATTTAGTTCTCTGTGCGGAGTGATGTTAATAATACAGCCGAATGTGGTTGGAGGACACGAGGAGGGGTCACAGCATGTAGATATAACAGGCAGAAAAACATTTTTGCAGAGGTGGGGGACATATGCAGCTATCATGATAACATGTGGCAGTTCCTTTGGTAGGTGGTGAGATCTGAGCACTATTGTCCATTAACCACAAAAAAAAATGCCCCAAATATCCCTCATCACAGCCCTCCTCCTCCTCCTTACCACTGTGTTCTACTTCCCCAAAGAAGTCTGAAGCCATCCAGGTATACATGGTGCTGTTCTCTTGCCAAGCTTCCATAACTCCTGGGGTAAGTGGGTGATGGTAGGTTTCCAGGCTGTAGCAGAGTCCCACGTGTCCACAGTGATAGAAAGAAATACTAGTCAGCTGTAGGCATCCTCACACATCAGCATCAATAGACGCCAAAAATCATCTCCTTGAACAAAGAAGTCCGCATTTCCATGTAGGTTTCTCTTCCATGCCGCATGGTGAGACATGCTTTCCTAGCTCTGGGGGGATGGTAATAGGCACATGTGTAGATACAGGAAACCAGCTGAACCAGGTCTTGAGTCCATGCTTTACAATAGAAACAAAAGGAACAAAAAACTACCACTTCCAGGGTCTTCCATTCGATTTATAGTTGCCAATTCATAGTGCTAGTTTCTTGGTTACAGGATTTTTGAAGATACAGAGAAAAAGAGTGAGAAAGGAAAAGAAAGGAAAGATAAAGGTTGCTCCCAGCTTGGAGCCCTGTATCGAGGCAGCCACTAAGGGTGCCAGGATAGGGATAAGAATTATGCCCCATAGTGCCCCCTGCACACAGTATTATGCCCCCTAGTGGCCCCTGCACACAGTATTATACCCCATAGTGGCCCCTGCACACAGTATTATGCCCTATAGTGGCCCCTGCACACAGTATTATGCACCATAGTGCCCCCTGCACACAGTATTATGCCCCATAGTGGCCCCTGCACACAGTATTATGCCCTATAGTGGACCCTGCACACAGTATTATGCCCTATAGTGCCCCCTGCACACAGTATTATGCCCCATAGTGGCCCCTGCACACAGTATTATCCCCCATAGTGGCCCCTGCACACAGTATTATGCCCCATAGTGCCCCCTGCATACAGTATTATGCCCCATAGAGGCCCCTGCACACAGTATTATGCCCTATAGTGGACCCTGCACACAGTATTATGCCCTATAGTGGCCCCCATGCACAGTATTATGCCCCACTGTGGACACCCATGAACAATTATTATACTCTGGGGTCTTTACAGACCCCAGAGTATAATAACCGGAGACCGAAGGGGGGGATACCAACATAAAAAACAATGTTACTTACCTATCCCCGGCTCCCCTGTAGTTCTCGGTGTTGTTGGCCATCTTCAGTTACATCACATGACCCGGGACGCAGGCGCGGGTCATTTGAGGTCAGGGACAGAAGTAGGTCCGAACCTGCCTGGAGAGGTAAGTAATAAAGTTTTTTATGTTCCCTTACTCCCCTGGACCTCCGATCATTATATTTGGGGGTCTGAAAAGACCCCTGAGTATAATAATGATGTTTGTGGGGCCCGTGGCGTCACTTACCGATCCCGGCCACTGCAAGGATCGGTAAGTAAATAGGGCCCTTTACCGGCTGGAGTAACTCCAGCCAGTAACGGCCTATTAAGAAAAGAAAAAAAACGCAGCGGTAGCGGCTGTCGCCGGGCCCCTAATGTCCCAGGCCCTGTGGCAGTCGCTACCCCTGCTACCCCTGGAGTTATGCCACTGGATGTAAATAAATAAAGAACAAGCTGTGCTATCAGTCTGCTCTATAGCGTGCCGCCTATAGATTGCACTGTGTGTTCTCAATGCGACTGGTTCACTTTAGAACATTTCTTGCGGTTTTATTCCTTGAAGGAAGCAAATGATCTGTCAAATTTGTCTGCTGCTCCATTTCTCTTTCTTAGAATGAAAATACAATAGGAAAGTCAGATCCGGTTAAATATTTAAGAGACCTCGGAGACAAGTAAGCTTCCTTATAAGGACACCCAATAACGTGGACACAATGTATTTCTAATTACAATTATTTCACTCTTTTTTTTTGCCTATTCTTTTGGAGTAAATTCCACATCTGTAAGTTATAGAGCGAAACCATTACAATAAACGATGACATAAAACTATTCTGCATTAGTCATTTCAGTTTTATGGGCCACCAGCGCTAGTTGTCTATCTCCAGTTTATTCAGATTTGTTACCTTACCCGTTCCCATACATCAAACCTATTTGTATGCTTGCAGTTATTTATATTAGGAAGTGAGCACAGACCCCATCGCTGTTCCTAACAGGAGACTTCTATCGGATTCAGTAAATATCCGGATTTTTGTTAATGGTGAGTGATTTGTAGACACTGTTAATGCGCTTGAAGTTTGTTTAGTAATGGAGTAAAGGCGTAGCGTTTACTGTAAGTAAGGTGCGAGTTACTTTTGGCTGAATCCTGCCATTGACTTCAATGGAAGACACCCAGTACACATGCTTTAGACTATTTCCAGAGAGGGGCGGAATACCTCCGCAGACCATTAAATATTAGAAAATACATATCACTTAGACGCCACCGGTAACGTAAATCTTCACACCAAACAACATCATATAGATAGAAGGAGTCAGTCGCGAGTGAAGTTCATTCCTTCAGGCGCCAGTGAGAGATGAAATCAGAAGGTCCTATTAAAATGATGCTAAGATTCATTCACGAACCAGGTTTGTTGATTTTATGACTTACCGGATTAGGGGATTGGTTCAGATCTAAGAAGAATTTTTTTTCATTTGAGTACACTGAAACGTCTTTGATACTTGTAAATTATTATAAAATGTGGCTTGTGTTCTAAATACGGATTTATGCTATAAATTAGGGTGGAATAAAACGGTTTTACCACTTTGGCTATAACATCTGTTTTATTGAAATTTGCAAAGACATCAAACGACGGTTGAGTCGGCATTAGATATCTTCAGAGTCAGGAATCAGTTGCAGGAGAGAGAGAGGATCTGGATGTCAGAGAAGGAAGAGATGGTTTATTACTAGAGATGAGCGAGTAGTATTCGATCGAGTAGGTATTCGATCGAATACTACGGTATTTGAAATACTTGTACTCGATCGAGTACCACTCGCTGTTTGAATGTAAAAGTTCGATGCAGAACCAGCATTGATTGGCCGAATGCTATACAGTCGGCCAATCAACGCTGGTTCTTCTCCTACCTTTAGAAGTCTTCTCCTTGCAGCTTCCCCCAGGCGTCTTCAGGCTCTTCATTCACTCTGCCAGGCATCGGGCCTGGGCAGAGCCGACTGTGCATGTCCGCTTGTAGTGCGGGCATGCGCAGTCGGCTCTGCCCAGGCCCGATGCCTGGCAGAATGAATGAAGAGCCGGAAGACGCCGCGGGGACGCTGCAAGGAGAAGACTGCTCGGAGGATCCAGCCCGACTCACTCGTGGACTTGGTAAGTATAATTTGATCGAACGTTGCCTACCCCTGAAACGAGCATTTTCCCCCATAGACTATAATAGGGTTCGATATTCGATTCGAGTAGTCGAATATTGAGGGGCTACTCGAAACGAATATCGAACCTTGAACATTTTACTGTTCGCTCATCTCTATTTATTACCATGGCTAGGTTCAAGATTTCTCTGTATACAGTATATTTTGCAAGAAACTAAGATGCTTCCTGCTCCGGTCCCTGTAATCACTGGGTCACGTGTTTCTAAGGCCCCGTTCACACGGGACACGAGGGGGCAGATTTTGGTGCTGAATCCACGTCATAATTGGCCCCCTCACAATAGAGGTCTATGTAGACCGCTAGCAACATACCGCTCACGGAAAAAAGAAGCGAGCTGCCCTTTCTTCAGGCGAATTCCGCAGCTGATTCGGCCACCTCATGACAGCTCCCTCCGGACTAGGCCCATTCATTTGGGCCTACTCTGGAGCTGGAAGCCGCGACTGTTGGAAGCCACGACAGTCTTGGCGGGCGCATTTTGGTCCAATTCTGATGCCGCTTCGCACATCAGAATCAGGACCAAAATGCGTGGGGTTTATACCCGTGTGAACTAGCCCTTAAAAAAGTCTCAACTGTGTTTTCCCCTGTTTCATTCTATTAATGCTTTTTGGAAAGGGGGGGTAAAAAACAAAACACAAAATCCGAAAATGTCTGCAGCGGGAAGGAGTTAAAAAAACAAATTTCTGCAGAAAATTTTATGTGTATCTATGGGTTTTCCAATCACATGGTTACTGGACTCTTAAGAAACCTCTAAGTGGCTATATCCACCACAAACTAGACAGAATATAAAGACTGGGGAATGGAGCATGTGAGGTATTTACAATGTAACTGCAACACAGCATAGATAAAATAATTCTCTAATTTCTTTTATATTCCCCAGCAGATTATAAACCTCGGTCCTTGAACCTGCCCTGCACATTTTTGTGAGGGGAAGGGCCTGGTGGAAATGAAAATACGAGTGTCCCTGACAAATCCTCATATGTTTGCATGCTGAAATCTGAAAAGGTGAGGATGTCACCCGGTGCAGCCCTGGGACTTCTCCAGATGCTGGTTTTAAGAGACGTTAGGAAAGTAGATAGTGTTAGCTGGAGACCTGTTGTCATGTATGACTAGCACCATTTATATTCTGTTATACTGATGCAATTTACAATTGTACATTTTGGCTATAGAAATTGTTTCTGAGATATTACAATCATTACAATCGATGGCTCGTACTTGCCTTTGTGAGAGGCTTTATTCCAAGGCAATCCCTTCAGTCTAGCCATTGGCGGGGGTTAGGGTACATAAATCCCAGAACTTTAGAGATACGTCTAAGACATGCCAGAAGTTGTTATGTAGCTTAAAGGGGTTGTCCAGGATTTGGAGCAAACTCAGGGCTGTAAAACAAATAATAATAATAATAATAAAGACATAATTATCCCCAGCGCTCTCTTGCCTGCACTCCCTCCTGTGCTAGGATTCCCCGTTATTGCCAAGGCTCACAGGACCGGTGACACCAATGGCCAATGGTAAGCAACTGATGGCATATGTCAGTGATGTCATTGACCCCTCTCCAGCAATCTTTGAGGCCACTGAGTGGTCATTTGAGCCTCTCAACCAGGGGCACTGCAGAAGGGGGTGCACCAGAAGCAGCCACTGCCAGGCCCTGGTCCCACTGCCACATAAAATATGCTACTATTCTAAATGGCATTCTATTCTGAAGATTGGTGGGGCAACATTACAGATTCTGCAGGAGCTTCAAGTTACACCTCTGCTCTCCGTTTCCCCTGGTTCACAGTAGAGTATGTATTCCGTCCAGGGAGAGTCCACATGGAGATCTTAATGGACGGAATACAATCGCAACTGCAAGCACTGTTCAATGAAAACCTGACCATTTGGATACAAAGCTAGCCCACAGGTAGCCCAAGAACTATTCCTATTACTGCATCAGTCTCATGTTGGGAAAAGTGTCATTTAATACTATAAATAGTTTCCGATGGAAGTCAGAGATGACATTTTACCACAGTTTCTTGTTGATGCTCTTGATAAAATTCTGTGAATCTGATGTCTATCTTTTTAAATTATTTGGAAATGTCAGGCCTCATGTACATGGCAGTACTGTGACTCCTTATTGTATGGATACCTAGTAGGTGCAGAAAATAATACATAGTCATACTCTCCTTCTCTCACCTCTCCTGAGCTCCCTTGCAGTATTTAGTGTTCATTCCCGGGCAACTTCCAACCTCTTCTGACTTCATGGGTAATAGGGATAATATCACTCCTTAAGGAGAGATCACCTTCACAGGCTTATGGAGACTTACAAAAGCCTTTTTGCTCCACTTGGGGGATTATGGGAAACATATGCAAATCTGTTTTCCAAGATGTAAATATGAAACAGTGCCTCTGCTTGCTGCCCTCTAGAGGCAGTCGCCTTAAACATCATGCAGAACTTTTTCAACAAGCCTTAATGCTATGAATGCCAGCTGTGTAGCGTAGGGAGAACTGTTCCTTTTGGAATAGATTTACTGATTTGGCTCAACCTCGCATCATAGCATTAAGGCTTGTTGAAAAATCCTGACCATTTTGCCCCATGTGAACTAGCCCTAAGACCATCTCCGACAAAATGGTTCATCACAATAAGCTACTACATTGTCAGTTTCATGGGTCACGGTAGTCACATTCATTAAAGTGGCTCTATCAGCAAAATTTTGCTGTATGAGCCTCACATATGCGTGACTAGCCTTTAAAAAGGCTATTCAGGCACCGCTAGTCTTATTTTAAACCCCCGTCCCGTTTTAAAATAAAACTATAAAAACATATCGGTAAATCATACTTGAACGTGCACCCTGGGCGGTGATGCACGATCCGACGTCATCTTCTGGCACGCCTACCTCCTATTTCTTCTTCTTTCGGTGACGCTCTCTGGTCCTGACTCTTCCCCGGCTCCATCTTCATCTTCTGTCAGTTCAAATATGATTGGTTGAAATCCGGCGTGTGCGCAGTAGCATTCCCTCCGGAGCTACTGCGCACACTCCGGCGGCACTGCCATTGAGAAAAATGGTGCCGGAGTGTGCACCGTAGTGAGGCTTCGGAGGGAGCACTACTGCGCATACACCGGATTTCAACCAATCGAATTTAAACCGCTGGAAGAAGATGAAGATGGAGCCAGGGAAGGGAAGAGTCAGGACCAGAGAGCGTTGCCGAAAGAAGAATGAAGATGTAGGTGTGCCAGAAGATGACGTCAGATCGTGCATCACTGCCCAGGTTGCACGTTCAAGTATGATTTACATATATGTTTTTATAGTTTTATTTTAAAAGGAGAGGGGGTTTAAAATAAATTTAGCGGTGCCTGAATAGCCTTTTTAAAGGCTATTCATGCATATGTGGGGCTCATACAGCAAAATTTTGCTGATAGAGCCCCTTTAATTAACCCCTCGATGAGTGACAGCATTAAAGAGGAGTTTCTATCTACCGCCTCTAATAGAAAGTCAGAGACATTGCTTTTATTACACAACTTCCAAGTAGTAGGAGGCCTTTAAGTGATTGTCCATACTCTAGATGACTTTTCCAGAAAACAATTGTATCAAAAGAAACTTCCAGAAATATGCCTTCACTTTTACTGAACTTGGACAAATGCAAGCACTGGATTGCAATGACTGATTTCCTCCGAGAAAATGAAAAAAAAGAAGGAAATAAGTGTCATATTGAAAATACATGAGACCCTTTTTGGTCTTGAGAAGGTGTTCACAGTGTTACAGCGAGGGTAAGATGCATGCCGAGAGCAGCTGTATTTTTACAAGGCTAACCCAACCAACAATGTTTCTGGACTTGTAATACGGTTCATATGTTCTTTCTTTGATTTTTGTATCACTCCAAACTAGTCAAACAACCTTTTTTTTATGATGGGCCTTCATGGCTCTGGATCACAAACTATCACAATAAACGGCAACTGTTGTTGTGGTTAAGTTATTTTATCCTTGTGCTCTGCAAATCTTATTTCTCGGCTCGGTGCCAACTTGCAAGGTCTGAGCAGCAGCTGAAGTGGAAAACAGATCGAATTTAACAACCTTTAATTTTTTTTTTGTTCATTTCAGGAATAAATACATCAATAACCTCCTCCTTTCCAGGCTCTATGACTCACTATTAACTACTAAAGAAAAAACTTCTCATAAGTATTGGATAGCAACACTTCTAGAATGTAATACGCATCTACTGTCTTGCTAAGGGTCTATTCACAAGGAGGAAAATGGTGAGGAATTTGGTGTGGAATTTCAGCGCTGAAAAAAAAGCCTCCCATTGACTTCAAGGGCTTCCTTTTTCTGCTAGGTCCATTCACACGGCGAGGAAAAAATCCGCTTCAGGAATTAGGAAATGGTTTTTTAAAGCAGTTTTTGGAGCGTTTTGGAGGCTTTTTTAGTATCAACCTTGAAAAAACCACTAGTGTTTTTCTGCGCGGTATTTGCTAATTCCGCACCCATATTCGTGACGTGGATTTTCCGTCTCCTATTGACTGCGTTGGTTTTTGCAGACGGAATCCACCTGAAGGAAGCTTTTTTTTCCACAAGTGAGCGGAACCCATAGAACTCAATGGGGAGGCATCTTTCCACGTGGATTCTGACGTGGATTCAGCGTCAAAATCAGCGCCCAAAAACTCCATGTGAATGGATCCTAATAGGCTCCACTGGAGTATTTTGAGCAACAGTATTGGGTATCCATCAACTGCATTATTTACTATGTTTCTAGAGAAGACTTTGGAATTGCTTAATATCTTCCAATTCTTAAAGTATTTTGGCAATATGTTCACAATTAAGCAACACGAATTCAATGATCCACGTTTTGGGGAAGTGTAGCATCTATTTTATTTTTCGCTAGTGTGTTTTTTGCAGCAAATTTATCAAAATGTCTAATTTGTTGTGGTCCTCAAGTGGAGGGCACCCAAGTTCACTAAGGAGTTTTGGTAAATTTTTAAGTCAAGATAAAAGTAGAGTGCGTTTGCGCAAATATTTTTAAGCTGCATACAATAAATAAGGCTTAAACCTGTGTGCAACATGAACCATACCCAGATTACAAGATAGTTCTGTAGTATAGAGATCAAGAGAATAGGGGTCCCATGTCCAATTTTGAAAGAGCTGTGGTTACACTGCCATTCCACTTTAAAAGGACCTTTCACCTCCTCCCCCTTCTCTGGGAGTTCATGGAGTCCTCTGCATTTCATTAGATGGGTAGATTCCTGCCGTCTTAGCCTACACCTACCATGATGCATTGCAGTTCACTTAGATTCCCCTACTCACTTCCTCGCCCACAACCCCCCTCCACCCATTTCCCTAGCTAGCCCATGGACTACAAGCCCTATCTACTTACCTAACTACCTAATTCAGTCCCCCAACCCCCTTCCCATCCCATCCCATCCCACTTACCTGTCTTCTTGTCCTGGAGATAACTTTGGGGTGCCACTGTCCCCTCTTCTGCCTCTTCACCTGGGATCTGGAACTGACACCTGCACAATAGAACACCGGTAGAAGCCACGCGTGTGCTGTTTCTTTTTGGTTCTGTTGGCGTTCTATTGCGCTGGCTCCAGCTCCATTGTGAAGGAAGCGATGGCCAACTGAAGAGGAAGTCAGCATTGGTGAGCATGAGGGGGGCAGAGGGAGGGAGAGAGAAAAGAACCGGTGGCCTCCCATCTCTGGAGACACCAGAATGGAACGTCACCAGGAAATCAGAAAATGTGCCTGTGGCGGTCACATGACCACCCCAGACATATGGGTAACTATACATTTTTTTAAAGGGAGTATATTAGAAGTTAGAGGGGGGGGGAAAGGGGGTTTAGTTAAGGGGTAACATTTTAATTTATCTCGGGCAACCCCTTTAAAAGAATCAGCGCTCTTTTACCTGAGGACAACATTTGTTAGTAAAACATACGGCTGAGTGCACACAGGGTTTTTCGGTCCGGAAACTGAGGCGGAGACTGCCTCAGTTTCCAGACCAAAAAACGGGTGGCCGCGACTGGATGCCGGTGCAGTGCATCGGTATTCAGTCGCGCATTCTACTCCGGATTAGGCCCAATTAATGGACCTAGTCAGTTGGAGGTAGTGTCTTCAGGCAAATTCACAAGGCGAATCGGCCTGAAGAATGAGCATGTCCGTTCTTTTTTCCGGGAGCCGGAACAAACAGCTCCCGGAAAAAAGGCCTGACTGGCTCCCATTGATTTCAATGGGAGCTGTCTTTTTGGTCAGGATTTTGAGGCGAAATCCTGACCAAAATACCCTGTGTAGTTTCCACCTAGTGACGTGAGTTCTCACCATGTACTTTAACACATAGAGCGTGATTGCAGTAACTCAGTGTTAGTACAGCTATGGTAGATACAAAACTATTGTCCATTCACGTTGGATGGAAAAAAAATATCTTGAGTTTAGCTTTATGACTGAATGTCATAATAAAAGTGTTTTATGCTTTATAAAAAAGTAGGGAGAATTTATGGATAGGCAGATTACATGTGCTTTTTAAAAAAAAAAAAAAAAAATGTAGATTGTGAGCCCCACATGGAAATGTACATTTTTTCTTTCTCTTCTCCTATCAGTATGTCTTTTTTGGAATATGGGATGGAAATCCATGCAAACATGGGGAGAACATACAAACTCCTTGCAGATGTTTTTTTTTTGCCCTTGGCAGAATTTGAACACCAAGACTCCAGCGCTGCAAGGCTGCAGTGCTAACCACTGAGCCACCGTGTGGCCCCTACATGTGCTGTTTTGAGAATTAACTGTAACTACCTACAGAAGTTGAATTGACTTTATGGCCCTTTAAAGAGTACATGAGTTGTCATGCAAAGTTGAAATATGTGCAGGGTCTTTCTGGCCGCTCTGTTCTATGACTGAATAAGCCTTCACACATTATGTCCTATAAGAGACAGAAAACCTCTAATAATCAGTTTATGGCTAAAACACATTTTGCTTATGTTTCTCAGGGAGGGGGCATGTTCAATAAAGGAGCAGTCTGCTCCCCTCCTCCCTATCCATTGCTGATAATGTTCTGCCATTCTTCCAGAAATAATACAGGAGACCCAGGAACACTGGACTGTAAATATAGGAAAATATATGTAGGCAAGAAGATAAAATATGAGAAAAAAAACATATATGAGCACAGTCAGTAAAGCTGCTTGGTGTCTGTGAAGACCTATCTGTAATAACACAAGCAGTAAGACGTAGATACAAATACATTGTTACTTTTGTTACATTGTAAGCTGTGACATTTGAGGAGTCAGTCGTTTGCACACAACAACAGTTTGCAAACATGTCTATGCAGGCTGTGAGGAGAATCAACCCCTCCCCACTCTATTGACTGTGTGAATACATTCATTGCCTTTCTATATAGCCTTTATCTGGCATTTATGGACAGAAATCCTTGTTAACAAGAGTGAATTGTAAGTTAGCTTTTAGGAAAACAAAGCTAGTGACATGAACTTTAGAGAGGTTTTTCAGACAGAAAGCAGCCACATTTTTAATCAAAGTGCATTGTAATTTGATGTAGAACCCCATGCTGTACAAAATGAGACTAAATTAGTGACCAGTTAAGTCTTCACATGGCTGCGAGTTGATGTAGTTACTGTGTGCTCGGTGATGGCCACAATAATCCTACTGATCGTTGCAAATATAAAGCTCATGTGTGTCCCTCTATTCTGCTCTGAGCACCACTGTAACAGACCAGAGCCTGGACGCTTGGATGCACAGGAGTGGAAACCTGCCGGCTGGGAAAGCTCTTGGCTCATTGAGGACTAAAATAAATTTGGTGAACTTTCTGCAATAAGTTTTAACAAGCGACTCTCTCTTTTATTAGTGTAAAATGAGATACAATGTAAAAAATGCCAAATGGAGTTTAGGATGATAAAAATGTTTAAAGGGTTATCAACCTAAAAAAAAAATTAAAGATCTGCACATGATATTCAGTTTTGTTATTTCACAGTGAATATAAGTATTGACCAAAAATTAAAGGAAACCTAACCAGGAGAGCCAGCAGGCCCTATTTTTGATATTAGTGGCACCCTGTACATATTCTACTATATGTTGCACCATACTACACAGTCAGCCATATTAATGTGACCACCGCCTACTTTTGACGTCAACATTAAATAACCAATCGCAGAAGGCACGTGTCATCAGTCATCTGGGTGCACTCATCATTGTGGAAGACCATGTTCACCCCTACATGCCAATTGTTTTTCCTCAGGATGATGGCATCTACCAGCAGGACAATGCAACGTGTCATAAAGCTCGCAGTGTATGTGCGTGGTTTGAGGAGCACCAGGATGAGTTTACCGTACTCCCTTGGCCAACAAATTCCCCGGACTTGAACCCAATGGAGAATCTGTGGGACCACCTCAATCGAGCTGCTCGCGCCATGGATGCTCAACTGTGTAACCTAGCGCAGCTGACTACGGCACTGGAGTCGGCATGACTCAACATCCCAGTGACATCATCACAACATCTCCTCTCTTCCTGCACATCTCGCAGTGGTCCGCTCTGCCAAAGGTGGTTATCCTGGATTTTGACATGTGGTTACATTAATGTCACTGGACTGTGTATATGGTGCCACTGCTTAATTGTACAATATAGTGCTAAACAACCGTACCATACATTGACCACACAGCACTTTTAACATGAACTTTGAGTTGCTTTTTACATAAATGTTTATGCAGAGGGTAGAAAGGAGGAGACTCCTGGAGTGTATGAGAGCTCTTCTGATGCTGATATCTTTCAAGATAAGACTCTACCAACGGGTGAAATTAATTAATTAACAATCTCCTCCTCGCCCTTCCCCTCTCCATGAGTTCTGTGTGAATTGAGACTAGAGAGAGATTACATCCAGATACATGGTCTGAGAGAAGATAAGGAGGAGGAGAACAACTTAATAAGTGGAGAAAGAAACATTTTTTTCTTTAATAACATATATCAGAAGAATTTTCCTTATAATCACATGTTCTATTCATTTATGGAATGTTATTTTATAGATTTTGAGTAGGGTTGAGATTTCAGTATCGTTTTTAAAATCCGATTTCCGATCATTTTCCATCCGAACCCGATCCCCATCCCAATTCGGATCCTAATGCAAGGCAATGGGATTTTTTACTGATCAAAAATCGAATTTTAAAAATTATCCTATTCACTACACAGCATGGAATCCAAAAATTGAAGGCTTCAATTTTTGGACTCCACTCTGTGTAGTGATTAAAAAATTCCCCGGCTACTTAAGTCCCCGCTGGTGTATGCTTACCTGCACAGAACCGCTGCCTCTCCATGCTGCTCTCGCTCTTCTTCTTTCTACTTCGCATGTCTGCAGAGCACCGTACGTGCCCCTGCCTCCCAGGCTAGTGTTACTGATGCTGGGAGTAGGCGGGGCTTGTTGTGGCCCACACAGCGGCACGCACAGCGCTCTTCAGACATGTGCAGTAGAAAGAAGAGGAGCAAGAGCAGCGTGGAGTGGCAGGGGCAGCGCTTCTGTGCAGGTAAGTAGAGCGATAGGGATCGGAATTCCGTTCCCGATCTTTTTTAGACGGGATCAGAACCCGATCGCAATCGTGAAATTTACTCGATTGCCGATCAAGATCCAATCTTTTCCAATCCCGATCGCTCAACCCTAATTTTGAGATACAACTTATTTGAAAATGCTACATTAGAAAGTATCGCCATAAAGAACTGGTTTGACTTTCTTCTCACGTGTGATTTAACACGCAACGTATCCTGACCTCTTGGAAGGTGCACTGCTTCTCTTACTTCATCCTTGTCTGCTCATGGAATGTAAATCTTAATAGCCTTTAGTGATATTCTGGAGCAGTGCATGCTTTCCTAAGCACTGGGCAACATGTTATAGCCAAATATGGATTTGAGTAAAATTTCTGAAAAAGGAGGGCAGCTTTAAAGTCTTTGTTAAATATTTGTCAAGTGACATGTAACAGCCATTCCTTAAAATTACAGTGTATATATTTAGATCCCCAGAATGATACAACTATAATAAGCACCAGAGACAGTGAGGCAAAATGCAAAAACCGAGAAGGACACGGAGACGTGTTCCTATTCACTTCTACAAAGGTCAAATAAGAAGACAATTGCATAAGTAAAAGCACTGGCCCAGATTTACGAATTGTTGGGCTGTGCAAACTTAGACAGGCAGTCTGAAAATATGGCAGATTTATCACAGTGGTCGATGCTGGATGATAAATCTGGCCTATCTTTAGACGGTCTAGTCTATGTTTATGGCATCTTACTTTGAGCCGGAATTTTACGACAAAATTTTTTGCTCAAATTACGATGCGTCAAAGATGTTGATACCAGTATCTAGACGTAGCCACAATACTAAATCTAGGTCAATGTGTTTCTATGTTACTGTTGGATGAAAAGCAGAGTAGAGAAATCCTTTTCTGATGAAATCCATTTAACAGGACCCATACCTACTTCGAGGGTAAATTCACATATGGCAAATTTGTTGTGGAAATTTCTCAGGCCGTCGCACTCATCTTAATGGCGATTGCAGAAATCCAGGTGCCTGTCGAGAAAACAACCCATTCAGATGAATGAAAATGATTTTCAGAAAATATTTTCAACATAACTGAAGCATGTGAATTTATCCTTACAGATACAATTCTGGGAAACTACACTGTAATCTAGAAATGTAGCAAATATTCCATTATCTGCAGTCATATTCTTGGTAAACTATAGCACCAGCTTTAATCTGCCAGAATAAAATGTACTCATACAGAGTAGCTTTCCAATATGGCTCTTAAAGTGGGGTTCAGAACAAAGGACCACCCTATAGTTGCACATATTCTCTAATAGGGCAGATGGACAGGAATGGTCTTCACAACTATTATCTATGACTACAGTTTTCCAATACTGTCTGCAGGGAGTCTGAGGTAGTCTAAACCACACCCCCTGCCTCATCATTGGTCTAGCCTGCTACTTCTCCCCGCCCCACTGTAATTCTGCCTCCTAAGATTGGTTATCCTACTAATATTATAAATGTGAAAATTTGAATGTTTGTGTGTTTGTTCCTCAATGACACAAAAACGGCTGAACAGATTTGAATGAAATTTGCCACATAGATAGTTTGTAACCTCGATTAAAACATAGGCTACTTTTTATCCTGGTAAATGACATGGCTTCATGACTGTTATGAATTTATGTTCACATACTATATTACACTGCTCCTGCAGCAGCCATATCTCTGGTCCCAGGTCTGTTATCTCTCTATGTAAACAGACAGCTAACCCTCAGTCCTTTGTGTACATGAATTTGCATATTATCTGATCTGCTCCAGGCAGTGCTGACACACTGGATGGGAAAACACCTTTAATCCAAATTAGCAGTTTGTCAATTTTCAAACATGCCTGGAAAAAGAAAATCTAATTTGTCGCAAACAACGAGAGCTATGAAGGTATCCAGAAGTCACTGAGTACTCCTAAAGCGGAGCTGAGGGAGATCATCGATGCCAACAAAACGCTCATTATATGGCGTCCCAGCGAGCTGCTGAGATTCTGGAACAATTACAGGCACGGTGCAAAGAACAACTTCAGCGCCAGGCCAACTTGAGAGCTGCCGAAACGCTGGAGCACGCAGATCATCAACACCAACAACATGCTCATTATATGGCTTCCTAGTGAGCTGCTGAGATGACGGAACAAACACGGGCACAGCCTGCTTGACAGCTGTCGAAATGCCGGTGCAAGCCGATCATCAACACCACCAACACTCTCATTATATGGCATCCCAGCGAGCTACTGAGATGCCCGAACAATCACAGGCATGCTGTGAGGAAGAAGCTCAGCAGCAGGACAGCTTAAGAGCGGCCAAAACGCCAGAGCAGGCACACAATCAACGGCAGCAATTTGCTGAATATAGGCGGATCATCAATGCCAACACCATGCAGACGAAGTCGCGGGCAGAGGCTAGTTGTGTATAAAGACAAGTCTATCCCAGACTTACCTGTACATCAAGGACAGAATGACATCAGGTAAATTCTGCACATACTGGGGAAATGAGCCTTGGTACGGGATGGTCTGGAGGATCACTTTAAGAAAATCCCAGAGTATGAAAAGTAAAGTGTACAAACAAACAATAAACTAGTAAACTCCAACTGTTCCTAATCTACGCTCCTTCCCTTCCCATGCTTTTATAGATGTGTGTAGCATTCATGGCTTAATATTCCTGAATAGTCAGCTTTTACTGCATCCCATAAGCATGGTAAAGCACCTGTATGTTACATCATATGTCTGAATTCATTTATATTTACAGTATGGAAGAGTGTTTTAATAAATCCTACATTGTCGATGTTCAATTAGTTTTTATGTCATGTTGGCACAATGTCAAGTTATTTAGGGAGCTTATTAGAAATTCCATTTTAGGACTGAACCAAATTGAATGTGAAAAGTTATAGAAAGAGGGAAAAGTGATAAGTTACAACATAGATCTACCATCACAGAAAGGGAGATACATATGTACAAAACCAGAGGTATCATTTTAAGTTCCAGGGACCCATTGCAAAATCTGTAATGGGGCCACTACTTACCATTTGCAATTTAGAATAGTGGCATATGTTAAGTCATAGAAGGAATGTGGGTGCTCTCCTCGGGGTCTGTGGGTCAGTATTGGCAGATACTGAAGTATACATACAATAGTAAAAACTCATTCTTTGGCATTATACTATTTATATTTAATAAGTGGGCAACCAATCTATAGCACAATGAAGAGTCTGCTGCACTTGTGCAAGCTTCCATTTTGTTGTTCTAACAATTGCTCATTTTCTGATACAATCCAAATTATTTTGCAGCAAGTCGCGTTATAAAACAACTTTTTCCTGGCTGCAAAGAGTCTGTGTAGTGGTGTAGAACACTGCCTTGCAGAGGTTTTTAGTGATGTCCCACTAGGGGACTTGAACCAGCGATGCCCTGATCACTGGTTCAACATTATAGAATGCAATACATGTGTATTGCAGTCTACAGAGGAAGTCTACCTATACAGATGCATAGGCTGACTTCCTCACTTCTGGGCAGGATCAACTAGGTACTGGGGGCTACAAGCAACCCAGGGTCACTGGCCAGATCCCGGGATGTAGAAGATGCATATCGGCACCCATCTCATTGGGAGTGCCAAGGGGGAGATGTCGCATGGCAGAACCCCTTGGATGGTCATGTTTGACCGCAGCATCCAAGGGGTTAAACCCCGACCTCCGACCGGGGGAGCAGCTAATACCCGCTGATTTTGCTGCATGCATGGCATTGTGGGAAATCCTGCGTTCCCATAGTTCCTTACTCCGTGTACTAACTTGCAGCAGTCATTTGATGATAAAATGTGATTTGTTACTACGAAGCATGAGGAAATCCAGGTTCGATGCAAATCGAATATTTCCTGAAATTTGGATCGAATTCTTCAGCGAAGTGGAAGTGTTTAGAATCCACGGCACAGCCAAAAAGTTGTAAGGCTGGTGGAAGTCACTCCCTACTACATGTGTAGCTTTAAATGTAAGACTGATGAAAGATCCACACCCAGGATGGGCTGTATACCATTATGTGAATGGTTCTGTACTCTTTGTCTTTCTTAAGCATGGTAACAGTAAAGTGTTTGCTGTGTATCGTAAGGTTCGCTGCTGCAAATACTAATGGCTTAGGAGAAAGTTCTTCTTTTCCAACAATGAGGTCTTATTTGCATATTCCTTAGCCAGAATTCTTAGCAGGACATGAATGGTTTAATAAATCCCAGTGCCAGTTATCATGAGAATAGCACTTGGGATTGAAGGCACGTGTCATCAGCCATCTGGGTGCGCTCATCATTGTGGAAGGCACGATGGATCAACACAAGTATGCATCTATCCTTGCAGACCATGTTCACCCCTATATGTGAATTTTTTTTCCTCAGGATGATGGCATCTACCAGCAGGACAATGCGACGTGTCATAAAGTTCACAGTGTACGTGCGCAGTTCAAGGAGCACCAGGTTGAGTTTACCATACTCCCTTGGCCAGCACATCCCCAATCGAGAATCTGTGGGACCACCTCAATCGGGTTGTTCGTGCCATGGATGCTCAACTGGGTAACCTAGCACAGCTCACCACAGCACTGGAGTCGGCATGGCTCAACATCCCAGTGATCATCATCACAACCTCCCCTCTCTTCCTGCACGTCTCACAGAGGTCCGCTCTGCCAAAGGTGGTTAGTCTGGATTTTAACATGTGGTCACATTAATGTAACTGGACTGTGTATATAAATCTATTCAATCCCCTTAGCTGCAGTTGATGGCATGGAAGGATTGAAGCAGCATTCAATACTTTGAAGGACCCATTCTTTAGCACAGAAAGGGCCCTGAAGACCTTGCAAAAGATTTGGAGCTGACCTTAAGGTCACTGACAAAAATCTCATATGATCTTATTGATGATATGCTCTTCTAGGGTTTGCATTGGTTGTCCCTTGTACTTCAAAAATATTCACCGAAAATGTGTGTATATATATATATATATGTATATATATGTGTGTGTGTATATATATATATATATATATATATATATATATATATATATATCCAATGTAGTAAACTCATACACAACCGTTCACATATTTTACAGTGTAAGAATCTGCAAGTAGTTTAATCTGAAATACATTTCTAAGAGCCCTAAGCGAACGAGCTGCAGAAATACTGTGCCCAATAAATGTGTCACCAATGCCAATTTAAAGAAATGAAGATAAAATATCAGCGCCTAGCTGCCAACTCTGATTCCCAGGACTTGTGCCAGAATATAACGCTGTCCTACTGCATGTAATATAGCTTCCATTTCCCCGCGCAGTGTGTACTGCCGTATACTTAGCACTCTAATAATTTTCAAGTGAAAAAAATGAAGGCTTATGTGAGATGTGAACTTTGCTCGGACCATAAAATTCACCTAATATTTTCCTTCTTCCCAGTTGAGCTGCAGGAATGTATTCCAGTAAGTCTTGTTAATTTGGGTTCGGCAAGAGTTTACACAAAGTAAAGTTTATGTAAGATTTTTTATGGAAAATAAAGGAAACTATCTACCGGTATCTTATTCCCGCCTGTCGCTGTCAACAAAATCACCTTTACTTGCCTTGCAACTTTAGCACAATATCTACTGTTGTAAATGCTCAGGCAAGAAAACAGAAAATGGGTCCAGTTTATGCAGTAATACAGTACATATATCTCCAACCCCGGTGTTCAGGGTTGCAAAAAAAAAAAAAAAAGTTTTATTTTTTAAAAATAAAACTCCTGAAACAGGCCTGGACAGAAATGAGGGTTCCCTTAACTTAATATTTTGTTGCACAACCTTTGGAGGCAATTGCTACAATCACACGATTCCTGTAATGGTCAATGAGACTTCTCATGAGCAAACTGCTCTAGTTGTCTCGGGTTTGAAGGGTGCCTATTCCAGACGGCATGTTTCAACTCCTTCCAAAGATGCTCAATAGGATTTAGGTCAGGACTCATAGAAGGCCATTTCAGAATACTCCAATGTTTTCCTCTAAGGGCTAGTTCACCCGTGAGTATAAGGGGAGGTTTTTGACAGCGGATTTCGCGTCCAAAACCTCCCCTTATAATGGTGGTCTATGGAGACCGCCGGGCTTCTGTTCTCCGCTAGCGGCGAGCTGCTGCTAGCGGAGAAAAGAAAGGACATGTCCTTTCTTCAGGCGGAAGCCGCGTTGTCTCATTCGCGCGGCTTCCGCCCCCCGCAGCTCCCTCCTATGTCGGCTCATTCATTTGAGCCGACAGCAGAGGGTTAAGCCGCGACAGCGATGGTCGTGGCGGGCGGGTTTTGACAAGAGAGAGACGCGGCTCGCCACGTCTCTCTCTGTGTCAAAACCTGCGCGGGCAGTTCACGTGTGAACTAGCCCTTAGCCATTCTTGGGTGTTTTTGGCTGTGTTTTGGGCCATTATCCTGTTGTAAGACCCATGACCTGTGACTGAGACCAAGCTCTCTGACATGGGGCAGCACATTTCTCTCTAGAATCCCTTGATATTCTTCAGATTTCATTGTACCCTGCACAGATTCAAGACCCTGTGAACATAAAAGAGCCTCCTCCATATTTCATAGTAGGGACAGTGTTCTTTTCAAGATAGCCTTCATTTTTCCATCTGTGAACATAGAGCTGATGTGCCTTGCCAAAAAGTTCGATATTCGTCTCATCTGTCCATTCCCCCACAAGCTTTGTGGCTTGTCAACATGTAGTTTGGTTATTATTACTTTTTTCAGATTCAAGTTATTTCTGTGACCATTGTGGGTTTTTCTTCCATTAAATGAAGAGTATCAACAATTTTGTCCACGTGTAGTAGAAACCTCAAGTCTGCAAATGATGTAGCCCACATTCACACAATAAAAGTGAAAAATGTCCATTGACTGGAGATAGTCAAACCCCAATGCTTTCAAGTGAGGGTGAAAAAAATGTAGATCTGTAAGTTTGAGGAGCTCAAATGCTGGATAGAGAAATATCATGGGAAATTTTTTAAAGGTTTGATTACCCTGGACCACCTTTATTTCCTCTTTACATCCATCACATATGACTGCCCATACACAAACCTCCTTAACTTTGTTATTGCTTATATGGTGGAGCCAATCTTAAGATTTCAAGATCCATTTTAAAATCTGATTTCCGATCATTTTCCATCCGATCGCGATCGCGAAATTTACTCGATCGACTATTGGAATCTTATCTTTCCCGATCCCGATCGCACAACCATAATTGCTTATTGTAATGTTTTATCAGTACTATATCTTATCTTAAATTTTACCTACTGACTCAGACCTTGTTCATACTTCACTGATTTGCATCAGTATTTGCAAACCAATTTTCAAAATCGGCCAGTGCCTAAAGAAGCCGCACATTTTTGGCAAAATATAGTGTAGCCTGTGATTTGCAACTATTTAAGAAACAGTTTACTTCTAGGGTTGAGCCATCGGGATCGGAAAAGATCGGATCCCGATCGGTGATCGAGTAAATTTCATGATCGCGATCGGGTTCCGATCCTGCCTAAAATAGATCTGGAACGGAATTCTGATCCCGATTTCTCTACTTACCTGCACAGATCCACTGCTGCTATCGCTCCCCATTCTTCTAGGTCTTGTTCTCTCTCAATCACAGCCCTTCAGAGCGCCGTGCGCGCCCCCGCCTCCCAGGCTAGTGTTACAGACCTAGGAAGAAGGCGGGGCTTGTGGCTTAGGAGAGTGTGGGCAGGTACTGGGAGGGAAGACGTGAGTGATTCAGTCATGTCTCCCCGCCCTGTACCCGCCCACACTCATCTAAGCCACAACAAGCCCCGCCCTCTTCCAGCATCAGTAACACTAGCCTGGGTGGCGGAGGCATGCACGGCGCTCTGCAGGCCTGTAAATGAGAGAGATCCGGACCGAGAAGAATGGGGAGCGACATCGGCAGCAGATCTGTGCAGGTAAGTGGACACCAGGGGGGAATTTTTTAATCGCTACAGAGTGAGGACTCCAAAATTGAAGCGTTCAATTTTTGGACTCCATGCTGTGTAGTGAATAGGATCGTTTTTAAAATCCGATCTTTGATCATTAAAAAAATCCCATTGACTTGCATTAGGATAGGAATTGGGATCAATATCGGGTTCGAATGGAAAATGTTTGGAAATCGGATTTTAAAAACGATCCTGAAATCTCAAGATCGGCTCAACCCTAATTATATCACAAACAGGCATAAACTGCTAATTAAATATGGATGCCTATTTCTGCAGGTTAGCGCCATAAATAATACACATATGATAATTACAAGTATTATAACTTTATTCTAAATTCATAAAATGACACCATTTACACTATTTCTAGCCTTCAGACTTTCCCTTCCTGTGACAGGCGTATATTGCATTCTGATCTGAAAATTCAGTTGATACACCAGTTCCATATCTGTTTCCATCCACACATTCCTTTGGGAAGGACAGAGGAGGTTTCTTACAGATTATGTAAGCCACTTGGCTCACTCTACACACAAGAAGTTTTAACGGTTCCTCCAGATCATATTTATTTCACTAAATACACCTGAATAGCTGAGAGGTCAAGATGCAAAAAAAAAAGGGGAAATATGTGTATTCCTCGCGGGTCACTTGCTTGGAATATAATGTAGGACAGATTGTGAACTAGCCCGACATGTTAGAAGTAAATTCTCCACTAGACATATGTAGCAGTAATATTACTCTCTGTGTAATGATATTTCCGATCGTAACATACATTTCCTACTCATATGGAATGTCGATAAGTATTCATTTTTTTCTTTTATTAAAATCTGTGGAAATATTTTAGACATTTGAAGACTATAAAAGACTTGTATCACTGTTTTATATTGTACATTTTAACTCTTTAGAATAGATTAGAAAGGGCCGAACTGGTTTGTAATGAGTGGGGTTTGCTTCATTTTTTCCCCAAATTTATGTTTTCGCCACCCACAAATCTCATTATGTCAAGTTATATGTAAAATATATTTCCTATAAGGTCGTTGATTAATTTGTAGCTTGATAATATTGTTTATATTATCCATTTAGGTCTCGTACTCTGCAATATGTACCATGAGAACTTTAAAGGAGTGTTCTCATCGCAGGGTTTCACCTGCCTTCCTGTCTCCTCTCCCCTCTGCTACCTTGTTCACAGTTTAGTCCAGCAGCTTACTCTATGCTCTCTCTCTCTCTAAATTGCAGTTATCTCTGGATTTACATCCAGAGATGACCAAGACACTGATCGAGGAACTTTCTAATTCTTACAGCGCTCAGCAGCATTTTGTAATGAAAGAACAAGGATGAGGCCTAACAACTAAAAGTAAATAAAGGAAAGTGATCTGAAACTTTGGAAGCAAGCTGTAAACACTGACAAACATAGAAAAATAGATAAAGTAATGTGCTAGGTTAAAGGGAACTGTCACGGAGCAAAGGTATACGTCTTCCTCCGGATGGTCTTTTGAATCAACACGGACGCAAGAGGTCGGGAGACAACAGCAATTTATTGTAATCCACAAAGTTAGTAGCCGGCAGCGGTCACATCAACCGTAATAACAATAAGTCCACAGAAGTCACAATCCAATGATAACTTTGGTTCCTTGGTCCTGTAACTATATCCTGGCTCTCTACAGAGCTGTGCACAGGCCGGCTAACACATACTAACTGCTGCTACAACTATATACTAAAACTGTTACACCTATATCTGTGGGTGGGAAGGGCTGAGTCACAGATCCTTCCCCCCTCACCTATACCAAGGAGAGCAGACTCCCTGTCTACTATGGACAATGCACCATCCAACATCTTCTTGGAGACACTGATCAGATTATCTCCACCCATTGTCCTCACTGGTCCTCACTAGTTAGAGGTATTTGCATACAATGTGCTAACACACTAGACCCGAATCAGCCAACTACACACTGATGTTTACAACAGGTTAGAGAATACATTCCACATGAAATATATATTACACATTGCCTATTGCCGGACTCTAACCATCCCGTGACAACCCCTCCCCCTCTCAAAACATGTGCATGACACAATTGGCCTACACAGGTAAATTGGGGAATGCACATCAGTCTCTATAGCTCATATGTCCTCCTGCCGGGATAACCCATCTGCGTTCTGGTGTTGGTTCCCTCGGCGGTACTGAATGGTAAAGTTGTAGGTTTGAAGGGCTGGCATCTGGCAGAAAATCCGGTCGATCCATGTTGGCGTCTCTCTGAGCTTGGCTTCGGGTCACTGCTCCCACAAAGTGGCACTGTAGATTTCCAACATCGTTGCCTAACAGAACATCGGCCGGCAGCCCGCTCATCACACCAATTGTGCATCGTTTTGGTCCATAACCATAGTCGAGTTCCACGGTAGCTTTAGGAATACGTCTTTGAGTACCCCCTGCCAACTTGATAGAAATGCCAGGGCCCTCCTCTAGGGCCTCGGGTCGCACAACTCGGGGGTCCGCTACCGTTAGGAAAGCTCCCGAGTCCCGGAATCCAACAACTGTTCGGCCATCCAGTAGGACCTCCTGCAAGTGCTTCCTCTGAAGGTTTGCGGGATGTGTGGCGGAAGGCTGAATCCCATAGACCCCTGGAGGTGGAACAGATGGGTCATTCATGGAGTCATCTGGAAATGGGGCCAAACTTTCTGTCCTAGGGGTGGTTCCCAGGTAGTGAATAGGCCGGGATGCCACGGTGGCCCGTGCCCCCATGTTAGCAGGGCAACTAGCTTGCAAATGTCCAGGCCGCCCGCACCCAAAACATCTGCGCTCTAGCATTCTTCCAGTGGGTCGTTGTCTAGGGACAGGGTTGTTCATAGCTGGAGGCCGATGGGCTGGGGCAGGGGTAGAGGGGGAATTGTAATCCTGAGGCCGGACACGAAAGGTGGGTGGCTGGCTGAAGGGTGTCTGGCGGACTGTGGTAGTTTTCCGCTCCTCTGCAAACAACCTCTTCCACTGCGGCTTGATGGTCAGGCCCTCATCTGCAAGAGAAGCAGCTTGCTCAACTGTGGCTGGGTTCCGTTCCAGCACCCACTCACGGATCTCAGCGGGGCACTGGGAAAAGAACTGTTCCTTAAGTATGACTTGGAGGATCTTATCGACTGTGACAGCCTCCTCTCCTTCTAGCCAGCGCTTGCATGCTTGCTTCAACTTGTGGGCGAACATGTGGAAGGAGCTTCCCCCATTGTAAGACAAAGAGCGGAACTGAACTCGGTAGGTCTCTGGAGTGACTGCATAATACTTCTGCACCACTCTTTTAATGGACTCATAGTCCCGCTGATCACTAGGGTCCATAGCTCTGAGAGCTTCCGCAGCCCCATCTCGTAGGTGCCCCACCAGATACCGGACCCAATCCTTTTCTGGGACTTCCATCAGGTGGCACTGGTGTTCGAAGTCCTGAAAATATCCATCAATATCCCCAGCCGCTTCATCAAAGGTCTTGAAGTGTTTATGGGAGACATATGGTGGTTCTCTCACTGTTGGGCTGGGGGTCGGCGTTTGATTATAATTCCTCGTAGTTATCTCAGCCATTCGCCTTTCATGCGCCATTCTTTCCTTTTCATGCGCCATTCTCTGTTCCTCCTTCTCCGTTTCCTGAGCCCTCTGTAATGCTCTACTCCTTTGCTCTGCAGTTGCTCCTAGCCCCAGCACTGCCAATTCCTCCTCATACAAAACAACCCATCTGCTCTTTTGGGTCTGTACCTGCCACTCCCGTATCTCTCCAGTCTCCTGGGGGCAGCCCTCCTCATGGTCGCTTTGCAGGGTCATCTCCTCCAGTGCCTCGATCAGTTGATCTTTCGTTCTTCCCTGGTAACTCAGGTTTAGTTCCCGGGCCCTTACTTGTAGACTTGCCATAGTCCAGTTCCTGTATTCTGAGGTTGTGGCTCCATTAATCGCTGGGCTGCTGTAGTCCATCTCACTGTCCGCTGTTGATCCCACCGCTGCCAACCAGTTGTCACGGAGCAAAGGTATACGTCTTCCTCCGGATGGTCTTTTGAATCAACACGGACGCAAGAGGTCGGGAGACAACAGCAATTTATTGTAATCCACAAAGTTAGTAGCCGGCAGCGGTCACATCAACCGTAATAACAATAAGTCCACAGAAGTCACAATCCAATGATAACTTTGGTTCCTTGGTCCTGTAACTATATCCTGGCTCTCTACAGAGCTGTGCACAGGCCGGCTAACACATACTAACTGCTGCTACAACTATATACTAAAACTGTTACACCTATATCTGTGGGTGGGAAGGGCTGAGTCACAGATCCTTCCCCCCTCACCTATACCAAGGAGAGCAGACTCCCTGTCTACTATGGACAATGCACCATCCAACATCTTCTTGGAGACACTGATCAGATTATCTCCACCCATTGTCCTCACTGGTCCTCACTAGTTAGAGGTATTTGCATACAATGTGCTAACACACTAGACCCGAATCAGCCAACTACACACTGATGTTTACAACAGGTTAGAGAATACATTCCACATGAAATATATATTACACATTGCCTATTGCCGGACTCTAACCATCCCGTGACAGGAACCTATCATTAAAATTCATTTTTTTTGTCCCTAACACATAGGAATAGCCTTAAGAAAGGCTATTCTTCTCCTACCTTTAGATGTCTTCTCCACGCCGCCGTTCAGTATATAATCCAGTTTTTGTCAGTATGAAAATGAGTTCTCTCGCAGCACTGGGGGAGGGCCCCAGCGCTCAAACAGCACTGGGGGTGTCCCCAATGCTGCGAGGGAACTCTCCAGCGCTGCTTCCATCTTCTTCAGGAACGGACTGTCCCTGTGTCTTCTTCCGGCGCAGGCATCAAACTTCTAGGCCTCAGGCCTAGGGCAAAGCCGACTGCGCATGCCAGCCAGCCACAATAAAATGGACGCTTACACAGTATTGTAATTGGCCATTTTCTTGTGGCCGGCAGCCATGCGCAGTTGGCTTTGCCCTAGGCCCGAGGCCTGGAAGTTTGAAGCCACTCCCGGAAGAAGATGCGTGAAAAAACTGTTCCTGAAAAAGATGGAGAGTTCTCTCGCAGCATTGGGGATGCCCCCAGTGCTGTGAGAGAACTCATTTGCATACCAACAAAAACTGGATTATATACCCAACAGCGGCGCGAAGAAGACATCTAAAGGTAGGAGAAGAATAGCCTTTCCTAAGGCTATTCCTACATGTTAGGGACAAAAAATTGACTTTTAATGATAAGATCCCTTTAAACTACTCATGTAGAAAATACCCCTGAATACCCCTTTAAGAAAACACATAAATGAATACATCTATGACATTGAGAATCCAGAGAATTGTAACAAATTGGTTGTGTGCCAACATATCCTAAAGCTGTTTCACGGAAGCCTTCAAGAACTCTCTATAATGGAATTGGAGAAGACAGCAAAACCAAGCAGAGGGGAACTGAACGCACAAATTACACAATAGAGGAGCCTATTAGATTATGACTCGGGACACACAATATCCCAAGGCCTTGAGCTTCTTCATTAATCTTATAGATTTTTATTAATATCGGTGGGTCTGATTGGTTTTTGATTCTTTTTGACTTATTACTAGTACAATTTCTCTACAAGTATTATGACATTTTTCAACTTTTCCTGGTTTCTTTCCTAAGTAGTCTCCTAGGAGCGATATGCTTTCTAAAGGTTGCCGCTTGTCAGAAGTGCAGAGGTTTGATTATAAAATGAACGTACAATAGCTTCTGGTGAATGAATCTGAAGCTGAGTCACTTTATGGCAGTTATACAAAACCTAATATTGGCAGAAAATCGGAAGCAAATCACCCCAGGCACATAGTTAGGGTCAGAATGGCAGATCCATTCCAAAGCATTTTTCACTGTATCAGTGCGTGTGTGTGTGTGTGTGTGTGTGTGTGTGTGTGTGTGTGTGTGTGTGTGTGTGTGTGTGTGTGTGTGTGTGTGTGTGTGTGTGTGTGTGTGTGTGTGTGTGTGTGTCTAAAATACCTATTTACAGATGTTCTTATCTGTCTATAATGTGCTGTGTATATCTTTACATACTTACAATAACATACAATTATTCATTATAATTACAATATGGAGATCAAAGGACAAGAATCCCTCCTGACTGGTGTAGAGTGTTGCTGAGTAGTGGGGCAGAAAATGAGGGGAAAAAAATGTCTTCTGTGAGAAGGTGACAGGCAGAGTGCTGGAGTCCAGATATATCAGCCCTAGGTTTCTGACCTATGTGTGGTCCAGAAAAGGCAGTAGATACTGCATTGCAGTGCAGTTAAATGGAGTGAAAGGAGGTGTATGGTTCTGTCCTGAGTCCTGTGAGACAATATTGCGCCTGTATTGTTCATGTGGCTGGAAGTGAGCCACATGTATAGTTAGGTTATCAGGTAGTTTAGTTAGTTGCTCAGACAAGCAGGTTTTTTATTTTGATTTGCTCATTTTGTGCCTGAAGGTTTATTTATTTTCCTGTTTTTTCTCTAAATAAACCAGTTTGCTGTATATTTTGTGTCCCTGTGTTGACCTTCCCCACACTTCATATTAAAAACAGTCATACAGGTAGTCCTCAGGTTACTACGGTCTCAGGTTATGACGTTTCGTGGTTACGACTAGAGAGGAGCTAAAAAGTAAAGCTCCCTCGTAACAGAAAGCTGCCAGCGCTCCTGACTCAAAAGGATGAGCCTGCGGCAAATCAACGCTGATTCTGCAGCAGGCTTGTCCTTGCTAGTCAGGAGAGCTGGCAGCTTACTGTTACGAGGGAGCTGACTTTTTCTCATAGGAATGAATTGACCAGCGTTGATTGGCCAGTGTACAGCATTCGACCAATCAACGCTGGTTCTGCCGGAGGCTCGTCTGTGAGAAGGCGGAGTTTATGATTGGACCACAGCAGTCACCATTGTGGTCCAATATTAGACTCCGCCTCCTGGCTAGCGTTGATTGGCCGAATGCTGTACACTGGCCAATCAACGCTGGCCAATGAATTACTATGAGAAAAAGTAAGCTCCCACATAAATGCAAGCTGCCAGCTCTCCCTGTACAGTAAGTGATTTAGTGTGCAGCGGCTTGGAACCGAGGAAGACTGTACTGTACTGTATATGGTACAGTCTTCCTTGGTTCCGAGCTGCTGCACACTAAATCTCGTTGATCCATTCCCACGCGGCATCTTATGGTATGTTTCCGACTTACATCAAAATTTGGTTTACGACGCCGCGTAAGAGCGGATCAACGTCTTAAGTTGAGGACTACCTGTACATAGGTACATACAGCTTGTGCTAAACTGCCGCTTACGCATTTCAAGGTTACATGCCTCTTAGTCTTAGTGCATGCTATGACTAAGAGGTATCAGTTTACCTCAAGCTCTCTCTAGGTTGTTTTTTAATATGAAAATTAAAAGTTAATTTTTCTAAAAATGTTTTTTTTTGGTGCTGGAATTTTATAATTTAGAATTTTCAAGGCTTCACCTTTGAGTCTGAGGGTTTTTTTCCGGGGAGCACTGCAGCATGGATATAATGACATATATATAGTCTTTAGTTTTCATCTGTATTTTGTATCCAAGAATCTGAATATGCTAACATATCGTACTGCTAGAAGGCAACTAGCAGTGGAAAGGGGCTATTGGTCTGTTCTCATAAACTTGGCAAAACCTTGAAATTGTGCAACTGTAGGACTATTAGGATATCTGTAGCACAGTGGATGTGTAATGTTCACTTTGTAGAGCTATGATTGTATGGCACTGCCTAACTTGTAGGACTATGGAGCTGTGAGTATCTAATGATGTGGAAAATCTTATAATATAGCTTTAAACTAGTCCAGGAATTGTTCCCATTAGAGGTTTTCCTGTCAGCTATTGTTATGCACCTGGTCTAACCTCCTTCTTCTTCTCTTGTGGCTGTATACAGATCAGTGGCCACATTATCGGGGAGCACAGGGCCCTTACAGAGCCAGGGCAGAGGAAATAGAGTTTAGCACATATTAGAACTATGAGCTAATACAGAATCAGACTACACAGAGATAGTCTGTAGTCTGTTATTACGGAGACACATCCTAAATATAGATATTGTGAGAAGGTGACAGGCAGAGTGCTGGAGTCATGGTATATCTCTCCCAGATTCCTGACATATGTGTGATCCAGGGCAGGTCTGGAATAGGTTTCAGCCCCAGGTGTGGGTCATAGACTCATTACTGGGCCATAAAAGGCCGCAGAGTCTGCACTTCAGGGCAGATCCTGGAAGGAGAGGAGGTGCCTGGGTCTGTCCTGACACTGAGAACCTTGTGCACGGTACAGTGTGTCCTTGGTTGATTTCCAGTGGCTGGTAGCAAGCCACATGTACAGTTAGTATTTTCTGGTTAGTTAAGAAGTGGTGATGGTGGATTCATTAAACAAGTTCAAAGAGGGCCTTGATGCCTTTCTTGAGGAGAACAATATTACAGGTTATGGACTCTAGATTTTAAGGACACATTGATCCAGGGTTTTTATACTGACTGCCAGATTTGGAGTTGGGAAGGAATTTTTTCCCCCTGAAATAGGGCAATTGGCACGAGCCTCATGGGGGTTTTTTGCCTTCCCCTGGATCAACACTGTAGGCATTGTAGGGTTATAGGTTGGACTTGATGGACTGATGTCTCTACTATGTAATTATATGTAATACATTATATGACCCAAAATGGAGCAATTACAGAAAACAATGGTTAACTTTTAAGTATGTTTTTATGGACAGTGGGGCAAACGGTATAGACTTTCTAGACCGTCTTAAACTGCATCGGTTTCATTAAAGTATCTTTTAGTCTGTCTAGTTTAACTTTACCATACAGTTGGTTTAGCTTTTTTTTTTTTTTTTTTTTTTTTTAAATGTAGATTGTGAGCCCCACATAGAGCTCACAATGTACATTTTTCCCTATCAGTATGTCTTTTTTTGGAATATGGGATGGAAATCCATGCAAACACGGGGAGAACATACAAACTCCTTGCAGATGGTTTTATGCCCTTGGTGGGATTTGAACACCAGGACTCCAGCACTGCAAGGCTGCTGCTAACCACTGAGCCACCGTGTGGCCCCCAGTTGGTTTAGTTTGGCAATGTATTCTGCTGCAAATTTAGCCAAAATTGCTGATATTTTGGCATATTTCCCCAAATTTGGAAATTTGGGCACATTTTCTGGCTCACAATTAGGCAAACTTAAGCTCTGCTTCATTTTCCAGAGGTCCCATCTTCTTGTAGGTTCAGAAACTGCTGGAAAGTGTCTAAAATGAGGTCTAAGGTATGTACCCCAGTACATGGCGTCTATACGAACCGCCGGAGAGAAGCCAACAAGCAGCCTTGCTGTGAGGGACATGAGAGGAGTATCGGCTGTGGCGACCGTGCCGTCGGTATTGAGTGCACACATGCAGTATGTCTGCCGGGTGTATCTGCCCAGCTACCTTTGCCACGGGAGGGGGAGACGCGTGGGAGTGGTGGGAAGAAGCGCAGGGGAGGACAGCGCGCAAAGGGGGGGCACACGTATCCTCCGCATATACTGAGATGCATCACAGCCAATGCTCGTTTGCAAGCGCATCACAGCCAGCAGCAATTTCATACCCATACATAGGTCGTTGCCAGTGACAACACGCGGATGCTGGTATTTAATATTCTATCGGACTCACCGTGTTCTAAATTGCACAATAAACTATATATCGTCATATAGTATCGTATATAGAACTCAATGTTCAGAGTGGTTATTGTATACCGGTCTGTGTTGCTTAGGCTTGAGACAAACAAAGACTAACAAGTTGTTAGATGTAAAGTAAATGATTGTTTTGCCAGAGGTGATCAAAGACCTTGTAAATCACATGTTGTAGAATAAAATAATTAATGGTAAAATTGTCCTGCATTAAGAAGACTTAATACCTTCTAGGTCCCTATGATCATGTTTGATTTGGCCAAGTACCAAAGAGGAACTTTGTCTCTTTACTTGTGGTCTCAAGCATCATTTCAGGTTGCCTGACATTAATTAAACCTGACTACACTCCATTTGCTGGTAGACTGGCTTTTGCATTAACGTTACATCTGCCAAAATAATCCTACTTTTTAACCAGCAGCATATGGAGATCTGATATCACATGTGGATGTTTGGTTGAGAAGAGCAAGCTGCAGTTTTCTTCTTAGCCTTTTATCATGCTGGTAGAGCGGCTCGGCCCTGTATATAGTCGTAGAGGTTGATTCTTTGATGTCATCGTGTTTATTGTTTATATATGGCTAATTTATAACTTCTTAGAAAATTTGCCTATCTACATTTAGATTTACCTTTTGTCAAGTCCCTTATGCATGTCTCATTCTCAGCATATTAATGGGTTTGTTCTGTCGTTGCTAGGGTTGAGCCGATCTTCAGATTTCAGGATCATTTTTAAAATCTGATTTTCGATCATTTTCCATTCAAACCCAATCCCGATCCCAATTCCGATCCTAATGCAAGTCATTGGGATTTTTTTTAATGATCGAAGATCGGATTTTAAAAACGATGCTATTCACTACACAGCATGGAGTCCAAAAATTGAACGCTTTATTTTTTGCACTGCACGCTATGTAGTGATTTTAAAAAAATCCGCCGACTACTTAGTACCCTAGGTGTGCACTTACCAGCACAGATCCACTGCCCCTGCCTCTCCCTGTTCTTTTCCCTCCTCTTCTCTCTCATTCACATGCCTTCAGAGCGCTGTGCGCCCCCCCTCCTTAGGCTAGTGTTAGAAATGCTGGGAGTAGGTAGGGCTTGTTGTGGCTTAGAAGAGTGTGAGCAAGTACAGGGCGGGGAGATGTGAGTGCATCACTCATGTATACCCTCCCAGTACCCACCCACACTCTCCTAAGCCACAAGTCCCAGCATCTCTAACACTAGCCTAGGGAGGCAGGGGCTCACACAGCGCTCTGAAGGCATTTAAATGAGAGAGAAGAGGAGCAAAAAGAACGGTGAGTGGCAGCAGCAGTGGATCTGTGCAGGTAAGTTGAGTGATCGGGATCGGAATTCCGTTCCAAATAGTTTTTAGGCGGGATCGGAACCCGATCGTTGCAATATACCGGACTGTGCAAAAGTTTTTGATGTGTAAACATACTGCAACATAAGAATTCCTTCAAAGATAGTGTTAATAGTTTATTTTTGCCAACAAACAAGATTTTGAGGGTAGTCTGAAAAGTTTCCGACCTCCACATGTAGATGGCTACACTCGTCAACCAAAGTTGGGGAATGCGCTCGCGCATGCGTTGGAATGTACTCACAAAAATTTCAGCCATTTTGCACTAGCGTTTTTTCTTTGACAGTCGCTGTAGTGAGTCGATGTGAGTCATTTTGCGAAAATGGATAAAATCGAATATCGAGCTGTCATTAGATCTTTGTTTTTGAAAGGCAATACGCCTTCGCAAAGTTGGACGATGTGTACGGGGATTCTGCACCATTATGCACCACCGTCAAATTTTTCTTGAACTCTTTATATATCTTATTTGCTGATTTCTGGTTTTTTTTTTACTTCTCCCTAGATTCTCCCAATATTTCCATGTCCGGACCATACAGCGAAGATAGCTGGAGTGACATCTAAAGAACCATGGCAGGAGATACTGTCTCAAGGTCCTGTTTGTCTAATTCCACTGAAGAGTAATCTCACTTTTCCTGTTAAAGTACCACCCAGACTGCAAGAGGAAACAAGGTCATTTTCTCAAATAAACAGCCAAATAGAGCACGGTGTATGCCGTTCTTGTGTTTTACATCCATGAAGTGTGCTGGATAACATCAAGTTAAAGCTGCATGTTGTCCGGCTTTGAACCCAGAGTTCATCTGGTTATCAGTGGTTGGGAAACAAGTAACTTTAACCCTATGGTAAAGACATGTAAAAATTAACTTGGCTATTATCCATTAAGGAAGCTTGATTAAAAGAGGAAGAAAAGAGCGGTAAGGAACCTCCATGAATAGCTTTCATTCCAGCTGCTGGAACAAATGTGAATCCAGTCATTGTTCGTCCTTAGGTTTTTAGACTAATGAGGGGAGTCAACTAGTCCCGAACTTGTCCCGACTACAGATATCCAATGCGTCCATGATGATGTTTAGATTATGAGTGACTGCTCCCGCAGCATCTGGCATATACTTCAGCATGGACGGTGATGTTATTGACACTTTAAAAGAGCAGCCATCGCGAACTTCTGAGCTATGTGACTTACCGAACTGGTTGTATTTGTGAAGTTTTTTTTTTCCTTCTCAAGTTCTCAAGTAGCTCCCATCATGTCCATAAATCTCAAGGGTGAACAGATGGGTCACAATCACTTAATGTCTAGAATAACATGTAAGCAGATTGACAAGCTACCCCACGATGGAGGCTAAGTGCTGACAGACATCATTATTGTGGATTTATTTCAACCAGGGATCCGTGCTTTAAACCTTTTATGAAGAACATGCCCATGGTTTCTTAGAGATTTTCCCATGGACATAGTTGTATTTCTAGACAATTAAAAGTTAAAGATTCTTGCAAATATAAATCTTCAATATGCAGAGATTAAATGGACTTCTCTAACCATCTTAGTGGAGACAGTGTTGTCTTGGTAGGTTGCCATGAGATATGACCATAAATGCTGGAACTTTCTATGTTGTTGCACCTGTCAGAAGCCCAGCCATGATTTTATTATTGTGGTTGGGTTATCTTCTTATGCCTGTAGTGTCCCTACGATCGCAACCACTAAGATGGTTAGAGGAAATTTTTTTAATGTTCCAAATTTTTTGATTTATGTTTGAAAAATGTTTACTTTTTAATTCACTTTTTAATTATATATATATCTATAGTGGGGAAGGTAGCTGGGTGGGTAGAAGCAGTGGTGCGGACTAGAGATGAGAAAGTAGTATTCGAAACTCTAGTTTCAAATGCCTTGCTCCCATAGGAATGAATGGAAGCAGCCGAACACCAAGGGGTTAAGCGCCAGCCACCGGCGCTGGCTGTTTCCATTCATTCCTATGGAGCGAGGTATTCGAAACTATATTTTCGAATACTATTCGCTCATCTCTAGTCAGAGACAGGGAAACAAATCTTGTCGCAAAGCGGTTTATTTCAAACAGCAAAATAAATAGACCTTTACGTCAGGCACAAGATCAGCAAAATAAAATGCAGCCTTAACTTCAGGCAAAACAAAACCTGCTTGTCTGAGCACTAACTACCAGTCAGAGACAGACCCACAAAATGAGCAGCAAAAACCAGTTTATTTAAGAAAAACAGCTAAATAAATAAACCTTTACGTCAGGCACAAAAATGAGCAAAATAAAATACAGCCTTAACTTCATGCAAAATAATGTCAAACCAAAATCCTGCTTGTCTGAGCACTAACTAAACAGAAAATACTAACTGTACATGTGGCTTACTAGCAGCCACGTGAAATCAACCAAAAAAAAAACAAAACACTGTAGCGTGTTTGCAACAGGAACAAAAATAGCAAACCAGTCTAGCCCCGCACAGGGCAATACCTCACTTCTTGTACCCTGACTACCTTCTGAGGGCAAGACGTTTTGCGATGGTTTCTCCTCAGAAATCTGGCTCGGGGCAACACGGTGGCTCAGTGGTTAGCACTGCAGCCTTGCAGCACTGGAGTCCTGGGTTTGAATCCTGCCAGGAACAACATCTGCAAGGAGTTTGTATGTTCTCCATGTGTTTGTGTGGATTTCCTCCCATTCTACAAAAGTCATACTGATAGGAAAAAACCCCATTAAAAACGTACATTGTGATCCCTATATGGGGCTCACAATCTACATTAAAAAAAAAAAAAAATTGGCTCACACTGTGCTCAAACTTGGAACCTGGTCCTCTTGGGACAGACCACCTGTCTGTCTCCCACTGGTCCATGGACCACTTTCTCCCTGCAGGTCACCAGCAGCACTGTCTCTGGAGTTCTAAGGTCAAGGTCCTTTTCAAACCTGTTTCCGGGTCGCTCTCCAGCGCCCTCTAGGTTCACACCCTCACAATATATAGTTATGTGCATTGAAAACCCCTTTCTAATGTGGTGTTATCTCTAGCGCCTATTAATAAAATAATACAAGACACCAGAATGAATTCACTTTGTCCATAACAAGTTGCAACATACAAGGATTTATTTCTTCCACTGATGATGAATATCAAGCCAAAAGCAAATAGATACTTGTGTACTGTATGTAATTGTATAAAGTACAGAGGCCCCGGAGCTATATCCTAAAGTAGCTTCATGTTTACATGTATACACATGTATTTCCATGATATGCCAGCGATGTGTAACAAGGCAGGTATTGCTGAGTAGATTAATATACAGATTTGTAAGAAAGAGTCAGTATAACTGAATTTATTCAAATATCTACTCTTTCTATTCTTAGGAGTCCAGTGGGCGGTCCTAGTCACTGATTGACAGCTATCTATGTACATACTCATACAGGGAAGGTTGCCGGTTTATATAGAGGGAGAGAGAGAGTGTATATAGTCTCACATATTTGGATGGGTACTTCAGATCCCTCCTATACGGTAACAACATACTCTACTTGTAGATTTATTGTCTTCCTATGAAATTGGCTATAGTCTATGTCTAAGGGTAAGTTCAAACAGGGTTTTTTGGATTGGAACCTGAGGCGGAGGTGGTAGCCGCGAGTGAAAGCCGGTGCACTGCAGCGGCATCCAGCCGCACTACTCAGGTCCGGATTTTGCCCAATGGATGGGCCTAGACCGGAGGAGGGAGTGTCTTCAGGCCAAATTGTGAGCAAAATGGCCTGAAGAATGAGCATATCACACAAGCCAGCTCCTGGAAAAAGCTCCTGAGCGTCTCCCACTGATTTGAATGGGAGCGGTCTTTTTGGTCAGGATTTTGGCCATCTTGCTTTACCACCATGGGGAACAGATGCGTCCACCTTTACCATAGTCTGTATTTAGTTAAGAACTTCTCATGACACCAGTTCAATGCATAATATTACCACTGGGTGGCTGCACATAGACACATAGATGAGCAAACCTTGCAAGATTCAATTTGTGAATATTCGCTAGTTTCGCTGGGTAGATTAGTTCAGTCTGAACCGGAAGTCTCTCCAGGCCCTAGAATATTTTAACCAGAGGCTGAGGAAGCTGCATTAAAAACATACTCACTGGTGATTGGGCCTAAGGGGTGGCATGAGACCAATGACTCCAAGGAGAGAGTTGGAAGACCCAAGGAGGCCGGAGATACCACTGTTGACTCCGAAATAGGTGAGTAGAGATGAGCGAACACTAAAATGTTCGGGGTTCTAAATCCGATTCGAACAGCCGCACAATGTTCAACTGTTCGAGCGGGTTTCAATACCCATTATAGTTTATGGGGGGAAATGCTCATTTCAGGGGTACACAAAATTCGATCAAATTCTACTTACCAAGTCCATGAGTGAGGGTCGGGCTGGAATCTTCTCCCTGCACAGCGTCGCAGAGTCCCCGCGTCCTCTTCCGGCCTTGAATTCACTCTGCTAGGCATCGGGCCTGGGCAGAGCCGACTGCGCATGCCCGCACTACAAGCGGACATGCGCAGTCGGCTCTGCCCAGGCCCGATGCCTGGCAGAGTGAATTCAGAGCTGGAAGAGGACGCGGGGACGCTGCGCAGGGAGAAGACTTCTAAAGGTAGGAGAAGAACCAGCGTTGATTGGCAATGTATAGCATTCTGCCAATCAATGCGGGTTCTGCATCGAATCTTAACTTCGAACAGCGAGTGGTACTCAATCGAGTACGAGTATTTCGAATACCGTAGTATTCGATCAAATACCTACTCGATCAAGTGCTACTCGCTCATCTCTATAGGTGAGTATAAGTGGGGAATTTTTTGCCTTTTGTAACCTCCATAGCTTCTGATTAGAACTTTTGTAGTAAACCACAAAAAATTTTGACTAAAACTGAAATTTTTGGAAAATTCATAATGAACCTGGTTCTCTTGAACTGGTTAACTCATCTCCATTACATAAAGTTACATATACGATAGAAATCTTATGACAAAACATTGTTGTTTTCTTTCAAGATTTTTCTATTGAACCTGTCCGTAAAAATAAAGATTTTGAAGATCCTAGAAGTCACATCTTGTGGTTTAAATAACATGGCTGCATAGTTGTTTGCTGGGACAGAATCGAGAGCTTCTTTGCAGGGTTTCCGACAATGTAATGACTACTTCTAGCAATATTTAAAGTGTCCAGACTTCTTTCCTGTACGGAACTGAATACTCTGTAAAGAATTCAACCAGCAGACGCCTGCAAGATAGTTCAAGTCCAGGAAGTAAAAGAAGATGTTGTGGGGCCACCGACCTATGAAAGGTTTACTTATGTGAACACGGAATAATAATCTTCCCTTTTGCCCTTATCTATTCATTTGGGAATTGTGTCTTCCATGCTTACAGTCACTTTGATGATTAGTGATATTGCTTTGGTCAGAAAAAAAATTTGCTTTTTTACTGTATGTCTACTAGGGTTGAGCCGATCTTGACTTTTCAGAATCGATTTTAAAATCCGATTTCCTTTCATTTTTCATTCGAACCTGATCTCGATCCCAATTCCGATCCCAATGCAAGTCAATGGGATTTTTTATTTTAAAAGCAATCCTATTCACTATACAGCATGGAATCTAACAATTGTTAGAATCCACGCTGTGTACTGAATCACTAAAGTAGCCAGAGGATTTTTTTTTAATCCTCTGGCTACTTAGTCCCCCCTGGTGTCCACTTACCTCCAGAGATGGCTGGTCCGGTGTCTAGTGCCTTCATTCTTCGCCTCGCTGCCGCTCCACGCTGCTTTTCTTCCTTCGCTGCCCCCTCCCTGCCAGGTTAGGAGAGTGTGGGCGGGTTCTGTACCCGCCCACACTCTAAGCCACAAGCCCCGCCTACCTAACGCTTTAAACACTAACCTGGGAGGCGGGGCAGCGAGGCAAGAAGAAGGAGGGCACCGGAGCAGTCATCTCTAGAGGTAAGTAGCTGCTAGAGATTTAGTTTAGCCTCCCATTCGAATGAATAGAGGCAACCGGCGCGCAGGGGGTTAAGGCTGTGTGTCGGCTGCTTCCATTCATTCCTATGGAACTGCAGCGGAGCCTTCACATTGAGTATACAGCGTATACTCAGTGTGAAGGCTAAGCAATGCATTGTGGGAAAAGATCACCGATGTCGATCCCACATAAAAAGATTGTGTTCGGAATTCCGATGGTGATCGTGAAATTTTCTCGATCGCCGATCGGAATCCGATCTTTTCCGAACACGATCGCTCAACCCTAATGTCTACCGATTAACACTATTTCACAGTTAATATAGAATATATCTTCATAATAAGGTAAGTAGCTTGGCCAATTCTTTATCTTGTACGAAGTCTGAGTCATAGCCTGTAGGGTTGAGTGATCGGGATTGGAAAAGATCGCATTTTTACTTTTCAAAAATTCTTCCCCTAGATGGTTAAATTTGAAGATTGCCCTCAATTTTTTCAATAATGCTGCATTTCTTTGCATAATTCTTATCTTATAATCCTCCTCCTCTGCCAACTTTATCTGCTGTTTCCTGCAATGTTAGAGGGTCTAAATAATAAAAACCCTATTATTTGTCAACCCGGTGTTCAATGTTCATATGGCGCCATAACAGTAGGCATAAAGTATTACATTATTTCTATTCAAATCAATTGACTATTCGTGTAATACATGGATATGGTGTTGGATACGAGCATTGGAGATGGCAAAACCTCCCAATATTCATTTATTGAACGTTCGTAAGGTTCACCTGCCAGTTTTGTTTCAGACCTAACTTATTAGGTGACGCTAGGTTCACACTAGCCTTTGGCTTTCCGTTTTTCTGGTCATCTTAGTAAAAAGTGGTTGGTGGGATCTAAGTAGCGGTTAATGGGGTCCACCGGGTTTCTGCCAGAAAAATGCTTTCAGGATTTCAGGATCGATTTTAAAATCCGATTTCTGATCATTTTTCAGCCGATCCCGATTGTGAAATTTGCTTGATCACCGATCCCGATCGCTCAACCCTATTAATGATATATACATGAATAGGGTTGAGCCGATCTTGAGATAATCTCTGACCTCGATCCTGCTGGAAACGATTGGGATCGGAATTCCGATCCGCGATCGTGAAATTTACTCGATCGCCGATCAGAATCTTATCTTTTCAACCCTAATTTCCGCCACTGTCTTTTTCTCAACATTTTTACGCTGGGGCTCGCTACATGGGACCTTAGCCTTAAGAGGAACCTTGACATTCTAGGGAATAATTTAATGACATTCCGAGGACTGGAAATAAGTAGATGAGAAAATCTAAATATTGAGGATTGTTTTTATGTGCTGTTTACATAAAGTTGTTTTAAAATTAGTGTAATGGCAACATAGTTGTATAAACTTTCTAGTTCTTTGAGCAAAGGCTACAATGAATTGTAACTTATTTCTAGCGATGATTTCATGAGAATCTTACCAGTGTTTACGAACCTCTCAGCTAATGTTTGTACATCCCATAATCTGAATCGGCCATAAAGCCACAAGCAGAATGGGCGTGAATGGCAGGAATTGCTATAGGGGGCAGAGCATTCAACTGGATATTTTGCATACATTTAGAATTAGGGAGACCTTATCTGTATGACCCAAAATGTAAAAGGTTCTAATTCTCTCTACATTAGAACATTTGAACAGTTATCAAACTTGGGCTTGGAAAAAAAAAGATATTTATGGAGTGAACTGATTTATAATGTACAAATATATGAATGACCAGTCCAGATCTTTCTATCGATCTTCTTACACCTAGGACTGTCATCGGTGAGATTACTTTACTGTAAGAGCAGTGAGACTATGGAATTCTCTGTCACCGGATTGTAGGTTCATTGTACAATTTGAGAAGAGACTGGATGCCTTTCTTGATAGCAAAAATATTACAAGTACGCTAGGTACACTTATCATGGGGCAACCAAGGGGTTATGACGTCCAGTCGGAGACGTTTTCGAGCCGGGGGTTAGCTGTTAGTAACAGCTAACACCCGCTCCCGATCCCCGTCAAGGAGGTCTCTGAAGATTGAATGTATTTTTACAACTGTCAGGTCATCAGAGACCAGGACCGCTGGCCGTTGTCCTCAAACGGTTAAAGCATAATGGGTAAGGAAACCCCGAGCAGAGAACAAGCACTAGTGTGATCTGGCCTTAAGAGTACCAGATTTTAGGAAGGGACATTGATTTAGGGATGTATTCATATTTTATTACTAGAGATGAACGAGTAGTATTTGATCAAGTAGGTATTCGATCGAATACTACGGTATTCGAAATACTCATACTCAATCGAGTACCACTCGCTATTCGAATGGAAAAGTTCGATGCAGAATCAGCGTTGATTGGCCGAATGCTATACAGTCGACCAATCAACGCTGGTTCTTCTCCTACCTTTAGAAGTCTTCTCCGTGGCGTCTTCCGGCTCTGAATTCACTCTGCCAGGCATCGGGCCTGGGCAGAGCCGACTGCGCATGCCCGCGCTACAAGAAAATGGCCGCTTTGACTGTAAGCGGCCATTTTCTTGTAGTGTGGACATGCGCAGTCGGCTCTGCCCAGGTCCGATGCCTGGCAGAGTGAATTCAGAGCCAGAAGACGCCGCGGGGACGCTGCATGGAGAAGACTTCTCAGAGAATCCAGCCCGACCCTCACCCGTGGACTTGGTAAGTTCAATTTGATTGAATGTTGCCTACCCCTGAAATGAGCATTTTTCCCCCATAGAAGATTATATAATAGGATAATAGGATTCAATATTCGATTCGAGTAGTCGAATATTGAGGGGTTACTGAAAACGAATATTGAACCTCGAACATTTTACTGTTCGCTCATTTCTATTTATTACCCTAATAGGGGACAACTTGCATCTGCCCGATGTTTTGTTTGGTTTTTTTTGCCATCCTGTGCATCAATATGAGACCATTATACTGTAGGTAGAACTTAATGCACCTAGATTTTCATTCAACTATGTTAGTCTGCCTAATTTTAAAAAAGTTCCAATAGATAGTATCCTGAAGTACAGCATTCTCCCCGTGTATTTTATCAAAGTCTCTACATGATATAGCATAAACTGTATGAACAGCATATGGGTTTTTCTTTCTGTTAGACTAGGTTGGAGAACAGGGTATCTCCCAACTGGTGAACATTCCAGACTCTTTATTCTCTTGTATCACCGGATAAAATTGAGACTGCTTTATTGTAAAAGCAAGCTGTTAATATCCCAATTGGCAGTAGGCCCAGACATTCATCTCCTCCAAAAAGTGTAGGCAGTAGGTACCGACAATGACAAAATCATGCCACTTCCACGTATAAACAGGGCAGTAGATAAAATATAATCAGGGCCAAGGATATTGCTCTTTCTCCTATAGCCCATAGTAACAAATCACTCCTTTAAAAGAAGTCTACCACCACCAAAATCATGGGCCGATTAGTGACATTGTGGAAGTAGTAGTTACAAACGGTAGGCCAGTGACTCAACCAAACACCGTCTAGGTGGGAATGGAAACAAGGGGGCTTGAAAAGTACCTGACAGTGGTGGTAGTGTCTACGGGGTGCTTCCAGTTGGAGAAGAGTCTTCTCTTTTCATGAGTCATATGGTGGTCTTTGGAACGGCCTGGATGATGACTCAGGAGGAGTAGTGTAATTGAGCCAAGGTGTAACTTTACTGAGGTAATTGATAACACATGCAGTTTCCCCATGGGAGTTGTATTAAGAGAAGTCCATTGTGGTGGCTGGCCGTAGATTTGGGATGAAGGATGGCTAAAATTATGTTGGTATTTGGTGCCTTTTCTCCATTCCAGTAATATATAGTCTTTGCCTCTTCTACTATGACTATGGGGGCTGAATCATATGATGCCCCACCATCCCAGATACCTGGAGGAGAATGGATCTGAGGAGGAAACCTCAACTTCTCCCTTTTGGAACACCCTTTACTATCTATGGGAGTGACAGCAAATGTTCCAAGACTCCACTCATTAAGAATATGAGAGCATTTTTACTTGATACTGGGGATTTTTTGAGTCAGATTTAACAACCACACTGTAACATCTCTGCCTGTTCGGGTCTCTGCGCCACCCTCTGCTCGCGTGCTGTGGCGCAGGAGGCGTGTGCAGTTTGGTTCTTGGCTTAAAGTTTTTGGTCGCACTGTGTGAACACGGCTCTAGTTCTGAGATTGTATTTGCACCACACCAATCTTCTGCCCTTGTTTGCCTCTGTTCATTAAGTGTTAATTTGTGTGATTGACAGCTGCCTTCCTGTCAACTCCAGGAGCGGGTTCTTCCTCCCTATTTAGTCTTGACTCTCATTCACACCAATGCTTGCTATTGCCTTGTGCATACCTTCTCCTTACTGTCACTATTTTTGCTTGCATTCTTATCCTTGACCTTTGGCTTTCCCTACTGACTATTCTTTGGACTCCGATTTGGCACTGTATCGCTCGACTGTTCCTGACCTTTGACTAGCTGACCTCTCTTTGTTGTTGTCTGTCTTGTCTCCGTTTTGTGTTTCACATATACAGGAAGGGACTGTCTTCGTGGTTGCCGCCTATTACATAGGATAGGGCCTGGCTATAGGAAGGGTCAGTTGGGGGCTTCAGCTTAGGGCTCACTGTCTCTTGTGTCCCGACCCAGGATTCAAACAGTTACTGGGGAATTGCTGTCCTAGCAATTCCTTAACATACACTTTGTTAACCATAATTGTTAGTTGGTGACTTTTGACGAAAATAGTCTGTACACATCTATCTTACACAAAAAAGATACAAAGGCCATATGGGAGTTATTAAGCTTGTCTGGAATATCCCCCTCCACTATGGAATTTTGCATGGTGATCCTAGAGTTAATTCTAACCAACACTTTTTTAAAGATTCAGGACAACTTTTTCTTGCAGATCCAAGGGACCACCATGGGGTCCAATACGGCCTCTATATAGTTTTTGCCTCTATATTGCTCCTTTTACCAAGTATCATGTATACAGGGGCAACATGGTGGCTCAGTGGTTAGCACTGCAGCCCTGCAGCAGTAGAGTCCTGGGTTCGAATCCCACCAGGAACAACATCTGCAAGGAATTTGTATGTTCTCCCCGTGTTTGCGTAGATTTCCTCCCATTCTACAAAGACATACGGATAGGGAAAAAAATGTACATTGTGATCCCTATATGGGGCTCACAATCTACATAAAAGCAAAAAAAAAAGTATCATCTATACAGAATATGTCCCAATCCCCATAGTCTGTACCCACCCGAGGATCTGTTGGTAATCTGATGAGCTCAGTCTCTGTCTAGAGTAACCCTCAGCTTTAACAAATAAGCAGGAGCCCCCCACACAAGCATCAGTTTATCGAGTACAGCAGCTTCAAAGAACCCAAATAATATTCCGACTCTAGTTTTGGCTTTGGCCTAAACCACATGAAATTCTATCTCTAAGAATTATTCATCTTGTTTAAGTAATAAGATTCGTTTTCCAGCTATATCCACATCAAGTCTCTTCATGACTTTACTATCAACAATAACATTTATATTACATTTATTTGTCTGAGCTTTGCTCTGGTTTCTTCAATTCAAGAGGACAAGAAATGACTTGGCTCGGCCGACATTGCTTTCAGAGTTCTCCATGTGAATAAATGGAACCGCGGAATGAGTCCTGTGTATAGAATTTAGTTTATTGTTGACATTCATCTACAAACAGAACTCTAAAAACACTTGAGATTGCAGACATATAAGCAAGGAACACAAGCTATTCCCTTTATAGTGCGCTAGTAGTTTTCCAAAACAGAAATTGTTAAGACATCTCTTCCAAACATGACATATTCAGACACTAGTCGGGAGTCGTAGTCTCTGCAGAATAAAAGACAGAGGGAGAATGTATTATAGCTTTATGGCAGTTTTCTGGTGGTTGCAAATTTAGTTGTATGTTAAATTTATTCTAAAATTTCCTTTTTTCTCTCCTTGACACTTATCAACAATGTTGAGGAAAGCAGATGGAGTTTAGTAGGAAGGGATACGGCCAGAAATTTGGACTAGGCAAAGTAAAACCCAAATTTATGGAGTTTGCCTCTTATGAACCACTATTATACTCTGGGGTGTCTTCAGACTGTAGAGTATAATAAGGAGGACTCTAAGGGGATGAGTAAACATAAAGAGTTACTCATCTTTCCTGGACTCCAACATGGCATCTGGTGCAGGTTCTTTAGGCTTCTTCCAGCGAGGTTTACCCAACACAACCAGAAAAGTACCATCCACCTTATCAATTCTAAATACATTGAGAAAAAATTAGTACCTGGCTTCCATTAGTCTGGGTGATTACAAATTTTCCAAAAATTTCAGGTTGAGCTGAAACCAACCTTTTTGGGGTTTACCTCCTAAGAACCTCTATTATACCCTGGGGTTTCTTTAGATGCTAATAAGCAGAGGGGAGTTTAATAAACTCAACAAACAGTGTTATGCATTTCTACTGGGCTCCATTGCAACATCCTTGGCAACATCTTCTTCAGGCCTCTTCTAGCCACCTGAATGATGTCACTGGCCCCAATTGGTTTCAATTGAAACTGCCAGATAACGCTTCCCAGATGAATCTCAAGAGGTTTACCTAATACTATCAAAATTGTCTCAACATCAATTCTGGTAGAGTTTCACAAGAGTAGTATGGCCTTCAAAATTTGACAAATTTACTGTAATTTATACTAAAATCTCATATAAAATACAGTGCAAACTTCTACCAACTAAGAGCTGGTATAGATGTGATTTTTAAGGGTGTGGACAGGGAAAGATAATACAAATTTTTAACAGGTCTGTGCCTTGTCGTATATTTGTTGCATCTTATTCCTTCACAGTATGGACTAAACTTATGTATGAAACAGAAATTATTTTCTGTCTTTAGGTCATCCTATACATGCACCAAATGTATTGAGAAGAGTGTCTCTTAATATGGTTGGTGCCATTTCCTTCACCAGACTGGCGCCAGTCTAAATAAATCTGCCCATAGACTTTATATAACATCTTCTAACTTGCAAATAATATACTCGGATAGCAGAGATTTCTGCCAGTAACCCATGGAAATATTACAGGCTGAACTTAATGTGAACTAAATATCCTTGGCAGTATAATGAGCGGTGATGCCAATAACACCTGCTCATCTGCTAGTCACTGTAAAATGAAAGCTATTTATCACAGCATCAGCCAAGACAGCAAATAATAGGAAATTCTAAGGAACTGCCTACAAGAAATGTCATTAAATATAATAACATAAAAACTCTTTTCGATGACTTATGTGATCTAGCTATGATACAAAGTAACAGAGACTAAAAAGAAAACTTTGTACCATATTCCAAGGTTTAAACTCTACATAGAAAGTTCATAGTTATAGCTCATGTCTGATCGGAAGGCCATCTATAGGGTGGAGCGATCAGGATCGGGAAAAGATTGGATCCCGATCGGCAATCAAGCAAATTTCGCGATCGGGATCGGCTGGAAAATAATCGAAAATCAGATTTTAAAAATGATCCTGAAATCTCAAGATCGGTTCAACCCTACTCCATAAACATAAAGTAACTATGGTTGAATGATCGGGATCTGAAAAATCGGATCCCAATTGGCAATCGAGCAAATTTCACGATCGAGATCGGCTGGAAGATGATCGGAAATTGGATTTTAAAAATGATCCTGAAATCTCAAGATTGGTTCAACCCTAGCCATCTAGTGCATTTTCCTGTTGCGCCAAGCTGGATTGCCCATTGCTTTTCCCATGAACTGTAATGGAGAGAACGGGGCCAATGCATGACATTCTCTCTAAGTCCATGCTCTTGGTGATACTATTGGTGGTAATTCTAGACCACATGTAGCAGGTTTACCAATGTGCCACTATTAAGTGGACCATTAAAATGTGTTACTTTTAGACACTATAGTTTGGATATGTATTGTGAGAAGGTGATAGACAGAGTGCTGGAGTCACGATATATTAGCCCCAGGTTTATGACTTATGTGTAGTCCAGGGTCTGCTATAGGCCTCAGCTCCAACTGTAGTTACTGCACTCATTACTGGTCCATAAATGTCTGAAGAGCCTGCACTTAAGAGCAGATCCAGGGAGTGAGCGTGGGCGTCTGGGTCTATCCTGATACTCTGAGTAGGGTGAGACTGCATCGTGCTAATTTGTTTGTTCATGTGTTTGGTAGTAGGCCACATGTATAGTTAGTTTATTGTTACTGTTAAGTTACTGTAAGAGCTCGGACAAGCAGGATTTTCTTTTCAGATCATTTTTTGCTTGAAGTTAAGGCTGTATTTTATTTTGCTTAATTCATTCCTGAAGTTCCTGTTTGTTTCTAAATAAATCTGTCGCTACATATTTTACGTCCCCCTGTCTTTGACTGGTTGGGTCTGAACCACTGCTGCTACTGAGCTACACCCCCTACAGTATTCAGACAAATAAACATTACTAAAGGCCACGGTTCTTCCTATCCATATTGGAGATGCAGTAAGAGACTTGGAATCTAATCAATGTTGATAATTTAGTAAACAATCTGTTCTTGACTGGATAGTGCAGTTTTTGGGGAGTATTTTCCTTGAAGACATTATAATTGTTTTCTATGGAAAACCTGTAGAGTTGCCACAGATGTCTGCTCAGCGGAGTGCTCTCCTACTGCACATCTCCCTGCTGCTCTCTACATGCAGTTTCCTATCATTCTATTGAAGAAATGAAAATACCAGTGTAGAAAATGAACATATGTGTTTTCAGTGCTGTCCTCAGCGTTTTCAATGACCAGACATAAGCCTTGTCTTGGAGCTGCTTCAAGGGACCTCACATGGAATTGCACTCTGAATTCCGATCCTTAAATTCTTACTCCAAACAAATACCAAGATAAATATCAAGAATTTTTCTATTTTGTTACTTAATAAACCATTAATAACCAACATTAATGAGGTTACCAGTTGTAATATATTTCATTTATTTCAAAATGTAAGATAAATATAATTTTATAAATATTATAAATATTCAGTAATAATTTTTAGAAATTCTAAGCCGTTATTATTGCATTATTTCTTCGCCTCATATGTGTTGTCAACTTCTACTGATATTTGTAAATATAACTATCAAAGGTTTGATAAAATTAAAATAAAAAAATTAATAATAATAATAATAATAATAATAATAATAATAATAATAATAATAATAATAATAATAATTGTATCAAGGTCTTTACTTTTTTTTTTTGATTCTTAAGGTACCGGTTCACATTTATTCATCTTCTTGAGTGAAAAAAACTTCTTTTGTTTACTTCTTTTAATGTAGATTTTGAGCCCCATATGGGGATCACAATTTATTTTTTTTCCCTCAGTATGTCTTTGTAGAATGGGAGGAATTCCACACAAACATGCAGAACAAACAAAAAAACTCCTTGCAGATGTTCTTCGTGGGACTCGAACTCAGGACTCTAACACTGCAAGGCTGCAGTGCTAACCACTGAGCCACCGTGTTGGCCCTAGGTTGGATTGTTTACTAGAGATGAGTGAACAGTAGAATATTCGCTATTCGCTATTCGTTTTGATAAGCCCCTCAATATTTGACTATTCGAACAAATATCGAACCCCATTATAGTCTATGGGGAAAAACTGCTTCGTTTCAGGGGATCCCACTCTTCGACTCAGGAGAATCACCAAGTCCACTATGACACCCCAGGAAATGATGCCAAGACCCTGGAATGCAACTGGGACAGCAGGGGAAGCATGCCTGAGGGCATCTAACATGCCCAAATCACTGTATTACGTCGGGATCCCTGTCAGCTTGCGATATGCGGGACCTGACTTTTTCCCATAGGAATGCATTGACCAGCATTGATTGGCCGAATGCCATACAGAGTACAGCATTCGGCCAATCAACGCTGGTTCTGCCTGAGGCTTGTTTGTGAGGAGGCGGAGTCTAAGATCGGACCAGAATGGAGACTGCTGTGGACCGATCTTAGACTCTGTCTCCTCCGGTAGAACCAGCGTTGATTGGCCGAATGCTGTACTCTGTATGGCAGTGCACTGTACGCTCTGCACCGGCATCCAGTCGCTGTTAACAGTTTTTTGGACAGGATTCTGAGGTGGCCTCCACCTCAAAATCCGGTCCAAAAAACCCAGTGTGAACCCGGCCTAATAGTTAATGTTAGCCTTGCCTGTGTGTTTGACAGCATGTCTTCCTATCAGGTCTGGGGTGGGTTCTTCCTCCCTGTTTATTCTTTGCTCACATTCACATTTGTGTTTGCCATTGCCTTGTGTGTTCTGGCTGTTACTCTTGCTGATTTGTTACCTGTACTCATATTATTGACCTATGGCTTTACCTTTGACTATTCTCTTGGATCTTGTTTCTGTACTGCGTTGCTCGACCTTTACCGATCCCCTGGCTTGCTGACCTCCCTTTTGTTGTTGTCTTATCTGTGTTCTGTGTCATCACCTATATCTAGGTATGATTTTGCTGTGCTGTTGTCACCTATCTCTTAGGACAGGATAGGCAAGTAGGACGGGACAGGTGGGGGTTTAAGGTTAGGGCTCACTGTCTTGTCGTGATGGTTCACCAACAGCTACTAGGGAATTGCTCCTCTAGCAATTCCCTTACAGTTAGCATTCTTCTCTGTATATATTCTAAATAATTTAAGCAACTACTACGTATACATTGAAGAAGACTTCACTATCATCTTCTTCACTAGAACTGTGAGACAGGAATATGTCTAATAAACAGCAGTACCTAATAAGAGAAGTTTGTGCCCCCCCATCCCCCCACACCCCCACACCCTGTATAAAGCATGGGTGGAACAGTCTGTGCATTCAGGGAGTGAGATTGTGACTATTGGAGACAGAAAGTCTTATACTTCCCAGCATGTTAGAAAGGAATAACTAAATAGAGGAATACTCATTGAATTATTTATACTGCGGAAATAGATACATAATCAAAGGGAAAAAATAAAATTTTGCTTTAAGGGTAGACTGGTTGGATATGTGTCTATGGGGTCTAGCTTTTACAATAACACTAAACACAGAAAATGCAGTACAGAAATAAAATGTTTCTGTCATCTTTGCTCTTCCTTTGTCTCATATTTCAATTAAATGAAAAATATATAAAGACAATTTCTATGTTTCATGAGCTCAGCCATGATCCTCCTCCTCCTCCTCCTTAGTGTCCTGTGGCTGCAGCAGGAGGACAAAGAGATTGTTAACCCCATCCTTTTGGTTAATCCCCCTCCCCATCAACCCCCTGTGTTCTGGGAAGGATTTCTACAAGACTGTCAGAATCATGTAGTAAATGGTATAGATGGTTACTATATTTCTAGTTTCCTTTCAGTCTTCCTTTAAGTATCTGTAACCAGTGTGAAACGAGTAGAAAGGAGATTGTGACATTTTCACAACACAGGTAATAACAAGCACCTTACATTTGCTATGTTCTTCTCTTCTAATGCCTTATTAGTTTACTTTTAGCTTAGCTGTTCAGATCCTTCCAGTTTAATTTGGCTGCCTGTCCCAGTTCTACAAGGATCCCTAGAAGGGAACTACAGTCGCTTACTAGGAGCTCACCTGATGGAAGACACAAACAAAGACGTACACAAGACATTCCAAGGGCATGACCCCTTTAATGTTGTATAAATGTAATAGGTTCTGATCACTTGACAGACCTCCTCCTTGTCTACCACTGTCTAATTTGATCTTCATGTCTATTTTGGAACTGGTAACGCAGACCCAGTATTGTAACACTCACTGGGGTGTTATCTGAGATGGTAAGGTGTCCTGTGGTAGACTTTACAGTACAGGGGAGTAAAGTTCTGAATGATAATATATAATCTAAGCATTTGCAAGATTTATATGGGTTAGAGAAAAGGTCCTTATTTGATGGATTATGGCATCTCCATATATCTAAGAGATTGTGGTCTTATATTACGGAGCTTAAAACACCATCTAGAATGAAGACTCCTTCTGCAAACTCAATTCTTCAAATGTACAGCATAACCATGTTACTGTGTCTGATGTTAGTGCATAAAGGTCAACTAACGTATATATAACATTTGCCATAGTGACCTTAAGAAATAAAGCTCTCCCCTCTGCCTGGGAGTGCAAGTTTTGTTGTAGCTTAGGGACCTTATTGTGCCTAAATTGTGTTTCTTGTAAAAAGTGAATTTTGGTTTAAATCTTACGCAATACATTAAGTATGACATGTTATTTATGGTTCTGGGGATAATATCATTCCTTAAGGAGAATTCACCTTCACAGGCGTATGGAGACTTACAAAAAGTCTTTTTTTGCTCCACTAGGGGAATAATGGGAAAAGTATGCAAATCTGTTTTCCAAGATGTAAATAGGAAAACAGTGCCTCTGTTTGCTGCCCTCTAGGGACAGCCCCCTTAAATATCATGCCCAACTTTCCCACAAGCCTTAATGCTATGATTCGGGATTTAGCCAAATCAGTATCTCAGCTGTGGACAGAGCTGTTTCGATCTGGTTGGATCTCCTCAGCACAGCGTAGGGAAAACTGATTTGGCAGAGGGCAGCAAACAGAGGCACTGTTTTGCTATTTGCCCGTTTTCCTATTTGCCAACAACTAACTTATTATATGTCGTCCCAGCGAGCTGAACAATCACAGGCACGGCACGAGGAACAAGTTCAGCGGCAGGCCAGCTTGAGAGCTGTTGAAACCCTGAAGCAGGCAGATCGATGCCAACAATGAGCTCATTATATGTCATCCCAGCGAGCTGAACAATCACAGGCACGGTGCGAGGAACAAGTTCAACGGCAGGACAGCTTGAGAGCTGCCAAAAAAGCCGGAGCAGGCAAACCATTGACGGCAGCAATTTGCTCAATATACTGTAGATCATCGACACCAACAACACACAGACGAAGTCACGGGCAGAAGCTAATAGATAATAAACTGTGCAGACTAAGTAGCAGTAGCTAAGAAGAAATCCAGAGTAATCCCTTTAAGGGATCTCAGTTTCTGAAGAAAAAAAAAATGCATCTTGTATCAGGCAGCGAGAAATACTCAGCAATTAGCTGCTGCCTGGGCTTGAAGAATCCGCTCTCAAACCTGTCATACAACTTTCTACGTAGAGATCTCAAGATTGTATTGTGTCCTAAAATCCTTCCAGATGTTGTCTCGGAGTACAATAAAATCTGTCACTGCAAGGGCTTATACATATATGTTTACTAGGTCGTCTAAACCCGATTACCTGCAAAATTAAGCAAAAACCATACAATTAATAACTGGGGACGGGGATAGTCATTTCCTGCAAAGAAAAAACAGAAAGGTCAATGATTGTTCCCCTTTTATTAATGAGTAAATGCTACTGAAGGGGCTTGTAAAGTGGAACAATGGTGCACACTCAACTATTCCTTTGTAGGTAACAGAATTTTTTTTTTTTCCAACAGTGCAAGACCATGGGAACAAAGAGAATTGAAGCTGAGCTTCCGGGGCTCGCTCAACTCCATCTCTAAAATGAGCAGAATCCAATTTAATAATGAGATTTTATTAGGAATTTTTTTTTATGTCCATGTCAGGGACATGGGAAATCCAGAGACGTGAATAATGTAGCACGAGGTTTGTGATTTATCTTCCATTGTGTTGTGATGCATCCTCCAGGTGTATCCATTCTCATTGAATGTTCACTAATATTATTTTTAGGACAGCAAAAATAAGTTTCTGCGCTCTGGTCTTTCATCTCATAACCGAGAGTTGTTTTGATCTCCTGTGAACAGCACAATGGATTTGTTACAAGGTTTCACGGATGATAAGTTGATAGCAGGTCATGTCTGTATTGAGACTCTAGAAAACAGATATCATGTCATGTCCTTACTGGGACTCTAGAGAACAGATATAATGTCGTGCCCTTACTGGGACTCTAGAGAACAGATATAATGTCATGTCTGTACTGAGACTCTAGAGAACAGATGTAATGTCATGCCCTTACTGGGACTCTAAAGAACATATATATTGTCATGTCCTTACTGGGACTCTAGAGAACAGATACAATGTCATGTCCATACTGAAATTCTAGAGAACAGCTATAATGTTATGTCTGTACTGAGACGCTAAAGAACAGCTATAATGTCATGTCTGTACTGAGACTCTAGAGAACAGCTTGTCTGTACTGAGACTCTAGAGAACGGATGTAATGTCGTGTCCTTACTGGGACTCTAGAGAACAGATATAATGTCATGTCCATACTGGGACTCTAGAGATCAGCTATAATGTCATGTCTGTACTGAGACTCTAGAGAACAGATATAATGTCATGTCCATACTGAAACTCTAGAGATCAGATATAATGTCATGTCCTTACTAAGACTCTAGAGAACAGCTATAATGTCATGTCTGTACTGAGACTCTAGAGATAAGATATAATGTCATGTCCTTACTAGGACTCTAGAGAATAGCTACAATGTCATGTCCTTACTAGAATTCTAGAGAACAACTATAAGGTCCTGTCTCTACTGAGACTCTAGAGAATAGCTACAATGTCATGTCCTTACTAGGACTCTAGAAAACATCTATAATGTCATGTCTGTACTGAGACTCTAGAGAACAGATAAAATGTCATGTCCATACTGAAACTCTAGAGAACAGCTATAATGTCATGTCTGTACTGAGACTCTAGAGAACAGTTATAATGTCCTGTCTTTACTTGGATTCTAGAGAACAGCTATAACGTCCTGTCTCTACTTGGATTCTAGAGAACAGCTATAATGTCCTGTCTTAATTGTGACTCTAGAGAATAGGTATAATATTATCGGGCTTTTCAGACCCGGTGACAGGTCCTATTTAAAGGCATTTAACAAGGATTCTACCTTATTCCAGGGTTTCTCTCTTCAGACACAGCCGTTCCTGAGCATTCGCTTTATAACACTTTTACAACAGATTTATTTTCGTTGTAGTTGGTGAATTCCTGAAAAGAAGAAAAATACATTATATGCTCTTCAGAAAGAAAGTCTAAAATGAAAACAATAGAATTTTTTTTGCAAATGTTTCCTTTTTACCATGAAAGGGCTTAGAACAGAAAAGTGTTTTCTTACGGTTTTTGGTGCAAAACGTTTCAGTTTTAGTTCCAGTTCTGGAATAATCCCAGTTTTTCAGAGCCATGTGTGTGTTACTTATAACCAGTTTGGTCTACATAGTCTTTTATAGGTATAATTGAAGGTTTGTTTCTGAAAAGACGACCCCTCCCCCACCATCCCATGCACCAGATCTGCCTCTGTTGTGATGTGTGCTTGTAATTCACTATAACCTCACATCAATTTGTTCCCCTGGTTTTGTCACATGGCTCCTGTTCTATAATCAAACCATAATTATATGTAATTCATATAAACTGTTATTACATAACTAGCGGCACGGCTTGTTGTCATGTTATTTACACCTCTGTATGATACTACTAATTTACTTAGAATAATTATTGGATGTACCAATTACAATTTATAGGGCTTAATCGCCGTCGAGCCAATTTTTTTTTTATGTAGTGACCTATACAAAAAACATGTTACAATAAAACATGGACCTGTATGGAAAATCCTAGAAAAGCCCTTTAGGCTGGGATCACGCAGTGGATTGAGGCCTCGTTCACATCTGCGTTGGTATTCCATCTGGGGAGTCCGCATAGAGACCCCCCAAACAGTATACCAAACACAATTGCAAGCGCTGTGCAGTAAAAGCACATGGACCCCATAGACCAGGGGTGGACAATTAATTTTCCCATGGGGCCACATGAGAAATTGTAACAGTTCTAAAGGGCCATGTGCGCCGCAGCAAATTTAGCTCCACCCACTTCTAGCTGACTCCACCCATTTTAAATCATCTTTCCATGTGCCCCCACAAAGTATAATCCTCCTACAGTCACCCTAACATTATACACCCCCACATTATAACGTTTTCCTCCAAATGCCCCACAGTATTAAGTCCCTCTCCTGGTGCCCCAGTAAAAACTAGCAGAAGCTAGAGGGGACACTAAACTGGGGCATCTGAAGGGGGAACATTAAACAGTGGGGTAGTTGGAGGGGGACATTAAACTGGGGGCAACTAGAGGCAGACATGTCCCCCTCCAGCTACCCCCCATGGTTTAGTATCCTCTTCCAGCTGCCCGAGTTTAATGTCCCCCCTCCATGTGCATTCAGTTTAACTGCCCCCCTACATCTGTCCCTAGTTCCCCCCTTTTGCTCACACATGCTGTCTCTTCTCTCTTCTTTATCATCCACCAGCCTCCATTAGTTCACATGGAGTTTTTTGGTCCGGAACCTGAGGCGGAGGCCGACTCAGGTTCCGAAACAAAAGCCAGGTAGTCGCGACTGAAAGCCGGTGCACTGCACCGACACGCAGCCACACACTCCGCTTCATATTAGGCACAATGAATGGACCTAGTCGGGAGGAGGGAGAGTCTTCAGGCCGAATCGCGAGGCGAAGAACGAGCATCTTGCTTCTTTTTCTGGGAGCTGGAACAAGCCGACTCCCAGAAAAAAAACTCTTGAGCAGCTCCCATTGATTTCAATGTGAGCCGTCTTTTTGGTCAGGATTTTGAGGCGGATACGGCCTCAAAATCCTGACCAAAAAACTCTGTGTGAACTTACCCAAAGTGTTCTCAAAACCCCAGAAACCCAAATTTCCTGGATTCCCTTTTCTCGCCCACCTTGGACTGGGCACATATAGGACATACTTTTTGAAGATTTGTCGCAGCAGCCTTGTTGGTGGTTAATCCCCTGCAACGTACAATAGTGGTATAGTAAGCTGTGGCAATTCCTTCAGGTGTGTCATAGCAAATGCCATATGATTTCTGATGTTTTCAGCTAAGGCAGCTTAAGGGTAGCGCGTTTTTTTGTTTTTTTTTGCAGATGAAACGTAAATAAATATATTTTAACTGTAAAATACACAACTGCTTTCAAAAATGCTGCAGTTTCTTGATACAGTTTTTAGCAAGGTCTGAACAGTACCCAACAGCACTAAATACATTGTAACAATGTGGACAAGATACACTCAGTAAATCGGTACTTTTCCCTTACAATTATTAATACACCTATTATAGTTTATTTCTGCTGTACTACAGACCTCTGCAGTATTAGGAGTCATGAGTGAATCAGTATAACCTGGGGGTTATCGGGAATCCCCTTTATACCATATTAACCCTATTAGGGTGCATTCACACTGAGTAAACGCTAGCTTATTCTGAACGTAAAACACGTTCAGAATAAGCGGCGTCTAAAGCAGCTCCATTCATTTCTATGGGAGCGGGGATACGAGCGCTCCCCATAGAAATGAATGGGCTGCTTCTTTCACTCCGTGCAGTCCCTTTGAAGTGAATGGGGAGTGCCGGCGTGTACGCTCCGGCATGAGCAGAGCTTGCCGTATACGCCGGCACTCCCCATTCACTTCAATGGGACTGCTCGGAGTGAAAGAAGCAGCCCATTCATTTCTATGGGGAGCGCTCGTATCCCCGCTCCCATAGAAATGAATGGAGCTGCTTTAGACGCCGCTTATTCTGAACGTGTTTTACGTTCAGAATAAGCTAGCGTTTACTCAGTGTGAATGCACCCTTAACACTTAGAAATACTGCCATACAAAGTGCATGTGTTCTGTATCCATCATTTATAAGGGTTTTACAATGATGTGTATTCATACTGTGCTGTAGTCATCTAACCAGATGGCAGCGCTGCAACACACCTGGGCCCCGGCTACAATTTTTCTCAGATATGAATTATTCCTGAAGCCTGTGCAATGTCAATGTAGGTGCCTAGATATGGATTCGTAACATCTAATTATATTATATATATATATATATATATATATATACATATATATATATATATATATATATGGATATCCAATCCTTAGGGTAAGTTCACACAGAGATTTTTGGTCAGGATTTTGAGGCCGTATCCGCCTCAAAATTCTGACCAAAAAGACAGCTCCCAATGAAAAAGAAGCGAGATGCTCATTCTTCAAGCCGAATCGCGAGGCGAAATGGCATGAAGACACTCCCTCCCGCAGACTAGGCCCATTCATTAGGAATAATCCGGAGCGGAGTGTGCAGCTGGATGCCGTTGCAGTGCACCGGCTTTCAGTCGCGGCTACCTGGCTTTTGGTCCGGAAATTATCTACGGAAATGCTTCCAGTTTCCCCATAGATATAATTGTACAGAATGTCCGTGGAGGAAAACTCGGTGAACTTTCTGTTTAAAGCGCTGCGGAAAGAAACGCGATGCGTTGCCGCCATGGTTTTTCCGGCAGCGGGGCCATAGCCTAAAAAAACCTTTTTTAAAGAAAAATATTTGCTTTTTGGTTGCCATATTCTGAAGCTCTTTTGCCCTTTATTTAGCCATCTGCCGTCTGCAGCTATTTATTGCCAAAGGTATAATTTGAATCTCCTGGTCCCAATGCAAAATCTGTAATGAAGTCCCAAACAGCCTACCTTGCGCCATTTAGAATGGTGGTAAAATTTATATGTCAGAGAGACCTTTGGAGTCCCTTCAGGGTCAAGGGCCTGGTACAACTGCTACTGTATCCCCTGCTTATTGCCATCTCTCCATTGACAACTATTGAAGGTGCATAGCCATTTTAGGTCGGGGCCCCATGGGACAGAAACGCCATGATTTGCCCACGGTGGAAACAATCGCGGTGTTTTACAGTACAGGCAAAGTGGATGGGAGTCTAGTGAATCCTATAAGATAATCCTTTAATAGTCCCACCTTGGGGAAATTTCAGCGTGTTACAGCAGCATAGTAATACAGATACAGGATAATACAGAGTAATATGTTACAGACGTAGACACAGATAAGCTGAGAAGAGAAGATATACTAGGAGTCCATGGCAGCTAAGGAAAAAACAGAAGAGAAAGAGGAAGACCTCATGGTCATCCTCATAATCATTAGTTCTCTGTGCGGAGAGCTCTTCGTTTGGTCTGATGTAGATTATACAGCCTGGTCGCGGTTGGAAGGAAGGACCTGCGATAGCGCTCCTTCTCACACTTGGGGTGAAGCAGACGGTCGCTTACAGTGCTGCCAAGTCCCATCAGGGTCCCATACATGGGGTGGGATTTGTTCCCCCGCATGGAGGTCACCACAGACAGTATCCTTCTGTCACCCACCACCTGTACTGGGTCCAAGGGGCTCCCCAGGACAGAGCTGGCCCTCCTGATCAGCCTGTCAAGTCTATTTCTGTCCCTGGTTGATATACTGCTTCCCCAGCAGGCCACACCGAAAAAGATGGCTGAGGCAACCACAGAGTTGAAGAAGGCCCTAAGAAGTGTCCCCTGGACTCCGAAGGCCCTCAGCCTCCTGAGCAGGTAGAGTCTGCTGTGGCCCTTTCTGTGCAGCGCCTCCAGGTGATCAGCCCAGTCTAGTTTATTATTGAGGAGCACGCCCAGGTACTTATAGGTCCTGACTATCTCAATACATGTTCCTTGGATCTCCACCGGGGTCGGAGCACCTCTCCGTTTACTAAAGTCCACCACTATCTCCTTGGTCTTCCCAGCATTAATCCTGAGCTGGTTCTGCTGGCACCATTCAACAAAATCCCGGTTTAAGTCTCTGTATTCCCTATCATCGCCATCAGTGATAAGGCCGACTATAGCAGAGTCATCGGAGTACTTCTGTAAGTAACAGCTGGATGAGTTGTGCCTGAAGTCAGCAGTGTACAGTGTGAAGAGGAATGGGGCAAGAACTGTACCTTGAGGTGCCCCCGTACTACAGATCACAGTGTCAGACACACAGTCCTGGGCTCTCACATACTGAGGGCGGTTTGTCAGGTAGTCTAGGATCCAGTTGGACAGGTGATGGTCCACACCACCAAGGTTCAGCTTCTCCCTCAGTAGCCCTGGCTGAATGGTGTTGAACGCACTGGAGAAATCAAAGAACATTATTCTCACAGTGTTCCCGGGTTTCTCCAGGTGAGAGAGAGCTCAGTGAAGAAGGTGGATGATGGCGTCATCTACCCCAATGCCTGGCCGGTAGGCAAACTGGAGGGGGTCCAGAGCGGAGCTCACTAGGGGGCGTAGGTGTGTCAGGACCAGTCTCTCTAGGACCTTCATTAGGTGTGATGTCAGTGCTACAGGTCGGTAGTCATTGTAGCCCATCGGGTTGGGTTTCTTTGGGACTGGTACCACGCAAGATGTTTTCCACAGTTGAGGTACCACCCCCAGCTTCAGGCTCATATTGTACATGTGCGTTATAATACCACACAGCTGGTCACTGCACATTTTAAGAACTCTTGCGCTTATACCATCAGGTCCCCCCGCTTTGTTCGCTCTAATATTCTTCATTTCCTTACACACCTGAGACTCCTGCAGGATCAGATAGTCAGATTGCAGTTGACCGCAGGTCGGTGGGGGTTGGGTCTTGGTGTGTGAGGGGAGGGCGGTTAGCTGACATGCTGGTGGAGGGAGCATTTGCTTGGAGTCGAATCTATTGAAGAATAGATTAAGCTCGTTAAGCCACTTCCTGTCCCCTACTGTTCGGTGCCTTGTCTTTTCCTTGTGTCCTGAAATTGCCTTAAGGCTGTCCCACTTTATGGTAAAAACTGCCATGCAGACACACCGTGATTACCAAAACCGGTTTTGGAAATCTCAGTATGCCAATTATACCTACAGAAACACCGGCGGTTTCCCCTATAGATATAATTGTAACAGAAAGTCCGCGGAGGAAAACTCTGCGAACTTTCTGTTTAAAGCACTGCGGGAAGAACCGCGATAGGTTCCCGCCACGGTTTTTCCCGCAGCACTTTATTGTCCCATGGGGCTTAGCCTTAAGGTTGTTACAAATAAAGCATTATAACTCACTATCCACATGTCCAGCTTCGTTGTATGACCTTTAGTCTATAGTCTCAATGCAGTACATGCTGCAGATTCTGTCTAGCCAAACTCATTACATCCATGCCATGAAGTCCATTTATATAACTATCATAAAGGGGGCGAAAATATACACATTTATCATTACTTATATGAAAATCTGTAGAAAAAAATGGCAGATTTTTTTTTTCTCTTTTTGCATTGCAAGCCCTACAAAAATCAGACCATTGAAAAAATGAAAATAATCCCACAAAAACGAGCCTCATACAGCTACGTCCATGGAAAAACAAAGAGTATTGAGGCTTACACCTCCACTAACTGGGAATAAGATGGCATGAAATAATGTAACAAACTAGCTACTGCCCATACAAACCAAAGACTGACAGTCCTTCCAGTATACAAGGCACAATTGGCCAGTCTGGACAGGTACGGGATGTTTAAGTCGTTCTTGCTCAGACAGCTGTCTTTAGCCTGAAGGTTAGTGAACATTTGAAACAGATTAGAACATAAAGGTCGCTGACCCTTGATCTGAAATCGTATCTCCTTCCAACACCTTTATTTCTTCTGCATGTTATGTGGCATCTCGCTCTTCTATTCCACCTGTAGTGTCTCCTCATAGGTCACAACTGATAATTCGTCCTTTGTCAGAAATCCCCCCAAATAGTTTCTGGGTGATAAAGGAACAAAAGATGGCTTCCATCCGCACAAATAAAAAATCCTGTTAAATGCTTTATAATAAGTCTAATTGCCCCAAGAAAACAATTGCTGCGAATTGCCGGGGTGATGGTTCTCCTTTTGTACAGAAGCCCCAACCAAGGTCTTTTTACTACGGACATGAACAAAAGGACTCGTCTACACATCCACTGATCTAATGTATCATCACATCCTAAACCTTACAATAGACTCAATAGCCTGGAGTGTTGTGCCCTTCCCCCACGTCCATATGTATTACAGTGCTTGGATTTCCTGATCTAATATCTAAGGAGGTCTCCAGCTTTTGATAAGACTAAACATTTTTTGATTTTGATTTTTCTATTCTTGATGACCAATGAACATTCACGTTTAACTTCTCAACAGATGACACAACATCAGTATTAAACATTATGTGGGTGAATTGTTAAACAAAATTCTGTTATATTTTGCACCAAAAAACTGTCTAACGTTGTGTGCCACACTTATCAAGGGTTTTAGACAGTTGTGCAACTAGGAATGGCGGGGCCCCTGTGACGTACTTTTGACATGGGCCCCCCCCCTGACACCGCCGCCGAAGACCTCGAACGACCCCCTCCTACACATTCCTGCGCGTTCTATTATCCCCCATAGTGGGCCCTGCACACAGTATTGTCCACCATAGTAGCCCCTGCACACAGTATTATCCCCCATAGTGGCCCCTGCAAACAGTATTATGCCCCATAGTGGCCCCTGCACACAGTATTATCCCCCATAGTGGCCCCTACACACAGTATTATCCCCAATAGTGGCCCCTGCACACAGTATTATCCCCCATAGTGGCCCCTGCACACAGTATTATCCCCCATAGTGGCCCCTGCACACAGTATTATCCCCCATAGTGGCCCCTACACACAGTATTATCCCCAATAGTGGCCCCTGCACACAGTATTATGCCCCATAGTGGCCCCTGCACACAGTATTATCCCCCATAGTGGCCCCTACACACAGTATTATCCCCAATAGTGGCCCCTGCACACAGTATTATCCCCCATAGTGGCCCCTGCACACAGTATTATCCCCCATAGTGGCTCCTGCACACCGTATTATGTCCCACTGTGGACACACATAAACAATTATTATACTCTGGGGTCTTTTCAGACCCCAGAGTATAATAATCGGAGACCCAGGGGAATAAAAACATAAAAAACTGCTGTTTCTTACCTGTCCCCCAGCTCCTACGCTGTCGGCCTCCGCTGCCGTCCTTCTGCATCTCTGCAACAAGGGGGCGCTGCCTAAAGCTGAGTTCACACAAAGTTTTTTGGAGCAGATTTTGACGCGGGAATCCGCCTCAGAATCCGCTCCAACAACACCTCCTGTGGCTAGCAGTGCACCGGCATCCAGTTGCAGCATTTCACTCCAGATTATGCCCAAATGAATGGGCCTAGTCAGGAGGGAGTGTCACGCCGTGGAATCCGTGGCAAGATAGGGCACAAGGGGAAAAAATGCTCGCAGAAAAAAAGAAGTGAACGGCTCCCATTGAAGTCAATGGGAGTCGTTTTTTGGAGCTGGATTCTGAGGCGGATTCGGCGTCAAAATCTGGACCAAAAAACTCTGGGTGAACGCAGCTTAAGGCCGGGGCCCACTGGCCGGAAACATCGCGTTTTACAGTACCTGCAAAGTGGATGGGATTCATGCGAATCCCGTGCCCATTTTGTGGAAAAAATTGCATCGCGGACACGCTGCGATTTCCAAAACTGTCGCGGTTTTGAAAATCGCAGTATGTCAATTATATCTACAGAAACGCCGGCGGCTTTCCTACAGATATAATTGTAACAGAAAGTCCGCGGAGGAAAACTCTATGTTGAAAGCGCTGCGGGAAGAACTGCAATGCGTTCACGCCACGATTCTTCCCAGTTTAGCGCTGCTTTTCCACCCAGTGGGGCCTTAGCCTAAATCTGAGTTGACACAGAGTTTTTTTGGAGCGGATTTTGACGCGGGAATCCGCCTCAGAATCCACTCAGAATCCACTCCAAGAAACGCCTCCTGGGCCTAGTCGGGAGGGAGTGTTGTGCCACAGAATTTGCAGCAAGATAGGGCAAAGGGAAAAAAACTGAAAAAAGTTCATTGAAGTTCAAGGGAGGTGTTTTTTGGAGCTGGACTCTGAGGCGGATTCCACGTCAAAATCCGGACTAAAAAAACTGTATTATAGGTAGATGCACATATTGGTCCTCAATGCAAAGATTCAGCTAGTACGGACTCTCTACATGGAAATCACTGAAATAGTATGTCACATAGCTATAGGTGGCGCTAGAGAGACGGTTTTTATTTAACAAACTGTTTCCAGACTATTATACAGGTTGTCCGTATAGTTAGTACACAAAATGAAAGGGTGGACTTTAGCCGATTTATGAAGCGTTTTTTATTAATGAATATGCGACCGGAAATGCACCATTGTGGCGCTGCAGGTATCCCTTGCTACGCCATGTGAAAGGAGAAACAAAGAAGAGAAAGCGCTTTAGTGGGAAATCAGTTTACTCACTGTTACTTATTATAAGAATTGCAAAGAAGCGGCAGGAACAGATGATATCTCCTCCATCCTAACTCCTGCTACATACACACAAAGTGTGGTCATCTGTGGTCAATGGCTCTGCATTGTACATTACATGAGCACAAACTACAAGAGACAGGAAACATCTTTCAACCCAATGGCATCATTTCTTTTCCTCGGAAAACATTGTAAAGGCCGATTGACTGTGCGTTTTTTACACAAGGGAAAACGCATAGGCTGAGCCACTTGGCTTTATATGAAAAGCTGTTGAAAGAATTAAAACACTAGACAAGCCGCGATCCACAAGCCCCGGGGACATAGGAAGGTGCAATAATAATGTTACGTACAAAAAAAGGCTTCCTTGTCTGCCACACACTGTAATAAAGCAGAGGAACGTAACGTGTGCGGCTGTAATAGGAGAACGTACCTGTAGCTTAGCGCAGAGGTCTCTGTCAGATATGTAAATGGCCACGGAGTCTGCTCGGGACATTTTCCTAACCTCAGGCGTCAAGTATCCTATCTCTGTCAAACCTAATAAGAGTTATGGAGGTTTCTCTAAAAACACTCAAGACGATCTTCACATACGTAACTAAACACACGTTCACTTCTATCACTGTCTTCATTGTTGACCAAGTGGTCCGTCTGTGAACAAGACACATCGGTCCACATCTACTATTCAGTTTACTTCTGATTTTGGTGAAAATTTCCCCGGTATAAAGCTGCATTTACGATTGACCTCCGTTTGTGAAAAATCCTTACGGATACAGGAATTCAGAATTGCAAAATGCTTAAAAATACTCAAATAATATTCTAAACTAGAAATTAGTAGCCTGGAACGTAAGGAAAGAGGTGACATTGGAGCAAAAGAGTAAGTTCATATGGCAATTTTTGGACCGGAACCTGAGGCGGAGGCCGCCTCAGGTTCCAGACCAAAAGCCAGGTAGCCGCAACTGAAAGCCGGTGCATCCAGCCACGCACTCCGCTCCGGATTAGGCCCAATGAGTGGGCCTAGTCATGAGGAGGGAGTGTTTTCAGGCTTGAGGTGACTCAGCCTGAAGAATGAGCACCTCGTTTCTTTTCTCCGGGAGCCCGAAGAAACGGCTCCCGGAAAAAAGACCTTAGTGGCTCCCATTGATTTCAATGGGAGCCGTCTTTTGGTCAGGATTTTGAGGCGGATACGGCCTCAAAATCCTGATCAAAAAACTCAGTGGGAACTTACCCTTAAGGTGACCACACACTTTCAACAGGTGTTGGCCAAATGTTTGTTCCTTCCTGATGTTCTTTATACATGCATGCATGGTTTGGCTGAGCATGCATGTGTTTCAGCTAGGGATACATGATTACTTTGTCCCAAATTCCCTTTGCAAGACTTCCCGTTGCAAAATGTCCAACAGTGGTCAATCTTTTTGAGATTAGAAGTCATAGTTGCAGCTCACACAATGGAACTCGGTTCACTTACAATAGTGATGGAGTCGAAGGACATCACAGAGATCACTGGTGGTTCTATGGGAGTTGCCTTCTATCGCTAACCTTAGGGTAAGTTCACACAGAGTTTTTTGGTCAGGATTTTGAGGCCATATCCGCCTCAAAATCCTGACCAAAAAGACAACTCCCATTGAAATCAATGGGAGACACTCAGGTCTTTTTTCTGGGACCTGGAAATAAGAAACAACATGCTCATTCTTCAGGCCGTTTCGCCTTGCGATTCGGCCTGAAGACACTCTCTCCTCCGGACTAGGCCCATTTATTGGGCCTAATACAGAGCGGAGTGCACGGCTGGATTCCGGTGCAGAGCACCAGCTTTCAGTCACGGCTACTTGGCTTTTGGATTGGAACCTGAGGCGGCCTCCGCCTCAGGTTCCGGACCAAAAAACTCTGTGTGAACTTACCCTTAATATTCCTTGAGAACACAGAATCATGCCTGTTGAAATTCAACATCCCCAATCCTTTTCTTCTCCAAATATACCTTAAATGGTTGGATGGTTTGGTCAGGTTTAGTCTTATGTATGGTCAGCTTTCAGAAGGACATATTGGTACTGATCTCTGTGATAACCCATTGTCCACTATGCGCCACAAATTTCATGTGTACAAGCATCCTTACGAGTACTTTCTTAAAATTGCTACTTAAACTTGGGTATACATTTCTCCTGCTAATCTCTATGTTGGTGTCTGTCTTCTATTAGCTCCAGCCTTGATGCACAATGCTCTGCCCATGTAAAGGACAAATCACAGGTTTTCCTCTAAGCTGTGTATAGGGGGGCAGCCGAGGATTTTAATTAGGACCAGACGACTTTGTGGATTGTGCAACTGCATCCAATTAGACCATGTATGTTACTAAATTAGTAAAGCCATGGCAGCGAGGAGGTTCAGCAGTATACAGTGTCTCGTACTCTCGTCGGGTTGAGAATGGGCAATCACGCATCTCAGCCACTCCATAGGACAGGCCCAATTCTTGGTTCCTAAAATGTGTATATAAGGGCTCACATGGATCCCATAGAAATCCTTTGGATACACAACCACAATATAGTCCACAGCCAATACTCCTATTGTCTTGAATCACCGCATGCACGGACACAATCCCCCGGGTGCGGACGGATTAACCATGTATAAAAGAAAAAAGATGTATCCATCACGTTGTGATATTCCGTATAAAAATTAACTTTTAATTATAAAAATCATGTCCATAAAAACTTTATATTTGCAAGGCAACGAGCATATTCAAAAAAAGGGATCTCACAAAAACATACCACACTGACGATACCGACTAGAGATGAGCGAGTACTGTTCGGATCAGCCGATCCGAACAGCACGCTCCATAGAAATGAATGGATGCACCTGGTACTTCCGCTTTGATGGAGGCCGGCCGCTTAACCCCCCGCGTGCCGGCTACGTCCATTCATTTCTATGCGAGCATGCTGTTCGGATCGGCTGATCCGAACAGTACTCGCTCATCTCTAATACCGACAAAACACCGGCTGACGCGTTTCGGGGCAACGCCCCTATATCATAGTCGGTATCGTCAGTGTGGTATGTTTTTGTGAGATCCCTTTTTTTGAATATGCTCGTTGTCTTGCAAATATAAAGTTTTTATGGACATGATTTTTATAATTAAAAGTTAAGTTTTATACGGAATATCACAACGTGCTGGATACATCTTTTTTCTTGTATACATGGTAAATCCTTTGGATGCCCACACTTTTGCACAAGTCCCTATATGTTGGCATACAAGGTACATGTAATAAGGACCAGTAACGTAGTCCTCAAAATAAAAGCTATAAAACAATTACAAGATATAAGAAGGCAACAAAATTCTATGTATGAATGCAGCCGTAGGCCTTATATAGAGATGGATGAGCCTCATGAGATTTCATGAATATTCTGGAAGTCCAAACCAGAAGTGCTATAATATACACTTGGGTGTCTTCAGGACCCGACATACATGCACCGTTCACTGTCTGCAAGCATGAGTCATTGTCAGTTGGCCTGATGAAGACACCAGACCAGGTGTCGAAACGCGTTGCCATTAACCCAATGAAGAATTAAAATCCACAGTGGCACATTTTTCATTCCCGGATTCTTTTTGCTGTTCTTTGTATCTACATTTTTACCAACAATTTTCGGTTGCTTGGTCCCCGAGTAATGCAGCAGCTGTCCATCCAGCCACTCCAGGAATAACCACCACTCTGTTGAGGCGCCATTTTTTATTCATGAGTTTTTATAACACCGTTTTTCTATGTTCAAAAAATATTTTTTTTTTAATGTAGTTTGTGAGCCCCATATAGGGCATTTTTTTTTCCTATCAGGATGTCTTTGTAGAATGGGAGGAAATCCACACAAACATGGGGAGAACATACAAACTCCTTTCAGATGTTGTTCCTGATGGGATTTGAACCCAGGACTCCAGTGCTGAACGGCTACAGTGCTAACCACCGAGCCACCGTGTTGCCCCAGTATGGGAGTCAAATTAGTTCCATACGATGTACAGTATTTTTTCTTGCAGATAGGCATATGAAGACACAATTATACAGTCACCATTCATTTCCATGGAGAAAGGTAAGTTCCATGGAGAAGAGTATAGTCCAATAATGCTATATATATATATATATATATATATATATATATATATATATATATATATATATTTAGCCTATATATATATATATATATATATATATATATATATATATATATATGGGCTAAATATAGATAAAAATGAAATCACTGAACAAAAATGAAAAAAAAACAACTAGACGTACAGCGTTACATGTGTTCTATCTGTAGTCCACACCAACACACTGACATATTTGTGGACACTGATAAAACAGGTGCTTCCTTTATATAATGATACACGCTTCTCTTCTAAATCCCTGTCTGTGAGCGCACAATGTAATCTGTTTGTGGTCAGGGCCCCCCGCTAGTGTGCACTCGCCTGATACTGAGCTATGGGACTTCACAAAATTCAACCAACACTAATAAAAAATACAACATTTTATGTTAAGAGAATCCAATTGTAGTTGAATTCCCAAAAAATGAATCACAAATGTTAATAGAATCTCTTCGATATCTAAGAGGTTGGATTGGTAAGGTCATAAAATAATGCCATTTTTTTGCATTGTAATATGTAATGTGGTCAATACCATAGACTTGTAGGGTTAACATTGTATGACATACAGTATGTAGTCAGTGCACCCTCAGACTGCGGTTTAGCGGGGTATTTTTTGCTATAGGTGACAGGCGGTATTAAATAATATGTCTGACGTTCCGTATTTGATCAGTGTTATTTTACTTTTTGTTCTTTCTTTTGTTGGAAATTGTCACTTTCGTAAAAAATGTTCATTATTCTATCCTTGTGTGGTTTCGCTGAATAAAACTGTTTTGACGTGAACAATTTCCGTCAAGAACGGCAATGTCATCCCGTATAATTCCCTTCCTACGCACATGACACAGACTTGTGTGTACAATGATGTATTATTTCTCCTATACTTATCTATGGAGACTACACAGCTAGAGCGAATATTTCATAAGGGTATTCCCATAACAGCATAAACCGCATATGTGACAATTGTCTGAATTCTGGGGGCCCCACAGCTGGGACCCCAACCAATCCCTATTCATTGTCTCATCAAGGTTACGGTAAATGGCATGGGGGTCAAGCATGTGCCCTGCTTTTTCTTTCAAAGTCTATATGACTGACAAAGATGGCGGAATACAGGGCTTCATCTGACATAGAGATATTCAATGGAGTGCAAAATGGGACTCGGAACACTATGGGACTAGGGCAACAATGCACTAAAATATTTGGGCTAGTTTTTGTTGGAAATTAAGCCAACTGATAGGTGGTAAATATAGACTAGACCAGAGGTTTCCAAACTTTTTTTTCTTGTAGACCACTTTCATAATTTTACTGGTTTCGGTGGAGCCCCTGCTGCTACATTTCTACCATATTCCCAAAACTTGTCAAAAAATGTGAAGATTAGATCTAACGATGACCCCTGTCGAATCTCCTGTGGACGCCTGGGGATCCACCTGGACCACTTTGGGAATCACTGGACTAGACAGTCTGAAGATAAATCTGGTGCAATTCAATATGGTCTAGTCTACAATTCTAGACAGTATTCGTATATCTGCCTGACTGTTCTCATGGTGGGGACCCCGGCGATCAGACACCGATCAGCTAGGCTGTACTAGATGATAAATACTGACTGTGTGAAAACTCATGGAGGTCTTATTCACATGAAAATGGCTGCAGGATGTCCGTTTTTTGACAGACAATCTTATTAGAGTTGAGTCGATCTTGAGATTTCAGGATCCATTTTAAAATCCGATTTCCGATAATTTTCCAGCCGATCCTGATCGTGAAATTTGCTCGATCGCTGATCAGGAGCCGATATTTTCCAATCCTGATCGCTCAACCCTACATTTTATGCATCCTTTAAAATCTGATATGATCTATTTCTGTCTGTTATGGTGGACACAAAAACGGACATCTAAATACAACCATAGACCCCATGTATGTATGTACAGAGTGTGCCATAAGTATGTATACACCCAGAAAAAATGGAAGTGGTTGCTGATATCACCTTACCGTTTGTGATATATTAGTACATGGGAGTGGGGAAACATTTGTGGCCGGATGACGCCGCCATTTTGGGTTCATCTTTACTTGTTTCAAAGGGAAGGGGATCATGTGACACATCAAACACATGGTGAATTGCACAAGAAAAACAATGGTGTGCTCATCTTTATCTTATTCATTATCGAGTTATTGACACGTTTCTTATTGTTACAGCTATTGCAGTGGCGTAACTAGGAATGGCGGGGCCCCGTGGCGAACTTTTGACAACCGACACCGATGCCGAAGACCTCGACCGACCCCCTCCTCCGCACTCTATTATGTCCCTTAGTAAGCCCTGCACATGGTATTATCCCCCATATTGGCCCCTGCACACAGTATTATGTCCCTTAGTGGCCCCTGCACACAGTATTATGTCCCTTAGTGTCCCCTGCACATAGTATTGTACCCCAATAATGGCCCCTGCGCACAGTATTATCCCCCATAGTGGCCCCTGCACACAGTATTATCCCCCATAGTGGCCCCTATGCACAGTATTATAGCCCATAGTGGACACCCACAAACAATTATTATACTCTGGGGTCTTTTCAGACCCCAGAGTATAATAATCGGAGACCCGGGGGAATAAAAACATAAAAAAATTACTGTTTCTTGACTGTCCCCCGGCTCCTACGCTGTCTTCTCCACTGCCGTCCTTCTTCTATGACGTCGGACGTCACATGACCCGGGACGCAGGCCGGGTTCATGTGACATCAGAGACAAATTTCATGATCGGTATCGGCTGGAAAATGATCAAAAATCGGATTTTAAAAACGATCCTGAAATCTCCATAATAGTCTTTGGGGTCTCATCTTCTTCTTGTTTGGGGGGTATCCTATCATTGGCTCAGCATATGGACAAATTATTGGTGTTGCTCCAAATGTCTCCATAGCCAGCCCAATGTTTGTGTAATAGGGGACCTTTCCTATTCTTTGAGGATGACTAGCTCTTTACTTATTCTCTGCTACAATATTAATATAGACGAGTAGTATACTATATACAAGGAGTATAACCCTGTGTGACACATGTTCTGAATTCCATGCTACTTCTGAAGTTTAGGGTCAGATAAATATGATCTCATATGCTAGAATTATACAGGCCATGTCTGATGCCGGAGATTAATCCTGAAAATGTTTTGTTGAAATGAATAACAGCCATTGTGAGGGCCTGAAAAGAGCCTTAAATACTATCAGTGATCACACAATAGCTTCACTTTAAGCTGAATAGTAGGCTTTTCCAGCAGAGACTTCATCTAGCACACGGTAGGAGGTCTGTGTAAATAAAATATATTTTAGAATATTTTATGTATGTTATTATACTTTCACTTTCTTGTAACCTAATTATATTAACCCCATCCAATGTGAGTTAAAGGGGTATTCCCACCTGGAACAGAGAGTAATGAGACTCGGCTATTCTCTGAAGTCCCATCGAAGTGAATAGAGAAAGCCAGCCATCATGGATCCCTCTCCACTCACTGCAGTTGTGAGACAAGGGCTGGACAAAGAACTTCTAGAGAGATGAAGATGGTGGTAGCCTCCCTATACTTTTTGGAGGGATTGGGGTGGGGGCAAGCCATCAGGGGCAATTTCTCTTTAAAAAGGATCTGTCAACAGCTCTGAAACGCCCAATGACATAAATCATCAGGTGCTGTCACCTTGAGCATTTTGTTGGTTTGTTTGTCCAAATCTGTTCAGCCATTCAAAAGATATAAGCCCCTTTAGTGTTGATACAAAAGATGATGTATGTCAGGGGGCTTTAGAGAGCTGGTGACAGGTCCTCTTTAAGTTTTAGGATACTAAGAGTGACCTGAGGATCTTTGTGAGACTACCAATATTACCGTAGATTTGTTATATCATGATGATGAGTTTGGTGAAACAGCTGGTATAGCCAAAGACCTATTACTGTCGTCATCCTTCATTACATCCTCTCAGTCATGTCTTCAGGTTTTCTCCTGCGCTGCACCATTTTTGTGGAACTAACTGCCCATGTTTATCAGACTTGTCTGTTTGCACCCATATCCCGCACACAAACTCCCCTATGCCATGTACTTGTCCTAAGTTAGGCCCGATGCACATCTACGTTCAGTGTTCCGTTCAGGGAGTCCGCTTGGAGACCCCCTGAACAGAATACCAAATTCATTGACAAGCCGTGATCAATGAAAGCACACAGACCCCATAGACTATAATGGGGTCTGTGTGTTTTCTGTGCAGTGTCCACACGAAACATGCGGAGAGAAAAGTACTGAACTACTCATGTAGACACCGTGCGGAAAACACACAGACCCCATTATAGTCTATGGGGTCCGTGTGCTTTCATTGCTCACCACTTGTCAATGCGTTCGGTGTTCCAGAATACAAAACGCAGATGTGAACCAAGCCTCATATAATAGTAAACAATAGAGGCAAATATAACAAATTATGTGTGGGTAAATGACCATAGCAACAAAGTGAACCAGCCACACAAAATATATGAATAAAAATTAACTTTTATTAAGTGCTCCTAAAAAGGTGTAGCAACATATATACATACAAAATATACAAACAAACATAAAACAAAATCATATAGGGGTAGACAATGCTACAAATACCAACTTGTCAGCCATGGAATGTACACTGGATGGAAACACTAATATCATGGTACAAAGGGCTCAACCATAGCTAAAACTGAAAGTGTCCAATAATAAAGTGTTGTAAATGAAAACAACAAATAATCAGTGTAATAACCCACAGATAGCTATGAGACTGCCCACATAGGATGATCCAAGATTAGCCTCCATACATACCAACAGTAAAGGGACCCGACGCGCGTTTCACCTGTGCTTGACAGGTTTCGTCAGGGGACGAAGATGACCCAGATTGCATTTGTATGTTATGTTGCTAAAACTTTGTTACTTGCATTCCTCAATAAACAATTAATAAGAAATGTAAAATACTGCATTAACCCTTTAACTGCAGACAAGTAGACACGTTCTCCTAATGTATGTGGCATTAGAAAAAGTTGCGGATTTACAAACCCTTCCTGCTGTCTCCTATATATATCTGCTGTGGGTATCACTTCAAAGCTGGAGGCAAGCTGATGAGAGGTGCTCTGGGGATTTGGAGGGTGGTGGGATAGGATGTCTCCTGGTCAGAGCCCTCCCAGACACTTTGCATAAATAAATAAATCAGTTGAGAGTGTGCAAGGAGGAGTGGAGGAGGTTACACAGAAGGAGGGGGGGGGTCTAGAGGCTCATCTGATCCCTGCAGTTCAGAAGGAGAGAGCAGTGTGTGTCATGTTACACAGGAGAGAAGATCAGCCACAGCACAGCTCCCAACCAGTTGAGAATTACACCTTCCTAATGGGGACTTCAATGCCGGATTCCTTTACAACTCTCCCAAGTCACTGAAGTTTGCAAAACAAGAGAGGGAAAACTAAAGAACTTTCCAAGAACTTTTCTTCTTCTTCCTCTTCTCTCAATATTGTTTGGTGGAGTTGGATCTATAATATTTATTTGTGGCTCCTGTATCCAGCCGGGCATTTACCAAACAGCTGCTAGTGGATCCACCTTGGGTTTGACTCTCGCCCCTTAATTCTGGATTGTACTCCTTGGATTGAGATTGTGGCTTATTTATTCTATTTATTTATTTATTGTTCCTCTGGACAGCATGGAGGGGAAGGAGGTGTGGAGAGCTGCTGCTAGCACCAGTGTCTTCTCTAGGACCATCCCCTGTAGGACAGAGGACTGTGGGAAGTGCAGCAGGTTCCCTGCACTCTTGGGATGTGGGTTTGCCTTATTATCAGTGTTTTCCCTGGTTCTCAGTCTCCTGGTTCTCTGTAGAACTTACGATTTACAGTCCAGGGTTTCTGATTTAGAGAACTTCAGATACACTCACTTATCTGCCATAGTCTCTGCAGACCAAACGGAGACAGCTATTTTGGGAAGAGTTGACCAACTGCTGGAAGAGGTCGGTACATATTTACTTATTGCACCTTTCTACTTTGCTCAAATATTGAATGAAAACACCAATATCTGCACATTTCACGCTGCCACTGCTAGGACGAGCATTCTTCTCTATTCTAGTCTATTGCAAGCACGCTTGCTTTTATGTAATGTCCTTTGATAACTTGTTGTCGTTGTTGTCAGTTCTAGAATAGTCTTGCAAAAAGTTGTCCAAGTAACCAATAGATCAATGAAAATAGAAGCTAAAATTACAGATGTCCTATTAGATTGCAAGCTCCTTGGCATCACCGTGGGCAGGACGTCTTAGCTTCACTTAAAATTGTCATTTTGTCGTAAATGCTGCAGTTTGTGCGCGATAAATTCACACCATTCGAGAAAACTATTTTACAATATACAGTTTGGTGGAGCACATTTATCTTCCCATTTATCTTCCCATAACTTTGCTTTTTGACAATTGTACGAGATTTACTATTCATTGGCGCCGGTTTTGTAGACAAATCTATAAATTCGTCATATTTAGAGTCACTTTTATTCGACACTTTTAGAACGTGTGACGATTTTCAAAAGGGTCAAAAAGGTGCAACTGCTCTCCTGTACACGGTCAGCGTAAAAAGCTCCGTCAGGTCAGACAGCATCGGTATCACAATTTCTATGATCCGAATGACGAGGCACCAAAAAAAAAATGGAAAAACAATTGCGCTAATGACAAATACCCCTAGTGTATATATTATTTATGGTGACTTCTCTTGCATAGACACTTGCCTGAAACAAATCCATTGCGGATTGCGCTGCAATTTCTTACCTTCTTTGCAGATTTAGCAATGAATTCAGCACCTTTGTTATTACGCCATATTGGAAAGGGTTCAATCTGGAGTGAAAATCTGCAAAGTCCTCATTGTACAGTATGTCACTTTCAGTGCAAGTTTTTTTTCTGCAGTATGTGGATGAACCTTGTTAAAATCTCTACGACTTTGCTCCTACTATCTCACGTAGTTGATTTTCTGGCTACAAACCTGAACGAAATATCATCCATATATCCATATGTATGGATGGATCATAACTGTCTTGGATTTTCTACATCTGTTGATCTCATTCACCCAGTGGCTTGATATTCAACTGTACAAAGTTGCTATATAGTAATATACTATGGTACGGCTTGGAATCACAGTATAATGTATAGCACTGGCAATGTGCGGCATTGATTGCAAAAAATTCCGTAAGTGGCTTGGTTCAGTAAATTATTGATAAGAAAAGTAATCATATTAGATATTAATAATCATAATAGTGCTTATCATGTATGATAACTGTAACTGAGTTGCCACAGGGTCCAGTATATATTACAGCAAAAATAGCGCCCATGAACGTGCCCTAAAAAAACAATGGAATGGCCAATATGTAAACCGACATTTTATTTCAAGCAAATTCTATGGGCATAAGATTTTATATCGAGGGTAAAGTTGGTCTTCGAGGTGAAGACATCCAATATGGATTGGGCCCTTAGGAGTCCTCGTTCCCATGTCCTAAACTTTTTAGCCAATGTCAGTATATCTCGTCGCTACAGCTATATTTCATTATTTTACAAGCGTATGGACTAAATCTTCTCATTATACCTACAGACGCATAGAATGAATGAATATGTTGTCCTGGGAATGGGTCACCCACCATGGATCTCCTTCCTTTATAGGTTAAGTAGAAATGATAGGAATGGTGACCTCTTGTCTGTGACTCCTTTTGAAGTTATTTTCAGTCCTGAAAACTACTGCTCCAAACCCTCCGTGTCTGACTGACGTGGAGAAGCCAGCCGGGACGTACAGTGTATAAATCTGATCCCTATCTGTTTCCCAGACCGCTAGCAGAGATTACACGCACAGATTTCAGTTTTCGGACAGTTTTACACTATAGCCATGTAAGGGGTCGATAGATGGTTATGAACGTCTTTGTATCTACAGTATCATTAATCTGACATTATTTGAAGACGTTATGCATTGTTATTAGAGAAAGGATATAACTTATATCCTTAATAGGCAAATCTGTTTTCCAAGATTTGCGTATTTTTTTCCCCATAATCCTCCAGTTGAGCAAAAACGTTTTTTGGAAGTCTCCATACACCTGTGAAGGTGAACTCTCCTTAAGGAGTGATAAGAACCTGATATAACTTACAGATTGTTAGAGGAGACCAGTCAAGTTCCGTGTTCCGGTCATAGAGCAGGAGCAGACCAGATTGAGATGTGGTTGTATGGGAAAAGGTTCAGTAGAACTTTCAATCTTTTGAGTCTTAAGAGTCCAGTGGGCGGTCCTACTTAGTGACCGAGATGTATATGCCACTAATAAGAGCACCTGAGAATGAGGCTACATGCGTATTATGGTGGTGAGACAGCATGGACAGCACATGGATGACATCTGTGTGCCATCTGCGCTTTCACAGACCCATCACCTTCATCTAGTGACCCCGGGCCGCATAATGGACAGGTATAGGAGTTGTCCTGACCTCTGTTCACTGCCACCTACATTGGCCTGAGATAACACACAGGAGTGTGTACGAGACCATAGAGATTCCATACGGTTGTGTACATCTAGACTAATAGAGATGAGCGAGTAGTATTCGATCGAATACCTCCCTGCCATAGGTATGCGTGTAAGCGGCCGAACACCAAGGGGTTAAATGCATTGAATATTCAATGCGCTTAACCCCTTGGTGTTCGGCCGCTTACACGCATACCTATGGCGGGGAGGTATTCGATCGAATACTACTCACTCATCTCTATAGCCTAACCAAAAAGTTCTACTGAATCCTTTCCCATAGACTTCTATATCAATATTCTCCGCTACTCCTGCTTTTTAATGTGCCACCCACATGTCATGTGAGTTCAGCAGGACAAGCTGTTTTTAATGAGACATGATCCGATGTAACATTATTCAGGATTATTTTTTATACAGATTGTTTTTGAACTTGTGGATTTTAAGTGTTAAGTCGGGGATCTATAGCGCCAATTTATACTACGCAAAAATTAGACCATGAGTAATATAGGAGGTTTTGTAGAGAATGAATGCGGATCATTTCCAGTGTTTGCATAGGAAATAGTTAAAGTACAAGGGACAGATGATGATGTAATAGTGTGTTACTCAATTATTTCCTATGGGAGTAAGAGTCACATTAGTCCTATAGGAAGTAATGAGCTGCATGTCGGAGATTTACATGGCGTCACTTTCAGATTTATACGATTCCACGTGATACATTATAGCATCGTCTTTATGTGAAACATTTTCTCTTTACTTTTCCATTGTTTCTAAACAACTTCTACAAGATCTATAAATCGTAGTTCACACTTTCTTAGGGTATGTTTGTAGGAAAAAACCTCCTATTACAATGTTCACACATAGGAAATGGGTGCTGATTTGGAGGCTCAAAGTCCACACTAAATTTTGCCCAGATTTTGCCTTCCATGATAAAAAGAAGGCATCCTGTTCGATCTTGCCAGGGATTCCGTGGCTGATCGGCAGCAGAACCAGCAGCACAAGACATTGAGTCCCATTCATCTGGCGAGGGAAAGCTGCGGAGGGAAGAAAGAAGAGGAGTATGCCGCAATTCCTCTTCAGCCATGTATAAGATCCCTTACAGTTGTTGTCTGTTCTCTGCTCATATACAAGATACAAACAAGATACAAAGGGGGCTTTATTAGCATAACCGAAGAAAAAACATTTGGTATTGCCAAAGCAAAGAATGGTTGGGGGTGGGAGTGGGCGTGGGGTGGGGTGTGTGGTTTGGGGGTGCGTGCGTCCTTGGGGTCTCGTCGTTCTTGTTTGGGATGTGTGGGTATGGGTGGGCATAGAGTGGGTGGGGGGAGGGGTTTAAAGGTCTTTGGGTGGTGCGGTTTAATAGTCTTTGGGGCTCATCTTCCTCTTGTTTGGTGGCAGCTGGACACGTATTGGACAGCGATCTCCACCGTAGACTCTTCTTCGCCCAGTAGGATGTAGAGTTTCCTCTTCTCGTCTGCAGATGTGAAGTCTGGGATATAACTAAACTTCAACTAAACCTCTGCCTGTCATTAACAGACACAGAATGCATGTCCGGTCCATACGGCAATCCCTATGTAGTTATATGGTCCGAATGTGGATGTGCATGTTCAAGCAAAGACACTATATAGTGGTCCCTTGACTTTCGCGGGGGATACCTTCCAAGGCCGCCCGCGAAAGTCAAATTTCCGTGAAGTGGAGATGCGGTGTTTAATCTCATGTTAGGGGATGTCCTGCAATACTGTTCATATCCAAAATAGTCTACGTACAGTACAGTACAGTACAGTATATGAAACGATATGGGTACTACTACTCACCATTGAAGAAGATACACAAAACTTTTCCGATGATATTGATGAGCGGCCACGGGAAAACCCGTGGTGTTCAAAAAAACAACAGAGTATCCTTCCATTAATATTAATATTAAAACCCGTGGTATAGCCCTTCCGCGAAGGTCGGACCTGCGAACGTCAAGTGACCACTGTAGTCCTGCAGCTCCAGTCCTGGACGTCTCAAGACAGAAATCACTTTTTGTTTTTTTTTACAAATGGAGCAAAAAGTCATTTGAAGAACTTCATACAAGCCCAAAACCCTGTAACTGCAACTTTATATAGACCACCATCATTGACCTATAGGACTCCTACAGTTCATTTAAAGGGAACCTATCACCATGAAAATGCAGCCGGCATGTTACAGAGCAGAAAGGGCTGATCAGATTGATATATAGTCTTGCATGAATTTGCAATAATTTGTCATTTATTGGTGTAATTCCTTGCTCATTCTAGGCTTAGGAGTCCAGTGGGCGGTCCTAATCCATTAATGACAGCTTAGATAGTCCAATAGGCCGACCCACTGGACTCTTAAACCCAGACCGAGCAGGGATATAGATTGATAAATTGCAAGTTACTTTGAAACTTTTCTAACACAACTATATATCAATGTCTTCATCTCCTTCCGCTCTCCAGCCTGCATTTTTAATGTGACAGGATCCCTTTAAGCCTCTGCATTGTGATCTTGTAGATGTCACATTTCCTAGCTGCTGCTGGTCTATATGATTTTGCTTTTTTAGTGCCGATGTCTTTGAGCTAAGAATATATCTAGTGCAAGTGCCTGTACGTAGTGGCCTAGGTGACATGTCTGACAGTAGGATTTCACAGTTTATTGCTTTTACTATATCCGTTTTCTTTGGTCTGCTTTGTGTCCCACGAACTTGCTTTATTTTATATATTCATGAGTTATTGCAAGAAATGAAGTTTCACTTCAACTTGTTTGCTTATGAAGTTTAACATTTAACAGCTCAAGTTACAAGTTAGAGGGAAATGTATAGGGTTGTATAGGATTTCAGAAACATGACTGCTATCATTCACAAACAGCACTACACCTGCCCATGGGTTGTGCCTGGTATTGCAGCTGACCTAAATAGAGCTTGTTGGAAAGTCAGGCATGATGTTCAAGGGAGCTACCCCTAGAGGCACTGTTTCCCTATTTACATCTTGGGAAACACATTTGCATATTTTTCCCATAATCCCCCTATTGGAGCTAAAATGGGTTTTTTTTGTAAGACTCCACACGCCTGAGAAGGTGGTCTCTCCTTAGGGAGTGACAATATCCCCATAACCATAAATAGAGCTAAAATGTAATTCTGCAAATAATGTGTGGTGGCGCCATTTTGGGTAGAAAATGGACGTTATTCTGAAAAACCCTTTAAATATTGACACCTCGTATAAGAGACGCTCCAAAATCTCTCCATAGTGTATCCAGATTCAGATCCATCAAAAAGGTGCAAATGTTGTCCCAACATTTATTTCATTGATCTAAATCTTTACCAGTTTTGGGCTTGGGAGTCCAGTGGGCGGTCCCACTCAGTAACTGGCTGCCTTTCCTGTACAGAGATAACTGTCAGTCACTCAATAGGACTGCGCATTGGGTTCCTAAGCCCAGAATGAGCAGGTTATAAGAGGGTTATTCTGACTTTTTCGTGCACATATATATATCACATATCACACCTATATCTGTTTTGCACGCAATACCCGCACATTGGATTAAATTTGCATCTCCAACAACTCTAGCACTCTGCACCCTTTACTAGGCACCACTCCACTTGCAATTTTTTCTCTAGTCCCCGCTATTCCTGAGCAATGACTGTAATTAGTTTTGATGGCTGATATACTAATTAGGCTTTTTACAGTCATGTGGGTGGTCTTGGGTCAGACAAGGGGGCGTGATTCTGAGCTCCAATCAGAGTTGCACAGTATCAAGGCTCAGCACCCCCACCCCAAATGTTCCTCCCTGACAATAGAGAGTATAATTAGAATATTAGGCACCAATACTAACTGTGCGGATTGCTCAGGAATGGTGTGGGCTAGAAGAAAAATTCCAAAAGCATCAGACTACGTGGCTTTATGTGGTTTTAAGTAGTCATATTTGATTTTTTTCTCATGGAATCAGTAAAGTATCTATTACTTTTAGTGGTTGCTACTATTTTAATGGGATATTCTGGAGGTTCTTAGATTGGTTAGGTTTGGGCTCCATGTCTGGTGATAGCTGATCGCTAGACACTGGAGAAGGTAAAATTTTCCCCATCAACTGATGTGTCTGGAATGTATTCTGCTTAATAAGGGGTTGAAGGATCTACAGGTGAATCTGTTGGGTTCCTGCAGTGTATCTCAGTCTGTATCTCAGTCTGCCTATCCCATGTCTAGTATTGGGATTATTTTTGTTCTTTCTATATAAAACTATGTAAATGTTTCTTCAACAATCGCACCAAATGTTGAGGTGAAGAATGCCTTTGAGCAAGTGTCTGCTGAGTTTTCTTTTCCGGTTTGGGTATGTATCATTGGTGTAGTGTTGCTGACAGGTGTCATAGCAATGTGTGTGGCGCTATAGATGACTGCATCGATGTGACTCACAATTGCTCAGTGTTTGCTTCTGTGCTGAGCACGGATTATAAATCTGATACTCGTCTATCCGAGCTCTATCTTTCTTCTCTCTGCGGGATTCGTTCTGTCTCCTGCTGGGAAGTCGCTTCATAAACAAGAGTTTACCATTCACTGAAATAGTTTAATTCTCTTATTAAGTTGTATCAACATTTTATCATTGCAACCGAAAAAAAAAAAGTAACACGTTCCTTGCCAAGCTGGCACCAAAGCCTTATGTTACAACTGTTGCAACAGTTGCTGTGCCCTACAGCCATAGTGATATTAGGCTGGTGTTTAAAGGCAGCCGGAGCCCTGTAATCTGCACATTAATGATACCATTACACTGTGTAATTATTCCAAGTTGGCTCGGCTATTCCGGCATGTTTGGAGGCTTTTCTGGGATGGATGAATCATATATTTTTTATGGTAAAACATTTACATATGTACTGTGATTCCACTAGCATTAATCTCCAAAAACAGAGCGTGCAAGAGTAAGAAGTATAAATATTATGTGTGTCTCTGTGTTGGAGAGAAATCTGTCAATCTGCCATAATTCTCAAAATATTATGGGAAATCCAGGAAAATGAATTAAATATTATATATTATAATATATTAAAAATAGGATGAAAAATAATTATCTAAAACATGAATCTGTGTTGGAGAGGAATCTGTCAATCTGCCATAATTTTCAGAATATAAGGGAAATCCAAGAAAATGAGTTAAATATATATTATAATATATTATAAATATGGTGCAAAATAAATATTTAAATCTTGAATCTGTTGCAGAGAAATCTGTCAATCTGCCATCATAATATAAGGGAAATCCAGGAAAATGAGTTAAATATATATTATAATATGTTAAAAATATGGTGCAAAATAAATATCTAAAACATGAATCTGTGTTGGAGAGAAATCTGTCAATCTGCCATAATTTTCATAATATAAGGGAAATCTTGGAAAATGAATTAAATATGATATATAATAATAATAATAATAATAATAATAATAATAATAATAATAATAATAATATATTATAAATATGATGCTAAAAATATATCTAAAACATGAATATAAAGTGAAATAAGGAATAAAAAAAAGAAAGAAAGGAAAAAATATGTTTTTGAGGTGTCTTTTTTTTCCACTGGACTGCTCTTGGTTGATCTTTTAGGCACCAGGGGTATCAGAGGTTATTTTCTTCACAATGGTCCATTAAAGGTCCATTACAAGGGCAACAAACAAAATGACCAATATAAGACTTTTCTGCATTTTAGAAGGACTGTACCAGGTCCCATGCTTAGTCTTGATCGATGGGTGCCACTTATTCTAAGGACGCATGCCAGTGTAGAACTCCCCTTAGAAATGAGTTGTTGACCAGCAGGAAATTGCTAATAATTATACAGGGACTTCCTGGTGACCTTTGACTTCTTGTATTTCCCTGAAGGTATGTATTTCAGTATCCAGAACTTCCCCTAATTGTTTGTTTACAGATTCAATGTTTGAGAATTTGAGAAATCTCCTTTAGGCCGGGGCCACACGTGGCGTAGACTACCAGTGGCTATCCTACAGCAATGCCCTTTTCCCATCCACTGGTTGAACTTGACGGACATATCTCTTTTTTTTTTCAACCATACTATGTTACTATGTTACAGGTATAGCGGATGGGGTCTAAACAAATTTAAACAAATCCCATCCATATACTGCAAGGAACCAGGTCTTCTATGGGATGTCTGAGGTGGACATCCCACAGAAGACCAGATGTGTACCGCCTTAACCTAAGGCTTGGTCTTACACGACCGTATTGGTTTTATGGTCCGCAAGTTGCTGATCAGCAACACTACCATTTTACTTCAAATAGACATTCCGCAGACGTCCGTGTCCTGCCGCACGCGCCAAAGGAGTTCTATGGGCGAGTCCGTGCAGTGCCATGAATTCATGGCCTTTGCGGACCTGCGGTATTCAGTTCGGACGGCACAGCACACCACACCACGGATAAAATATCCAGTGGTGTAAGAGGCTGCACTGAATATAATGTGTCCACAATTGAAAACCCGCAATTGCGGACTTAAATTACGGTCGTGTAAGACCAGCCTTATAGCCAAATTCTGTGATTAAATAACTTGTGTATAACAATGTTACAAATGGATAATCCCTGCTTGGGACCCCTCTCTACTATCCAGAGAGCCACTGTAAGCCCCCATGCACACAACCGAGTGTGCTTCCGACTTGGCGCCAAGTTTTCCGTTCTGCATTATCGTCTATGTGGCCTTCTGATTCTATAATCATTGGTGATAATAGAGCAAATCCTATCCTGATATGTGTTGTCGGAACAGAATGCATAACAGAATGCACTCTGTTGTCACTGGGATGTCACTCCGAACAGGACCCAATCTCGGGTTCTAACCAGTTACAATGGTGATTGTAAAGACAAGATAACAACTTCAATTGCTTTAATCTTGCAATAAAATAAGTCTCATTGTTATCGCTGTTCTGCCATATGTTCCCACCTATTATTTTGGAAGTAGAGGCAGCCATTGTAATTGTATCTCAGACTCTGAAGCTGTTGACTCTGGTGATGGCTCGCTGGATATCATGTGGAAACCTTTCCGTAGAGATTCCAGATTCTTCTACCGGTACTAGGAGTAACGTATGCATCTCGTGTGTAGTTTATGGTAGCAGAACGTAAAACGTCTGTAAATAGTTGTTGGCAAAGAGAGGTCTTGTCAGGTTGCCATGCTTAGTGAAATGTGGCGGATTCGTGCAGGGTTTGGCAGTCTGGACAGGATGCTGCTGTTTAGCTGCTCATGGTGGACAGCTGACAGTATTAGTAACACATGGAGTTCATAGTATTCACCTACCTTTCATTACTATATGAGAAGATATTCGGAAAAAGCTTTAAAAATCCTTAAATTGTGTATTTAATATGTTTATGTTGATTTTCACAATTATCTATTAATTGTTACATTTCTTAGTTCAGGGTTAGTTTATCTATATGGTTCATTGTGAGGATAAATGTGACATCATAGACATCTGTTTAAGCAAAAACGATTGAGATTTTTCCCAACTTGCCCCTTACTTAGTTGAGTGGTCTCCTTTAAGAATGTACATTCCTGGGGCAATACAGTGGCTCAGTGGTTAGCACTGCAGCACTGGAGTCCTGGGTTCAAATCTCGCCAGGAACAACATCTGCAAGGAGTTTGTATGTTCTCCCTGAGTTTGTGTGGATTTCCTCCCATTCTACAAAAGACATAGTGATAGGGGAAAATCAGATCGATCTCACCTCTTATACATTGGATAATTGATGTGGGTCCTACCTCTGGGGCTCGCACCATATGGAGCATGAATTCTAAGGATACATGGAGGGGTCTACCCCTAAGGTCTTTAAATCTGTGAGGGAAAGGTGGTAGAGACAGTAGATGAGGGTAGACGCTCTCCATATGGTGGTATAGTGACAGCAGTGTTGTTAAAGGTTTGTAGGCTTCCTGAATAAATTAGTCCTCAAGGTCCTCTTGAAGGTTGGATATTAACCTAATATTATGCATTCAGTAGGATGGAAGCTTCTCATCTAATGACCACCACACAGAAGAGCCACCACAGGGGTATAACATGGAATGTCTGAACTTCTGCTGTGTCACAAATGATTTGTAATGCGCCAAAAATCTCCGCGCCAACAAGATTATTAAGCAATTGGGAATTCTTCCAATGGCTACATGACCGTGAATAGTAAAATATGGTGTATCTATTTTCTTCTGTTTACATATGAAGCAAGCAATGGAAATTGATCTCCTAGAAGGATGAGTAGTCAGGATGAGGTCTGCTCAATGCCTCAGTCTGGACATTGAGATCTGCTCCAAATAAGAATGTGTAATGCCATCCACACACATAGGATAACCAACAACTGAATCCTCAATGTCCCCAATATATATTCTGGGTGGATTGGCATGAATGTTTACTGTAAGAGAGAGATAAGCCATTGCCAGACTCGCCTGGTACCACTTATCTCATAGAAGAACAAAGAATGCAGCATGTTGAAAGCCAGCACTAGCCATACATATATTGTATGATAGATGGCCATAAACAGGCCCAGTAGGTTGCCCACTGCCATTAAGCACATGCACGTTCCATTTGGGTGAGTGTCCATATGCCCTGAATGAGTTGAGTGGAGTAAGCAGCGGTCAGTAGGGTTGAGACGATCTTGAGATTTCAGGATCGTTTTTAAAATCAGATTTTCGATCATTTTCCAGCCGATCCCGATCGTGAAATTTGCTTGATCGCCGATCGAGAGACGATCTTTCCCGATCGCTCAATCCTAGTTACTTTATATGTATGGAGTAGGATTTAGCTGATCTTGAGATTTCAGAATCGTTTTTAAAATCTGATTTTCGATAATTTTCCAGCCGATCGCGATCGTGAAATTTGCTTGATCGCCGATTAGGATCCGATCACTACCAATCCCCATTGCTCAACCCTAGCGGTCAGACATCTCTGAAGGCAACTTATCTTATCAGTACAACAAGATCAAGAATGCTGAAACTCAACTGTCCAATCCTTATTGCCCTCAAAATTTACCATGAGAAATGGAAACAGAAAGTAAATTGGAAAATTGTATAACTTTTAATTACACAAACAGTAATGTATGTCTGAAATTGGACAGCACCTTTAATTTATGCATAAATTATCTGTAGTCTGTAATTTGATCTGTGATCCCATAGTACCTATACTATGATATAACAGTGTACGTGACAACTTTGCTTGTCTACATTATTTCTGTGCTATGATATCATATTGTTAGCTCTATCATGTGACATAACTAAGTTTGTTATCTCTTCTTGGTGACTTTACTGTGTATATTATCCCTGTACTGTGACATCACTGTGTGTATTATCCCTTTACTGTGCCATCACTGTGTATTATCTCTGTACTGTGACATCACTGTGTATTTTTTTTTTAATGTAGATTGTGAGCCCCACATAGGGCTCACAATGTACATTTTTTCCCTAACAGTATGTCTTTGGAGTATGGGATGGAAATCCACGCAAACACGGGGAGAACATACAAACTCCTTGCAGATGTTTTTTTGTCCTTGGCAGGATTCAAACCGGGGACTCCAGTGCTGCAAGGCTGCAGTGCTAACCACTGAGCCACCGTGTGTATTATCCTGTACTGTGACATCACTGTGTGTATTATCCCTGTACTGTGACATCACTGTGTGTATTATCCCTGTACTGTGACATCACTGTGTATTATCCCTGTACTGTGACATCACTGTGTGTATTATCCCTGTACTGTGACATCACTGTGTGTATTATCTCTGTACTGTGCCAGCAGTGTGTGTATTATCCCTGTACTGTGACATCACTGTGTGTATTATCCCTGGACTGTGACATCACTGTGTATTATCCTGTACTGTGACATCACTGTGTGTATTATCTCTGTACTGTGACATCACTGTGTGTATTATCCTGTACTGTGACATCACTATGTGTATTATCCCTGTTCTGTGACATCACTGTGTGCATTATCCCTGTTCTGTGACATCACTGTGTGTATTATCCCTGTACTGTGACATCACTGTGTGTATTATCTCTGTACTGTGACGTCAATGTGTGTATTATCCTGTACTGTGACATCACTGTGTGTATTATCTCTGTTCTGTGACATCACTGTGTGTATTATCTCTGTACTGTGACATCACTGTGTGTATTATCTCTGTACTGTGACATCACTGTGTGTAATATCTCTGTACTGTGACGTCAATGTGTGTATTATCTCTGTACTGTGACATCACTCTGTGCATTATCCCTGTACTGTGACATCACTGTGTGTATTATTCCTGTACTGTGACATCACTATGTGTATTATCTCTGTTCTGTGACATCACTGTGTGTATTATCTCTGTACTGTGACATCACTTTGTGTATTATCTCTGTACTGTGACATCACTTTGTGTATTATCTCTGTACTGTGGCATCGCTGTGTGTATTATCTCTGTACTGTGACGTCAATGTGTGTATTATCTCTGTACTGTGACATCACTCTGTGCATTATCCCTGTACTGTGACATCACTGTGTGTATTATCCCTGTACTGTGACATCACTGTGTGTATTATCCCTGTACTGTGACATCACTGTGTGTATTATCTCTGTACTGTGACATCACTGTGTGTATTATCTCTGTACTGTGACATCACTGTGTGTATTATCCCTGTACTGTGACATCACTGTGTATTATCCCTGGACTGTGACATCACTGTGTGTATTATCCTGTACTGTGACATCACTGTGTGTATTATCTCTGTACTGTGACATCACTGTGTGTATTATCCCTGTACTGTGACATCACTGTGTGTATTATCTCAGTACTGTGACATCAATGTGTGTATTATCTCTGTACTGTGACATCACTATGTGTATTATCCCTGTTCTGTGACATCACTGTGTGTATTATCCCTGTACTGTGACATCACTGTGTGTATTATCCCTGTACTGTGACATCACTGTGTGTATTATCCCTGTACTGTGACATCACTGTGTATATTATCCCTGTACTGTGACATCACTATGTGTATTATCCCTGTTCTGTGACATCACTGTGTGTATTATCCCTGTACTGTGACATAACTGTGTGTATTATCCCTGTAGTGTGACATCACTGTGTGTATTATCTCTGTACTGTGACATCACTGTGTGTATTATCCCTGTACTGTGACGTCACTGTGTGTATTATCCCTGTAGTGTGACATCACTGTGTGTATTATCCCTGTAGTGTGACATCACTGTGTATATTATCCCAGTACTGTGACGTCACTGTGTGTATTATCCCTGTACTGTGACATAACTGTGTGTATTATCCCTGTAGTGTGACATCACTGTGTGTATTATCCCTGTAGTGTGACATCACTGTGTGTATTATCCCTGTAGTGTGACATCACTGTGTGTATTATCCCTGTACTGTGACGTCACTGTGTGTATTATCCCTGTAGTGTGACATCACTGTGTGTATTATCCCTGTACTGTGACATCACTGTGTGTATTATCCCTGTACTGTGACATCACTATATGTGTATTATCCCTGTACATCCCTTTGCTCCAGATTTATAGATAGTTTGACAGTGTAAATTTATAAAACCGTATGAGAACATGTAGGATTGATGAGAGTGACTGAGGCTGGATGATGTATCTGGTTTATGTTTAGACAGATTAGGTTGCGTTTATATCACATGGTGGTTGGCTTACTTTGTGTCATAATTATTTTGACACATTTTTGTCACTTTGCGGCACATTTCAAACCCACATGTCAATTTTTTTTAACACAGACTACCGGTAGATGCACCAGAGATGAGTCATTGCACCAAAGATATGCCAGTGTATGGTTGTAGCCACAATAGTAAATCTGGCCTTGTGTGTTATGTGTGTATGGTGAGGTCACTGTGTTCTTTACCTGTGTACTGTGACATCACAATGTGATCTATCCATCTCTGTTGATTAAGAAGACCAAAGTTTTCGGTGTGCCCAAATACAAATTTTACTATTGTACAATATTACATGGTTACTTGATACTTCCCCAGTCTAGAAAGGCACCAGGCAGAATATTACCTCCATATTAGAGCTGTATTTCATTTGAGTTCTTAAGTCTTCTACACTTATTGTATAATATATGTATAGATTAGACCATGCAGAGGATATTTTCATATGGTCCACCCCCATGTACATGGTATCATAGCTGTTGTGGTCATATCCTTCATTGCCCACATACACACATTATCTGTATCAAAAGAGACGCAATGTTGTTTGGTAATGTTTTGTCTTCATTCTTCCTGTGTTGGAGATCCCACCAAGATCAAAAAGCCGGCTGTTTAAGGTTGTGTGGGAGGAACTGTTCATAACACCAGGGTCTTGTTTATACAGCACATATGTATACGTGCACATACAATGTATATCACTGCTCGTATATCTGCGAATGAAATGTGATGAGGATTTCTATAGAAACTAAGCAGGATGTAGAAGTAAAATGGCAGCTGTATCCAATTGGTTGTTAGTAGTGTAGAATAGTATTAGCTGCTGCTCGAGAGTTGGGTCTTTTTTGGCTTTGCTGAATAGTTCCTTGAATAGACGTCCATTAGGCTAAATGCACATAAATGTATCCAGTAATGGGTCCATGTATCACTGGCACATGGATGATATCTGTGCACCCATAGACCCATGCTTCTATAATCCTATGCTGCACTGTTTAGGCAAAGATAACCCAACATAGGAGATGGCATCTTCACAGAGAAGTTACAAATGGTTTTGGCATTGATTCATATCTGAAAGACATTTGTCAACAGCATCTATTGTTAGGTACAACTCCCTGGTGGAGAAAGTAGCATTATTTTCATTAATGAATTTAATCTACATGGATGTGTTGTACCACCTGACCATAGGACGATGAATTATATGGTTGATATAGACTTGTATTTGATAGAACACCCCATAGGTACCCCAATATCTGGAGCTATATCTGGTAGAAGATACCATTTTGTTTGGATGTGTAGCATTTTCTTAGCTAATCATCTCAGTGGTTTATTCCACCTAAGGTCATCTACTCCAGAGGCTGAAGAAGTCACAAACTCTTTAAAGGGATCCTATCATTAAAACTCAATTTTTTGTCCCTAACACGTAGGAATAGCTTTAAGAAAGGCTATTCTTCTCCTACCTTCAGATGTCTTCTCGGCGCCACCGTTCCATAGAAATCGTGGTTTTTGTCGGTATGCAAATGAGTTCTCTCGCAGCACTGGGGGTGTCCCCAATGCTGCGAGAGAACTCTTCAACGTCGCCTCCATCTTCTTCAGGAACAGGCTCTCTTCACATCTTCTTCTGGCGGTGGCTTCACAGTATTGTAAGCGGCCATTTTCTTGTGGCCAGTGGGCACGCGCAGTCGGCTGCCCAGAAGTTTGAAGCCACCACCGGAAGAAGACGCGAAGAGAGCCTGTTCCTGAAGAGGATGGAGGCGGCGCTGGAGAGTTCTCTCACAGCATTGGGTACGCCCCCAGTGCTGTTTGAGCGCTGGTTCTCACCCCTAGTGCTGAGAGAGAACTCATTTGCATACCAAAGAAAACCGAGATTTCTACCGAATGGCAGAGCAGAGAACACATCTAAAGGTAGGAGAAGAATAGCCTTTCTTAAGGCTATTCCTAAATGTTAGGGACAAAAAATTGAGGATCCCTTTAACCACTTTTGACCTTGCCTAACTTTCATGCCATGCAATATTGGAAAGCTTAATGCTTAGTTATCTGGAAATAGGATGGAAGGATCTCCATCTTCAGCTGCCTGCTTCCTGCTCCATTATCTATGTATCCAACCATAGGGTTGGTTGTCAGACCCCCATAGATCTGATATTAGTCACTCTTTAGAATAAGTCATCAATATATTTAACCTGGAAATCCCTTTAATGTGCAATCTTCAGTGCATGCAAGTCATTGGGCTATCAATGGAAGAGTCAAAGCCTCTTTACTACACAGTTCCTTTAGACTTTCCTCTGTCTTAATATTTCCTATCTTGCGACAACATAAGACAATGTGTTGAGCGTGTTCTGCAACTAAACAGATTTGCTTTAGGGTTGACAATTTCCTGTTTTAAGATAAATGGCTCTCATCTTAGCAGAGCAGTACAGTATATGTCACACAATTGTTTACTCCTCGGGGTGGGGGAGGGTACTTAACCAGTTCTGTGCATATTCCCACACTGTCCTGCAAGTATCTGTATACCATGCTGTTTCCTGTATGTATTAGGTTTGTGCATTTTCTTACAGTGACCCATGAGGTGTTATTTGGCAGATTGACTTTACTGCTATATGGTCTCCATTACTAGTGCCCTCCACCTCCCCCCATTGTGACCATTTCAAGGCATGGCTGCTTTGATGTTTACAGACCTCATTGATAATGTTTTGTTGGCTTTAATGGACACCCTATTAATGCTCCTCCTGTTGGGTTGTCATTTGAAGTGGTAAAGACATCATTAGAAACTGATAGATCTGTCCAATGGATCTGTAGAGCTCCCATCAATCATGGGCTTGGTATAGTTTACAACCAGGGACCATCTTGAGCAAAAAAGTCAATAAAATAATTCACTGTGTTCTCCAGCTTTGTGAAAATATTCCAATCAAAATATAATTTTTTTCTAATTACTTTATTTTTTAGGGTTTTTTATTTTTTTTATTTTTTGCTACTGTATGTAATGCTCAGTGTAGATTTTTAAATATATTTTTCGTTTTAAATTGCTAATTTGCATTATTCCTATTAGATGATCTGATAACAGTAATAATTACCCGTGATTAATTTAATGGAAAATTAATTGAAATCTATTAATAAGCCTTCTTTATCTACTTGTAACTCTTATCATTCACCGCTGTTGGGAAGAGAAGTAATTTAAAGGAATCCATATTAACTGATCTTTCCGTCCATAGGAATATTCTGGGCAGCTTGAAAATCGCTTTATTTAAGGTGTTTTCTGAAATTTTATGAAGCTTTTGAGATCTCTATATAGTAGGATTTCCAAGTTATTAAAAAAATAGTCGCTTCGTATTTGTTCCATAGAGTTACATAAAAATTATTTTGGAATCTGTTTACAGTCACTCGCTAAGTACGTAAAAAAGGTGAATTTTTTATGGCAGCTTTTGAGCAAAAACCAGAAGTGGAATTAATAGAAGTGGGCAGTGTAAAGGAAAGACTAAGACCTCATACACATCTGGGGGAGTCTGCATGAGGACCCCCCAAACAGAATACCAAACGCAGTTGCAAGCAGTGTGCCAGTGAAAGCACACAGACCTCATAGACTATAATGGGGTCCGTGTGCTTGCCACCAGATCTCCGCAGGGATCATGCAGACCGGAAAGTAGTTCACAATCTACTTTCCTGTCCACATGAATCGTGTGGGCAGCGCGCGGCAAGCACACGGACCCCATTACAACCGGAGCATTACTTACCCCAACACTCAGCCTCGGCGCTCAACCTCAGTTGTTGTAACGGTGTTGGTGCAGTCAGTCACTGGTCTCTGTGGGGTGACTACCGTGATCATGTACTGTGGACATGACTCAAACTGTCCCACAGGTAAATAGGCGAATTCCCAGTGGGCCCTTGAGCTGGGTGGGCCCAGCTCACCAATAGAATGGCACAATACACTCACTGTACTTCATACATGATCATACCTAAACCAAACTTTGTTATGATATAATATACTGGGTAGATGATTTAGGAACTAACCTTTTTTTTTAAGATGTTTTTTTTTTTTTTTTTTTTTTTTTCCCTGGGCCTCAACTTCCCAATCTTCAATGATCTTGCAGTGTCTTGTTGCTGCCTAAGGTCTTCTACTGTGTAGGAATATAACATTTTCTCACAGAGCTAAGAGCAGCTTAGGTGAAGGCAAGAGCCAGGCAGCAGGATATAGCTGAAAAAAAAAATTGTTGGAGATATGTTGCCTTAGGGTGCATTCATACAGAGGATTTCGGTGCGGATTCTGGCGCAGAAAAAAAAAGCCTCCCACTGACTTCAATGGGTTCTGTTTTCCGCGCGAAACCCATTGAAATCAATGGGAGGCTTTTTTTTTTCCCATTGATTTCAGTGGGTTCCACACGGAAAACGGAACCCATTGAAGTCAATGGGAGACTTTATTTCCGTGCAGATGCTGATGCGATTTCTGTGCCAGAATCAGCGCACTGAAATTCCGTGTGAACGCCCCCATATACTGGGCCAACAGAATGAATGTTACTGGTGGGCCCTAGGCACCCTAGTCCGATACTGCCTCTCTATGGCCTCTCCACTAAGTCTTCAGCCTATAAATTCCATCCGGAACGTCCATTTGCTGAGACTTACATATATTACCCCTGCCATAATCTCTATAAGGTCCAGCTGTATTATTCCTATATGCTGTACAGTATATAGAGAAGCTAACATCACATTTTCACTTCACCCCAGGACTGAAATAGAGAGCCAGCATAGTATTTTGAGGTCCATTGGCACATTCACGCAAAGGGAAGAGAGGAGCGTTGCACCTGCCTGCACTATGCCTGGCTCCCAGTCATACAAGAAACAGAATCCGGCTCTATCCAGAGGTGCAAAGACTGTTTAGTTCAATATGTTTATCAGCAGGTGCTCAGAGACAGGAAAGTCTAATTTAACATCTTAAATCCTGGTCAAGATCATGGAAACGGAACCGCAGATGAAACGTTAAAAGCAATTAGACTTACAAGAAGCATGGATCTGAGTATAGGCCAACATGCGCGCACAGGACTGTATATTCTCGGCTTTTCATTCTCCCACCAGATGTGTTACCATAATTTAGTTCACGTCAGTAAATGAGCCTTGCTCCATTAATGCTTTGGTTAATGAAACCTAAATCTATTTCTCTTCCTTTCCTCTGCAGAAACTGAAATCTCATCTGCCAAGACTTCGAGAAGTAAGAGACACGAGTGTTAAATGTCTGTGTCCACCTGGTAAGACGTTAAGAAGCTCTATCTATTCTTTATATGTGCTTGCAATGGATAAATCTAAGCCGATAGATATATATAATTCATATAGGACCACGTATGATGGAAAATAAGGAAGAAAGCTTTTCTCCTGTTCTTTATCCTACTGGTAAAGCGCCACCGATCGAGAGATCTTTGTTTCCATTGTTGCATGAGTCACTGGTCTTAGAAGTCATATGGGATAGTTGGAGATGTCATCTTTGTAGAGAACACATAGGGTAGCCATGATGTCTATTCTTGATAGTTATGGTTACGGGTGCTAAGGAGTTTAATCCACCTTAGTGTGGTTTGGGTAATCTATGGTGTCCTTGGTTTATGGGCCAGATGGAAGCTGCAATCTCAATAATGAACTCAGTGCCTATGGGCCCCCCAAGGCTCCTGGGCCCCGATGCGACTGCACCCTCTGCACTCCCTTAAAGTGATCCTATCTTTCAAACACATTTTTTTCTGAGTAACACATCGGAATAGCCTTAAGAAAGGCTATTCTTCTCCTACCTTTCGTTGTCTTCTCTGCACCGCCGTTCCGTAGGAATCCCGGTATTTGTCGGTATGCAAATTAGTTCTCTCGCAGCCCTGGGGGCGGGCCCCAGTGCTCAAACAGCACTGAGGGCATCCCAAATGCTGCAAGAGAACATCTTCATCACCTCTTCATCCTCTTCTTCCGGCGCTGGTTTCAAACTTTTAGGCCTCAAGCAGAGCAGAATGCACATGACCACAGGCCATGGGAAAATGGCCGCTTACCATACCGTATAAGCGGCCGTTTTCTTGTGGCCTGTGGGCATGCTCTGCCCAAGGCCCGAGGCCTAGAGGTCTGAAACCTGCACCAGAAGAAGACGGGTAAAGAGGCCATTGCTGACGAAGATGGAGGTGGCACTGGAGAGAGTTCTCTCGCAGCATTGGGGATGCCACAAGTGCTGTGAGAGAACTCATTTACATACTGACAAAAAACGGGATTCCTACGGAATAGCGGCGCGGAGAAGACAACAAAAGGTAGGAGAAGAATAGCCTTTCTTAAGGCTATTCCGATGTGTTACTCAGAAAAAAATGTGTTTGAAAGATAGGATCCCTTTAAGTTACACCCTTGTTCATATGTCAAAGGCTAAAAACAATATTAAATCTACCCTATAGTTGCAAGAGATATAAGCACCCTTTTGCTTATTATTACAATATTTTGTGATGAGACATCCCCTTTATAATATGATTGGGATTATTTTTGCTATGTACTATATAGTGATATGGTCGGGCTCCGCCATACTATGTCAGAATGTGCAACGCTCTTATGTTTCAGTCTTTACACATAACTGGCATAGTATATGATTTCAGCTTTACAAGTGACCTTAACCTATACATAAAACTAAAGAACATGATTTAATATTGAGTTTATTCCTCGCGGCATAAGCAGATCCTGGCGGTGCGGGACCCTTAAGTCTTATGGAGATGCTTCCAGTGTTACTTAATACACAGTTTGTGTTTGTAGTTGAACTTTGACACGAGGGAATCCTCGGTGGTAATCGGGGTCATTTTCTAGTGACCTGACCCCTCTGCTTTAATATTCATCAAAACCTGCTTCTTTAGAAATTATTCAGATTTAATGGTATTCATGTGTGGCGGGGTACAATGGTTTGACCTCTTCGGCATGCGTTGTTGCTTGTTACTATCACCACAATTGTTTGACGTTTTGTCTCTTGTTATTTCACGATTCGTCATTACAAGGGATCTTTGTATATAAAATCATAGAGTTCTTATCCCGACCGTCTTCTGTACTTTTATGGGTCGTGAGAGCAATTTTTTGTTTGTTTTTCCCTTTAAAAAAAAAAAAGTGCCCCCCCTCCCCCCACCGAATCAAATCCCTTTTTCTCTTTATGGAATCGTCACTGTATCTGACATTAAGCAGGCACCCAACATCAAAGTATATCAGACTATCAGGGTTTTTCTGGTATTGCAGTTCTGGCTGAATCGAGTAGGATTCAGTTGCAATACCAAGCATGGCCACTATACAATTTATGGCGCTGTGCTTGGTGAATAGCAGAACTTGTACGAATGATTCATAATCTTTGAACGGCTGATCGGTGTGTGTACCTGGTGTCAGATCCTCACTGACCTGATATCGATGACTTATCCTAAGGGTAGGTCATCGATGGAAAACACCTTTAATACCATAGTTGTGAACAACATCATTTCATTTTGTAGTCATTTGGATAAGGACTCTTGATGCTAAATAAAAATGCTAAACACGTATATTACTTGCTCAAACAATCCATGCTGTGTTGCTTAGCGCTTTCTCTGTTTGCTAATCCATCATTATGCAAAGTGTATATTGTAATTTTCCTGATGTATTCACACAACGCAGTTTTAATACATGTAATTTCTGTAGCAGTGTAACTGTAAATCTTTACATGCCGGTTTTGCTGTGGCGTGTTATACTGCCCTGTATGAATACACTTAGGCCCCCTTCACACGGGGCATGGGATGGCGTATTTTGGTCCTGATTTTGACGCGGAGTAGGCCCAAATGAATAGGCCGAGTCCGGAGCGGGCTGCTGCGAGGCGGACGCTGGAGCTGAATCATCCACAGAATCCTCCTGAAGAAAGGGCAGCTCGCTTCTTTTTTTTAGTGAGTAGGAAAAAACCGCTCACGGAAAGGATGCTAGCGGTCTACATAGACCTCTATTGTGAGGGGACGGATTTTGAGGAGGATTCATCGCCAAAATCCACCCCCTCTTGCCCCATGTGAACAGGGCCTTAGTGGATTTAGATCAATATTAACTCTTTTAGGCTAAGTTCACACCTGTGACTGCTTCACATTTGGGATTTCCGTTCCCAAATCCGATTGAAAAATGCATGTATTTTCAGGTAGAAATCGGTCTGCTGGTAACTGCTTCTTATGGGGTGGAAAAAATCGCAGTGTTTTACAGTCAAGGCAAAGTGATTGGGATTTTAGTGATTCCCATGGCCGCTTTGTGGTAAAAACACAGCGTGTGTACACGCTGGGCTTTCCAAAACCGGCACGGTCGCAGTATCTACAGGCAGTTGTACATATTGACTCCTTCTTGGCATATATTTAGCCATTAAAGGGATTCAATAATTAAAATTTAATTTTTTCTCCCTAACACTTCGGAATAGCCTTAAGAAAGGCTATTCTTCTCCTACCTTTAGATGTCTTCTCTGCACCGCCAGTTTTCTTCTGTATGCAAATGAGTTCTCTCGCAGCACTGGGGGCAGTCTCCAGCGCTCAAACAGTCCCCAATGCTGCGCGAGAACTCTCCAGCGCAGCTTCTATCTTCGCCTGGAACGGCCTCTCCCTACATCTTCTTCTGGCGCTGGCTTCAAACTTTTAGGCATGCTCAGTCAGCTTTGACTTGGGCCTCAGGCAGGGCCGACTGCGCATGCCTGCGGCCATTTTCTTGTGGCCGCTTACCCCAGCTTACTGTCTAAGCAGCCACAAGAAAATGGCCGCTTACACCAGTTTACTGTGTAAGCAGCCACAGGAAAATTGCTGCGGGCATGCACAGTCGGCTCTCCTGACGGCAGAGCCGACTGCACACGCCTAGAAGTTTGAAGCCAACGCCTGAAGAAGACGCAGGGAGAGGCTGTTCCAGGCAAAGATAGAGGCGGCGCTGGAGAGTTCTCGCGCAGCATTGGGGACGCCCCCAGTGCTGCAAAAGAACTCATTTGCATACCGAAGAAAACCGGGATTTCTACCAAATGGCGACGCAGAGAAGACATCTAAAGGTAGGAGAAGAATAGCCTTTCTTAAGGCTATTCTTACGTGATAGGGAGAAAAAAATTTAATTCTAATGATTGAGTCCCTTTAATATCTATGGAGGAGATTTTCTGTGCACAGGTGACCTGTAGTATCTTATACATTTCGGATACATTTGTTACTTTCTAATTCTCTTTTTCTGAAATCGGACGGTTGTGGCAGATCAATCTTGGCGAATTGGTTTTCAACACATCGGCGGTCTTGTTTTCCCACTTAATTTGCTTTCTTTGCAGACAATCGTACCTGAGGAAATATTTGCTATTCTTCTCCAGTCGCATCTGCCAGTGATTTCTTAATAGGTTTTATTGGTCAGTAATAAAGTCAGCCTTCCTTCTGTTATCGCTCTATATGGAGACTGACATGCACAATGCTTCTATTTAAATGCGCACATTTCTTGAAATGACGGTACACGGGGTTCAGATAAAAGCTTCTCTATGCATGAAGGGAATACAAAGCTTGTGATGCCCACGTGTCATTTGATTTGCTTTGTTCATTGTGGATATTGCCGCCGCGAGGTGTGTTGAAATGGAATGTCTGTATTGCTAGGAATTTACAGTTTTTATTTTATCTGTGTATACAAATGGGAAAAAAATGGCAAACTACAATATCGATGTAACATAAACAGTAAATACATTGGGGAATTTACTAAGGTTTCTACACCAGAAAACTGGCATAGAAGAGGTGCATGTTTGGCGTACAGCTTAGGTCTGGCTCACATCTGCATTCGGTATTCCATTTGGGGACCCCCCGAATGGAATACCGAACGCATTGACAAGCAGTGATCACTGAAAGCACATGGACCCCATAGACTATAATGGGGTCCGTGTGTTTTCAGAACATGCGTAGAGAAGAGTACTTCATGAACTACTTTCCTCTCCACGTGACATGTGCGGACACCGTGCGGAAAACACACTCACCCCCTTATAGTCTAATGCGTTCAGTATTTCGTTTGGGGGATCGGAATACAAAACGCAGATTTGAACGAAGCCTTATATTTACAACACAGATGTACCATTGTGATATTTTTCCACCCTGTTCACCACTTTACAAGACAGTGGGTACAGCATCGCAGGGTTTTGATGGTGAGGACGCCTCGGCCCATCACATTTACTATGACTCGTGCTACAAAACTGATGGGAATTATATATGAAATGTACACCAGCCCTTGACTGGCATAGATTTCAGCTATTGTGCATGGGAGCCCCTGAGACCCACAAGAATAAAGAGACCAGAGCCTCTTAATAATTCTGTGCCAATGCAAGAATGGATTAAAACTGGCATAGGAAATGGCAGTCTTGATAAATTCCCCCATATTGCCTGTATGAGCAGACTTCTATTTAAAGGGGGTATCCAAGAATAATAATAACCTATCTTAAGGATACCACCATTGTGACCCTCACCAGGAATGAGAATTGTGGTCTTGTAGCCCGTTTCAGTGAATCAGTGGTTGCAAATGAATACAGCTGCACCATTTCTAGTCTATGTGACTGATGAAAACAATCAAGCTTTATACTCTGTAATCTCTGTCAGTCCTGTAGGGAAGGTAGCTCGGTAGAAGCAGTGGTGCGGGCCCAAACAGTCAAGACAAGGACACAAAATGTGAAGCAAACTGGTTTATTTAGAAAAAATAGATAAACCTTGACTCCAGGCACAAAATGAACAAAACAAAACACAGCCTTAACTTCAGGCAAAAACAAAATAAAAAACCTGCTCGTCTGAGCCACTAACTAAATAGAACTGATAACCTGACTATACGTGTGGCTTACTATCAGCCACATGAACAAAACATGCTGTCTCAGCGGACTCGGGGTTACAGGACAGACCCACACACCTCCTTTCACCCCATGCAACTGCACTGGATCTGCAGCCTTATTCTGGCCCAGGATCTACACCTGGGCTGAGGCCTACTCCAGATCCACCCTGGACCACACATATGTCAGAAACCTGGGGCTGATATATCCGGACTCTAGCACTCTGCCCGTCACCCTCTCACAGTCCCATAGAGATTGAATGGAGCAGCCATATATGATTATTGCTCCATTAATCAGGGGATAATAGACCCCCGTTTTGGTGACTGAGGGGACCCTCAGCGATCACACATTTATTTCATATTTTGTTTATAAGAATAATGTTTTTTTTTCCTTCCGAACTGCTATTAATTCATTTTCCGTAGAACCAGCAAAAATCAAAGCCGAGAAAGTAATTTTTTATGTATCGCATTAATGTCGTGTACTGTCACACTGAGGTCGGATGTAGCCTGTATGGTAGGATATAAAAGATTTTAGTAAAATATTCATGGCTAATAATAAGTTGCATCCACGGGCAGTCAGGATATGGATTTCACCTTCCAATTCAAGGCAAAATACATAATGCACAAAGAGACCAAATAAATAAAGCAAGAATCTTATTAGATGTGAATGTGCATAATAATGGCTCCCCTGCATTTACATTAAATACGTCGCTTCTCTTCTGCCAGCACAATTTTATTAGGTTTTACAGATGTATTCAGCTTAGAAGAAAACTTAAGATCCCATGAATGTAAGAACTAAATGAGTGCCCTTGATCCAATTTTTATGGCGTCTGAAGTAACCACATATTGTTAATTTTAGTCACTTGCATGGACTGTCGGTGACAGTCACCTGTTGTGTGGTTAAGGAGCACAGTCACCGAAATAGACCAGCAAATATGCTGCAGCAAGTGGAAGGTGTTGACTCCGTAGTCCTGACTCCATGCATGAATTTTTATAAAACAATGACAGCTGCCGGGATTATGGCTATGGCCACATTAAGGTCCTCAGTTGGCCACATTTGAGAAGCACTGTGCACAGATGACTTTCATTCTTCTGGGCTATAAGGAATGACTCTGCTGGGAAATGACAGGGTTGTACTATGTATGATGCATTTGTCTATGGTTGGTTTATATTTTCTGCATGACTATGAGATTACATCAGAAAGATATACTTGGGCGGTCTACACCATTTATACACATATAATGGTCCAGAAATTCTGAAATTCATTCACCTAGATAGGGTCTAAAGTGGATTATGACGTACAATTTTACCAAAATGTTCTAGAATGTTTTCAGAAAAATTATTAATCCTTGTACTACCAGTTTGACTGAGGATAACCATCACTATGAACTAAAATGTCTATGGCTGCACCAGCGAAACCATCATTGACCATTTGCTTGGTTTCTCAACCATCGACCTTCTTCTCTCTAGCGTGTATCTGTCTGCCAGATGGCACATAGTAGGTGAAGGGCCCTGTTACCGAGATTGTATGACGGCCCTGAAGACGCAATTCTACTTACTGGACTTTGAAATGCACTTGTATAATCGGTGGGAGGATCAGTCTAGGGAACTGGAAAACCTGCAGAAATTTGTCTGGCATCTGATCCTATAAGGGCGCCATCTTAAAAATCAGAAAAAATTATCTGCAGTAGAAACTGATAGGACATCATTAGGGTGAGTACACATGGAGTTTTTTGGTCAGGGTTTTGAGGCTCTATCCGCCTCAAAACCCTGACCAAAATGCCGGCTCCCATTGAAATCAATGGGAGCCACTCGTCTTTTTTCCGGGAGCCGTTTCTTCCGGGTCCTGGAAAAAAAAAAAAGAGATGTTCATTCTTCAGGCCGAGTCACCTCACGATTCGTCCTAAAGAAACTCCCTCCTCCGGGCTAGGCCCCTTCATTGGGCCTAATCCAGAGAAGAGTGAGTGGCTGGATGCCGCTGCAGAGCACCAGCTTTCAGTCGTGGAGACCCGTTTTTTGGACCGGAACTTGAGGCGGCCTCCGTCTCAGCTTCTGATCCAAAAAAACCCTGTATGAACTTAACCTAATAGTGTACAATGTATTATCTTTATATATGTAGAGTGACATTAAGGGTAGTATCACATCTAGACTTCCATGCCCAAGAATCCTAGTGGCCTTATCTCACATTAGTAAACCACAGCACTATAATGTAAGTGGTCTGTAAAGGATACAATGACTTATAGGGCTACAGTATACTATGTAATGGATTGCTCCACTATTATGTACATAGATTATGTCATCACGAACAACAACAATACAACATATACCATTGATAGTAAGGTGGCAAGTACCGGTATAACATTTGTATCAGTATTAAGCTACATTTCTGTTCTGATAACAGTCCTTCATTTCTATACCCATATCCAAGCTCTAAAGAACAAGTTCCAGTTTTGCTCATGAAGATTTGGCACTGCGTCCATGCGCCATGTTTGCCAAAATCTCCTGGTTCAGTGAAGTTAATGATGAAAACATTAAACATCTGTAGACTATGGAGATGAGACGGTGTAAAATAAATGGTCGATCTAAGTCCGGTCAGACCATGTGTAGCTGATTAAAGAACATGTATATGGAAGTAGCTCAATCTTTCCATTAGCGGAAGTCTCCTGATTCTCACGTAAGACACAAGAAAGAAAAATTATACTAGAAAATGGGGGAAGACAAAGCCAAGACTCTCTAGACCAAGTCTACTGGATGCTTCTTTTTATGGTTTCTGGTCATATTTTTTTTCCATGATTTTATATTTGGCCCTTTCCACAGGAAAGCTCTATTTTCTGCCGTTGTATCTGTTGATTCACATGGGAACAATTTACCTTGCTGTAATTATGGATATTTTCTAATTCTGTATAAATGTACATGGTCTATGTTATGACCTTATTACTTACCGAGACAAGAAACACTCTATGGTCTATTAAACGTCAGCTGCTTCCAAACACTGGAAGATGATGGTGGAAGATTATTCTCAAGGGAAGGATTGACATATTCTTGCTGCCTCTCACTGGTTTGGGACTTGAGGAAATCTCTGCAATTACTTGGGTTTAACCATTTGTTTTTCTACCATAATCCCTAAATGTTTTCCACCTATAGCACGGTCTCTCCCATAAAATGCGTGCGCGATATCGATGTGAACTATTAGAAGGATAATCAGCTTTTTCCTGTTATTTAGCTGAAATCCCAGTAATATGTAGTAGTTTTATTACTTTAGTATCAGCTACACATACTACATAAGGGGGCATTCACACGGAGTAACGCCGGGCGTGTATCACAGCTGTACACGCCGGCGTTACGGCAGACTGCCGAACACTTCCCATTCACTTCAATGGGAGCACTCGTAACAGCGACGTTTACGAGCGCTCCCATTGCAGTGAATGGGAAGTGTTCGGCAGTCTGCCGTAAGGCCGGCGTGTACGACTGTGATACACGCCCGGCGTTACTCCGTGCGAATGCCCCCTAAGATATAGACACTACTCTATTAGTGCACGCATCTATATTTTTTCTTATCTTTAGTTATTAGGTAAGATTTTCTGTTTCCAGCCAGTTTCCGTGGTTCCTGTTCCAACAATGATGACCTGATATGGCCATCATAGTGACCATGTCAGGTCATCATTAGGGTTGAGCGATTGGGATCGGAAAAGATCGGATTCCGATCAGCAATCGAGTAAATTTCACGATCGCGATCGGAATTCCAATCCCGATCTTTTCCGGCGGGATCGAGGTCAGAGGTTATCTCAAGATCAGCTCAACCCTATTCATGTATATATCATTAATAAGGTTGAGCGATCAGGAAAGATCGTATCCCGATTGACGATCGAGCAAATTTCACAATCGGGATTGGCTGGAAAATGATCGGAAATCGGATTTTAAAATCGATCCTGTAATCTCAAGATCGTCTCAACCCTAGTCATCATCACTAGTGTAAGATGACTATAACCATGGGGTAGAATGAGGGCCACTTCACACTACTGATACGCTGCCTGATTCTGAACGTTAAAACACGGTCAGAATCAGCGCGTATAAAGCAGATCCCATTCATTTCAATGGGGAGCCGGCATACGAGTGCTCCCCATTGAAATGAATGGGCTGCTTTTTACTCCACGAGCGCTCCCATTGAAGTGAATGGGAAGCGCTCACGTGTACGGCTCGCCATGTAAAGGGGCCCGGCGCTCGGCTCAGTCCGAGCCGTACACGCGGGCGCTTCCCATTCACTTCAATGGGAGCGCTCATAGAGTAAAAAGCAGCCCATTCATTTCAATGGGGAGCGCTTGTATGTCGGCTCCCATTGAAATGAATGGGATCTGCTTTATACGCGCTGATTCTGACCGTGTTTTAACGTTCAGAATCAGGCAGCGTATCCGTAGTGTGAAGGGGCCCTGAGACTCATGGCAGGTTGGCAAAGTGAGTGTCTTCTTTTATTATTCTATGATATGCTAAACTGTGTTTCAATCTGGTGATCCGTGCAATATTTTACAGTGTATATCCACTATGTCATAAATTCAATAATAAATCCGCCCAATTGTCCTCACTCTTCTGTGCTGTGGTATCTCCTAAAGTGGATGTCTCAACCCTTTTCATTAGACCTACTATGCCATATGGAAGTGATAGAGCAGACGCCATTGCTTGTGGCCCAAACACCCCCCACCCCCATGGCCAGGATGGAGAGGTGATAATAAGCAGCAGGCTAGGTCTATCCTTATATTCCATGGGTGACCATTTATTTTCTGATGGCTGCAGATAAAACAACATTCCCCTTGTAGCAGATGCTTTTTTATGTTTCCAATATGTAGCCTTCCATAACTTTTTTGATGATCTTCTAGAAATTCTAAAATATAGATAAAGAATGAACAAATAGAAAAGTCACCGACAATTTCCATGAACTTGGAATATAGAACACATCGTCCACAGCTCGTTCACTAATAGAGATGAGCGAACACTAAAATGTTCGAGGTTCGAAATTCGATTCGAACAGCCGCTCACTGTTCGAGTGTTCGAATGGGTTTCGAACCCCATTATAGTCTATGGGGAACATATACTCGTTAAGGGGGAAACCCAAATTCGTGTCTGGAGGGTCACCAAGTCCACTATGACACCCCAGGAAATGATACCAACACCCTGGAATGACACTGGGACAGCAGGGGAAGCATGTCTGGGGGCATAAAAGTCACTTTATTTCATGGAAATCCCTGTCAGTTTGCGATTTTCGCAAGCTAACTTTTCCCCATAGAAATGCATTGGCCAGTGCTGATTGGCCAGAGTACGGAACTCGACCAATCAGCGCTGGCTCTGCTGGAGGAGGCGGAGTCTAAGATCGCTCCACACCAGTCTCCATTCAGGTCCGACCTTAGACTCCGCCTCCTCCGGCAGAGCCAGCGCTGATTGGCCGAAGGCTGGCCAATGCATTCCTATGCGAATGCAGAGACTTAGCAGTGCTGAGTCAGTTTTGCTCAACTACACATCTGATGCACACTCGGCACTGCTACATCAGATGTAGCAATCTGATGTAGCAGAGCCGAGGGTGCACTAGAACCCCTGTGCAAACTCAGTTCACGCTAATAGAATGCATTGGCCAGCGCTGATTGGCCAATGCATTCTATTAGCCCGATGAAGTAGAGCTGAATGTGTGTGCTAAGCACACACATTCAGCTCTACTTCATCGGGCTAATAGAATGCATTGGCCAGCGCTGATTGGCCAGAGTACGGAACTCGACCAATCAGCGCTGGCTCTGCTGGAGGAGGCGGAGTCTAAGATCGCTCCACACCAGTCTCCATTCAGGTCCGACCTTAGACTCCGCCTTCTCCAGCAGAGCCAGCGCTGATTGGCCGAATTCCGTACTCTGGCCAATCAGCACTGGCTAATGCATTGTATTGGCGTGATGAAGCAGTGCTGAATGTGTGTGCTTAGCACACACATTCAGCTCTACTTCATCGGGCTAATAGAATGCATTGGCCAATCAGCGCTGGCCAATGCATTCTATTAGCTTGATGAAGCAGAGTGTGCACAAGGGTTCAAGCGCACCCTCGGCTCTGATGTAGCAGAGCCGAGGGTGCACAAGGGTTCAAGCGCACCCTCGGCTCTGATGTAGCAGAGCCGAGGCTGCACAAGGGTTCAAGTGCACCCTCGGCTCTGCTACATCAGAGCCGAGGGTGCGCTTGAACCCTTGTGCAGCCTCGGCTCTGCTACATCAGAGCCGAGGGTGCGCTTGAACCCTTGTGCACACTCTGCTTCATCAAGCTAATAGAATGCATTGGCCAGAGCTGATTGGCCAATGCATTCTATTAGCCCGATGAAGTAGAGCTGAATGTGTGTGCTAAGCACACACATTCAGCACTGCTTCATCACGCCAATACAATGCATTAGCCAGTGCTGATTGGCCAGAGTACGGAATTCGGCCAATCAGCGCTGGCTCTGCTGGAGGAGGCGGAGTCTAAGGTCGGACCTGAATGGAGACTGGTGTGGAGCGATCTTAGACTCCGCCTCCTCCAGCAGAGCCAGCGCTGATTGGTCGAGTTCCGTACTCTGGCCAATCAGCGCTGGCCAATGCATCCCTATGGGAAAAAGTTTATCTCACAAAAATCACAATTACACACCCGATAGAGCCCCAAAAAGTTATTTTTAATAACATTCCCCCCTAAATAAAGGTTATCCCTAGCTATCCCTGCCTGTACAGCTATCCCTGTCTCATAGTCACAAAGTTCACATTCTCATATGACCCGGATTTGAAATCCACTATTCGTCTAAAATGGAGGTCACCTGATTTCGGCAGCCAATGACTTTTTCCAATTTTTTTCAATGCCCCCGGTGTCGTAGTTCCTGTCCCACCTCCCCTGCACTGTTATTGGTGCAAAAAAGGCACCAGGGAAGGTGGGAGGGGAATCGAATTTTGGCGCACTTTACCACGCGGTGTTCGATTCGATTCGAACATAGCGAACACCCTGATATCCGATCGAACATGTGTTCGATAGAACACTGTTCGCTCATCTCTATTCACTAACATTGTCTTAAATTTTTGTATTTTCACCATTTTTATTCCGAATGGTTGGAAATCCTAGGAATGGAATCGTTTTTTCTGAAACAGTGACAAATATTACTTGAAACGTCAATTTCCTAGAAAGGGACAAATCTATTTTAAACTTTGAAAGCAGAAAAAATAAACCTTTATACCGCTTACAACCATCCGGACCGTCAAGAGGAGTGACAGGGAACAATAGATTTTCTTGACCTTGTGCTTTTTATATATAGAACACGATAATGGTTTCTACAAGGAACCCAACCCCACGCAAGACCCTGGGAGCCTTCACTTAGGAAGCCGCCACTTGACATGTCACGCCCGAATTTCCAGGTGAAGATAGCACCAACGCACATCTAAAGAATAATTTTAGCATGTTGCAGAATGAAGATATACACTGAGGAGTTAGATTTCCTACATGTGTACTATCAGCGGGTGGTTGTACTTGTCTGATTCTTGGTATGGATTCTTTGCCTTGTCAGTGATAGATGGGTATCGCTCAACATATGTGCAATACTGGCACCGTTCCAAGATTGTCATTCAATACAGCATCTCAGACGTCCTCACTTCTTGACTGTCAAGCCGAAAACGTTAGGTGGCTCTTAGGACTGAAATCAGATCAGTCTTTAATACGGAAGTCTTTGAGATTGGCTATAACATGTGGGCTTTGCATCCTGCGCACAGATTCGTCATTTCCCTTTTGCTTGGAAGGACCGTTAAAAAAGGCTTTGTCTTTAGGTGTGGAAAAGCTGGATGCCACATGTACTGTATGATTTAGTAAAGATTATTCCACAGTAATTGCTTGGTTCATTGGGGTAGTAGAAGACTTCCATAGATATTTTGCCAAGTGCTGATATATGTGACTTGTTTCTTGACTCAGAAGTAGGGTTGAGCCGATCTTGAGATTTCAGGATCATTTTTAAAATCCGATTTCCGATCATTTTCCATCCGATCCCGATCCTAATGCAAGTCAATGGGATTTTTTAATGATCAAAATTTGGATTTTAAAAACAATCCTATTCACTACACAGCGTGGAGTCCAAAAATTGAAGACTTCAAATTTTGGTCTCCATGCTGTGTAGTGATTACTTAGTCCCCCCCTGCTGTCTGCTTACCTGCAAAGAACCACTGCCACCTGGTGTGTACGCCGATCCCCGGAGCTTCGGCCTGTTGTTCTCTGCCCGTTTCTCTCCTCTTTCATTCAGAAGCCGGCAGAGCGCCATACGTGCCCCCGCCTCCCTAGAGAATCACTCACGTCTCCCCTCCCTGTACCCGCCCACACTTTCCTAAGCCACAACAAGCCACGCCTACCCTCAGCATCAGTAACACTAGCCTAGGGATGCGGGGGCGTGCATGGTACTCTGCCGGCATGTGAATGAGAGAGGAGAGGACAGAGAACAATGACCGTAGCTCCAGGGAGCGGCAGCGGTTCTGTGCAGTTAAGTTAAGTTGCAGGTAAGGGTTGAGCGATCGGTATCGGAATTTTGTTCTTGATCTTTTTTAGGTGGGATTGGAACCCGATCATGAAATTTACTCGATCGCCGGTCGGGATCTGATCGTTTACGATCCGGATCGCTCAACCCTACCCAGAAGTTCACTGAATCTGAACTCAGGCTTTCAATTTATTCCTATGGAACTTAGAATTTTATTATTTTGCTTACTTGTAAAGCACCATCATATTCTGCAGCGCTTTACAGACATTGTCAGTCACTGGTTCACTATTTAAATTCCCTTTCAGGTTTTCCGTCCTTTTTATAGCTGCTGACTGAACATTCATTTACCTGACAACTATTCCTAAGAAATACATTATACATACATGCTAAGTAGAGAAGGGAAAACCTCATGAGATTTGTTCTTATGAATACTCATGAGGTTCGGCCTTGTTTGTGGGGGCCTAGGGTAGGTGAGTAAAAATAACCTGCCTAACCTATCCAGAACATCATGGCGGCTTCCGATAGTCCCCAGTGTCCTCTTCAATGTTCTTCTAGCCTATGGCTGACTTCGCATGCCCCCGGGTCACTGATGAGTCCTGTGATTGGTGACACTGGGGTGTGAGAGACAACAGCCAGTGGCCTGAAGAGGATGCCCATGGATCATTAGATGCCCAGGAAAGGTGAGACAAGTTAAGCATTTCTTTGGGGACAAACCCCAAATGTTTTTGGTTTGAATCTAGTTTGATCCAGACTGGTTTTCAGAGTATGGGGAGAGAGAAATAAGCTGCTGCCAGATATCCATTGGGAGCTAGGGTTGAGCCGATCTTGAGATTTCAGGATCAATTTTAAAGTCGGATTTCCGATCATTTTCCAGCCGATCGTGAAATTTGCTCGATCACCAATCGGAATCCAATCTTTTCCGAACTTGATCGCTCAACGCTAGTCAATGTTTCTGTATAGTAAAAGTCACTTTTAGGGTTGAGCCGATCTTGAGATAACCTCCAACCTCGATCCCGCTGGAAAAGTTCGGGATTGGAATTCCGATCGCGATCTTGAAATTTACTCGATCGCCTATCCGATCTTTTCCCATCCCAATCGCTCAACCCTATTGGGAGCTCATCTTTCCATAGAACAAAATGATGTCTGATGCCCCAATACACATTAGGTGGTAGGCTGACCCCACCAAAAGTAGGCTCAGCTGACATTGGACTAAAGTGTATGGCTCCATGTTTATAGGATTGAAGGTTACTATGATGATATCAAGGCCTTGTTCGCAAGTATTTGATCCTTTTTGCATACTAAATGATACTGTATATAGCACTTGTGGCAGTTAAAAGGGCAAATAATATAATGTCTTATTTGCATTTCTCATGCGGCCTCAGATTTAGCGCAGCAAGCTAGAACATAAATTATACAGCGACGTCCTTTTAACCTACTGATTTGTATTCAAGTAAACATTGAGGGACGCCATGCTGTGCCAGTATTGGCCAAATCCTACACATAATGTTGCATAATGTTTCCTTTTGATCCAATATGGAAATGTGCACAAGCTCCAACTAAAATCACTCCTTGCCGCTTCTTTGTTATTCAGACAAGACATTTTGTCTCCGATTGCCCCTGGCACCAAATTTAGATTGCTAGCAATGGGCTCACTATGCCCTCATTGTATATTATTGTATAGCTCGCTTTTGGTGATTTCAGCTATACAAGATAAAAGAATCATTAGTATTTGCATAGCTATGGACCTACAATGGATAATGAGCCAACGACAACTCGAGACGGGCTCTAATACGAGCAATGTTCTATTTTTTTCTGAATCAATGCTAACAAAACAGTCGCCGACTGCATCCTCGCTAATATGTTTTGTGTTCTTCGGAGCTTAGTGTAGGCAGTATACTGTTTATTTTAGTCGTACCGTTATTGTTCAAAGTTATATGTGTGCGGGGGAGAAGATGGTTGTCAAGCCTTGTTTGCAGAGTAGCACAAAGTGAGTTTGTCAGCTGAAGCCTAAGATCACGTTGGGACTAAAATCTCCCATTCTAACTTTCCCATAAAGCATATTCATATACATTTCAATAGCTTGTTTCTAAAGGGTTTTCATGTGAATATTTATTTAGCCTCTTTTAGATCTGCAGGGCTTTTGTGATGTGTCCTGGTCTGCATTCCAAGTAACACGTCAAAAAAGGCACTTGAGAATAGTGTGGCTCCGTAAAGGAATCTTTCTGCAAATAAGATGTCTTCCTTTGTGTTGTTTTTCATGCTAGTTGCTCTTTTCTAATTTGTGCTTATAATATCATCGAGAACACGCAAGACATTAAAGCCACCAAGGGGAGAGGGGAAGGAAAGGGAAACGTCTTCCCTGCTTATCTTTTTATCTTAATCCATGATCGTGTTTATCCCGACCTCCTTGCCAGACTACATACTGGACACGATCCTTTGCATAAAGGGACTGGATCACCAATTTCCCTAAATTGTTGTTTTCCTTATGGAAAAACTTGATCTAGTCTGGTTTATACATTAGCTTCCCGTTATTAATGTTCTTCCAGTGTTTTCACACATGCTCTGCTAAATAATCCCAGCATTGTATATCCCCTTTCTGTTTTAGTAATACTATTTTAGTTGGTTTGAGGTTACCACTAAAACCCCCCAACACTTGACTGTATACATAGAGCCAAGACGTTTAGTGGCCATACACTTTAATAGCTGTCTCCATGCTAATGAACAGGAAAAGAGGAGTAACTTCTAGCCAAACAACTCTAGAGATGAGCGAACCATGCTTATGATGAATTCCCAAAAATTTCAGGTTCTGTAAACCTAACATTTTTGGAGTTTGCCACTTGTGAATCATTATTATATTCGTGGGTCTCTTCAGACTGTCATTGTTCTTGGCCAGGCATCTTCTGGTTACCTGTTGTCACAACCTGAATGCTTTAGTAAAATGCGTGCGTTTTGCTGGTTGGGGATTTGATCTGGTGTTCTGTGGTCTTCTGGTTGTTTTCTTGCCAGTGGGCCATTGGTTTGGATATTAAGCATCGGCTTTCAGAGTACACTTGAGGTTTCTTAGGTTTGAGCCCCAGTTGTTTGCTGTTACCATCATCCTTCAGTTGTTGCCGGTTTTCGTTGTAACCAACTTGAATTTGTGGCTCAGGGAGGAGGATTGTTTGTGGAAACTACAACTGACTTGGAAGTGGTGTGAGTCTGGTTTTCCCCTTCTCACTTCTACTCTACCCCTGTCCTTCAGTTCTGTTTGCCTGACACTGTCTTGAGATTTGTAAGGTTGTTCGGATTTCAGTTTGTTTTGCCCCAGTCTTGTGTTAACCCTTGCCTCACCTCTCCACTGTCCCTCTCCTCAATCTCTTGTTGCGCATTGTGTTGTGCTGCGTGTCTGTTGTCCAGCACATCCCATCCTGTTTGTTTTGTCTGCAACTGCACCTTGGTTTCTTTAGGGGTGACCACCTTAGTATCCCCAGTCCCCAACGCTCTTTTAGCTCTTTCCCTATCTGTCGGCTAGGTCTCCATGTTTAGAGAACCAGGAGTTGTTGGGGCCAAGTCTAGCTTGGGTACAGGCGACCAACACCCACAGGCAGGGCCTAGCCAGCCGCCGTAGCGTTAGGGAAAGTTTTCCTACCTCTGTTCCCTTAGCGGTGCATTCTGCAGTCCGTTTTCTGTGTCTGGGCATAGACACGAATGTAACACCTGTGTGCCACTGGCGACCCCAGGTTACCGCTAAGGTCATTGAATAAATTTTGTATTAACTTATCTCTTCTGTGCACAAAACAAATCGGCATTAAAATTCAATATGCTCAATCCTTCTCTCTTCAACAATATTTGAGAGGCCCCCATACATATTAAATGGTTGGTCCGCCCTCCAAAATCAGCTGGTTAAGCCATATACTGTCAATCATAGTATTTTAGGCGCTAACAAACTCCCCATATACATGCATGCATACACATGCATGTTATGAATGCATAGCATACGCATATGCCCCTCTCTTAAAGAGGACCTTTCACCACTTTTGGGCACAGGCAGTTCTATATACTGCTGGAAAGCTGACAGTGCGCTGAATTCAGCGCACTGTCGGCTTTCCCGATCCGTGCCCGGTGTAAAGAGCTTACGGGGCCGGTACCGTAGTGCTCTATGGTCAGAAGGGCGTTTCTGACCATTAGCCAGGAACGTCCTTCTGCCTCGCGGCGCCAATCGCGCTGTGCTGTGGAGCTGGGAGGAACGCCCCCTCCCTCTGCTCACACAGCTCGTCCATAGACGAGTATTATCAGTAGCGGGAGGGGGCGTTCCTCCCCGCTCCACAGCACAGCGCGATAGGCGTCGTGAGGCAGAAGGACGTTCCTGGCTAATGGTCAGAAACGCCCTTCTGACCATAGAGCACTACGGTACCGGCACCGTAAGCTCTTTACACCGGGCACAGATCGGGAAAGCCGACAGTGTGCTGAATTCAGCGCACTGTCAGCTTTCCAGCAGTATATAACACTGCCTGTGCCCAAAAGTGGTGAAAGGTCCTCTTTAATGGAAAGAGACAAAAGGATTGGGTATTAAAATTCAATATGCTTTAGCTTTATTTCTTCTGACATCCGTTGGTAGACTCCATACATCTTAGATCCTTGGTTCAGCCTACATTCATCTTCAGGGTATGGCCATCTTAAAGAGGACCTTTCACGACAGAATTTAGCGCACTATCAGCTTTCCAGCAGTATATAATACCGCGGGGGCCAGAGGATGTCAAAGGCTCCCTTTAAGGCTTTATAAAGACACTCTATGTGTTGCCACGTGCAGTTTTGTGTTATTTTGGAGTAACCTTCCCCTAGAAGCTTAGATTCCAAAGGAGTAGACACCCATAAAACCACATCCAATGGAGTAAGGCTTGGTTCACACTACCGCCACTGTCTTACCCAGGGTTTCCATCGTAAACCCCGGGGAAACTAGACAGGGGACGGATTGCCAGCGGTCAACTTTAAAACCCAAATGAATAGCAAGCCGTCCCCTGTCCAGTTTCTCCAGGGTTTACGACGGAAACCCCGAGGCGGACAGTGGCGGTAGTGTGAACCCAGCCTTAGGTACATCAATTTCTCTCTCTGATTTATTCAGAATCTAACAGACAAAAATACAAGAAAACCCTGGAAGGAATTCATACATTTTTATGGGTGCTTTAAAGTTGTATGGTCAAGTCACGATGGGGGCATTTTCACAAGCCATCTCAGAGCCTTGCAGAAAATTTCATATCTGGAAATCTCGAAATTTTTGTTATTTGTTTCTACATAATAAGCAGATGCGAGCTCTACAATGCATACTATATCTTAGTAATCATTTCTATGAATTCTCCCTCTTTCTATTTCTTCCTCTCTGAAATGCAAACTAAGCTAAAAATACAATGGGTTAATAAAGTCGGTTTAGTGCAAGAACCGAAGGATATTGCTTTTCTTCTAGAGCCCTCTTGTGGCAATCCGTATTCATAAGTAATGACTTTATCGACCCCTGTTTTTATGAAGCAAGGAGCACGGTGTAAATTTATTGAGTGATCGGACTGCAGTGACTTACTTTTGCTTTCCTTGCTTATTGCAGATACCTTGATCTGGAAGGGTTATATAAGATAAGGTTTCCAATAAGACTGTTGATTTGGCAGTATGTGTGTGGCCCTCCTATGTAATAATAAGGAAATGCACTTTTAGGAAAAAGCAGATATTCCACTAACTGCAGCTTGTTTGCAGAGTGATAAAATTATCGTGGGATAAGGGCATGACTCGAGTTCAGGAACTGCTCCAGATTTAAAGATATATTTTCTGCAGACTTACAAGGAAGATAGAGAAATGAATTACAGATAGCCTGGCAGACGTCCAGGGAGAAATGAAATCATACACTATAGCGAGCTCCCTACTATATCCCACTTGTCAATGTGTTCATACAATGCGCTGAGCGGTAGCATTGTATATGTCTTCTGTAATTGGGTGTATGACACAAAGCAGACAATTATTGTCAAGGCATTGCCTCTCCTGGACATGCGGCCCTTCTTCACCACCGTTTGCAGCGGAGGAGGATGAAGGGGTGAAGGGTGAAGGTAAATATAGAGAAAAGGTGAAAATATAACTCCAATTTTTGCTCTACCTAAAGGTTATTTTCTTTGCAAATCTAAGATTAGGCATATAATTTACAGCAAATCCTGAACTAATTCAACATGTTTGAAGTCAATGAAAGTTCTAGATTTTCTATAGAAGAGAATGCTCACTTGGGTCTTTACAGGTCATCGCCATACCCTGCCAGCAGCATGTATAGATGGTTATATCTTCCAATGTCTACCATCCCTGAAGTGATAGGTTACTTTCTGGCGCCGTAAAGACTCCCTTTAAAGAGGACCTTTCATGTCCTCGGGCACATGCAGTTTTACCTTTTATACCACTCGAAAGCCAACAGTGCGCTGAATTCAGCTTTCCCGGGTAAAGAGCTATCGGTTCCGATACCGATAGCAATTCACTGTAAGAAGGGCGTTCCTGACAGTGTAACTGGGAACGCCCCTCCTAAAGATGATAGGTGAGGAACGCCCCCCCTCCTGACAGTACTCATCTATAGACTAGTACTGGGGGGGTGTTTTTCACCACTCAGCATCATGGCTGGGCAGTAGGGAACACCCCCTCACAGTATAACGCTACAGGAAGACTGTCAGGAGGGGCGTTCCCAGTTACACTGTCAGGAACGCCCTTCTGACAGTGAAGAGCGATCGGTATCGGCTACGATCGCTCTTCTTCCGGGGCACATAATGGGAAAGGCGATGGTGCACTGTCAGTTTTCGAGTGGTATATAAAACCACGTGCCCAAGGATATGAAAGGTCCTCTTTAAGCTGGGTTACTAAACCCAGCATATCTTGATATATAAAATTCACCTATGGGACCCTGAGCTAACGTTGGCCTTTGGGCATGTATTCCTGGCTCAAAAAGCTAAGAGAGTCCTAGCCCAAGGCAAGAGCCAGTCAGAAGGCTACAGAGAGGGCCCACTGGATAGAAACCATTCCAGGCAAGGTCTGGGAAGCAGTTAAAGAAATTTTCAAAAGTATATTGAGTATTATTTTCATGTTGCCACAACTTGAACCTTAGAATGAATTTGCTAGTAGAACCTAGGCACCCCAGTCCGGCACTGCTTGTAGGTATCTGTTCTCAGCTGAATAATTCTCTGTGCACTCTGTGCTGGAGTCAACTACAACTGAATTTTGTGTAGTCGAAATGTTGCGCAAAAATGTACAATTGAAATGGGTGCAAATGGGTGCCCTTCTATACAATGTCACATGACCTTTATCGCTAAACATTTAACTATATTATTCCATAAATTTAAATTGTTAATATAAATTATACAAATGAAAATGAAGAAAAATCAATTCCACAGTAAGGCTGGAGCCCCATGTGGTGCAAACGCCATGGTTTGGCCGTGGCGTTGTACAGTCTAGCGAATCCCATCCACACAATGCGGGAAAATTTTCACAGCAAACATGCTACGATTTCCCAAACCATTATAGTTTACCATTACGGAAACGCCGGTGGTTTCCCTGTACTGAATCAAAAGGCTCGCAGAGGAAACCTGCGGGAAAAACCACAATATGTTGCCGCCACGGTTTTTCCCGTAGAGCTTTTTCACTGCACTCTGCTGTGTGCAGCTCTAGCCTAAAGCTGTAAAAATGTATATTTTTGAAACTTTTTGTCTTTTTTCTCAGCAGTATTAGATTCATGAGACACACAGCTTTCAATGTAGGAAATAACATCTAGAAGTACAAGTGCAGCTCCATCCTAACCAGAAGAGAGCAGTCATAATAAATGAGTCATTTATTTATAACTAGTGAGTCATTGTCCCACCAGAATTCAGAGCCGGAGCACAGTAGCACTCACCGATCGTCATCTGTCTAATGGAAAAAATAATACTGCCGGAGGGAACGCTCTCCAGTAGGTTTTTCCAGGACTGTGATGGGTGACTTCCTTCATAGGTTTGCCCGATTTCATAGGCACGCTACTTACTGGATTTTTTTTTTTTTTTGCAATGAATTGTTATATAAATGTTTCATTTTCCTAGCACAGATACTGTGTAGCGGTACGTTTATATGTTACTGGTATGGCAGGATGATCAATGGAGGTAATTGGCATAATCATGCGAGAGGATCTGAGATAATGTGATGAATATTTGCTAATCTATATATATATATTTTCCAGGATAGTCTTTTTTACTGCTGACAATATACTATTACGCGACTTGATTATTTTCCCAGCTTTCAGACCTCCAGCACATCGGTATTATCTGCCTTAGTGGGAATAGACACAAAGAACTGTTTTACTGCAGCTAATAAACCATTGAAGACAATGATTGCTATGCAGGAAATCTCCAATTACCTCTAGCACACCATACACACTACTAGTATATAGCCAGCATACTTGTATGTGCTGATTACAGGGCTATAGATATGTCTTGGCTTGGAGAGTCATTTTTATCACAGCAGGGTATGCCAACGCCTAGCCGAGGCGGACAAAATGTAGGCAGGTAGCCAGGCTTCGACAACGTAAATGTCACCGTGCAAGTCACCCAGATGACAAGTGAAGCACTGAAGGCTCTGCTACATCACAGACCTTTACATTTAGGACACTAAGTCCATGTTCACATGGGGCATCTTTTTATTCACATATAAGGAGGATAAAAATTGAATATCAGGTTATGCTCATGATATAGAATGTGCAATAATGTTACTTCAGTTGTCAATGATTATAGTAAAATACTCGTATGGACCTGATAAGCCAATAGTTTGACCCATTAGTAATGTGCACTTACCATAGGAAGCCATAAATGGATGCATGGAAGAGGGTGAATCTTTGTTCGGTAGTGACTTTTGCTTACTTTGCAGGGTCACTTCAGGCTCACTAGTAGTGTTGCTTGAAAGAGCCATTACACTGATATTCTACGTATGATAAGGCTGACAATAGTAAAAGTATACATTCAATACCGAAACATATAGCTGTGATATCATGTTGTAAATTATACATATCTATATGCAATCTCTACTCCAAAGTGGCCTTGAGCATCCTTACCTAACAATCTCAGTTACTTCTGAGTGAAGCAAGAGTTTCCGAGTTTCCTTTCAACGTGTTGTGTTATGGCTCTACTGTAAAGTTGGCCATACACATAGGTGACGATACATATTATATAGAATGACTGAACCAACTGATTTCAAGGGGACTATTCCATCTTCTAAGACTGGATTCACACCAGGGCTTGTTCTACGTTCGTGGGGTTTCTGTCTCTGAATACGCTTGGGTGGAAACCATGTAAACTTCTTTACAGTTCATGAAGTCCGCGGGTAACCACTTATTAAGAAGATCGGGTTTCCGTTTTTCAGGTCCCAAAGTGGACATAAAGGATGGAAACCCAAGCGCAGATATGAACATAGACTAATAATGTTCATGGGGGCTCCCTGATGTCAGATGTTGGAGGTGAGAAGGAGCAACCATTTGGATTTCAAGATTTCTCCAATACAATACGGTATATGATAGTAGAATGGGGTATGCATATCTATAGGGGAATCTGGCTGGAGCGGACAGTCAGGCACCGCCCACCTGACAGAGACAAATTAGCATACCAGACACTGAAAGTAACAGAAAATATTGTCCAGCAATGGTAAAGGATAGAGAAAAAATTCTAAAGGCATCAACACTAGTGGATCAAAACCTACTGAAGAAAGAACAGAGCTGGAGTTGTTGGGGATGGTGAAAGGTCCTCATTAGTGTTGAGCGAATAGTGTTCATCGAATACCTCACCGGCATAGGAATGCGTGTAATCTGGTGAACACCAAGGGGTTAAACGCTTCAAAGATTCAATGCGTTTAACCCCTTGGTGTTCGGCCTATTACACGCATTCCTATGCCGGCGAGGTATTCGAATGCTATTCGCTCAACACTAGTCCTCATTCCTACTAAAGGCAACCAAAAATGTAACATTTTCACATACTCTTGACCTCTGGAAGCTTTCATAAGTCTAAGGGCTAGTTCATACAGGGATTGCGCCTGTGCACTTTCCATCGCGGCTGCCGCAACTGGATGCCAGTACAGTGCACAGCATCCCGTTGCGACTTTACGCTCGAGATTAGGCCCAAATGAATGGGCCTAGTCCGGAGGGTGCTGTCGCGAGGCGGACTCGCCTGAAGAAAGGGCAGCTCGCTTATTTTTTCTGCTAGCAGGAACAAACCGCTAGTGTATAAAAGAATGCTAGCGGTCTAAATAGACCTCTATTGTCAGGAGGTGGATTTTGAGGAGGAGTCCGCACCAAAATCCGCCCCCTCTTGCCCCGTGTAAACTAGCCCTAAGGGTGCCCATATATCTTCAATAGCTGTCAACTGCCTACAACTAGACCTGTAGACTGGATTTGGCCACGTGTGAAGTGGTGAGGGGAGCATAAGCCACTGCGCGACACCTATGGTGGTAAATTACGTTATTTAACACCGTTGCTCAGTGACAAAAAAACCTGAATAATGGGAAATATTCCTGGACACGCTTCATAGCCTTAGTTCTTGGGGTCTACTATTTTTTCAGGATATATTTCCCCTGCATTGCAGTTTATTGCTTGCTCCAGCCCTGTGCACTCTCTGCCCTGGGCCAAGAACTAGATCAGACTAACTGAGGTGTCGGTGGGGATGAGCAATGCACTGGTTTAATTATGCTGAGTGTCCTCAAAGGAGAGATCAACAGGAAGGGTAATGAACTCTCCTTACGGACGATCACTTTTCAGATCAGCTGCCAGCCTGTATTCTTGACTCCAGGTTTCTACGTCTGGTGCCTGCTTGTACTGGGCAGGCATGGGGAAGGACAGAAGCAGGCATAGCAATGCTGGGAGAAGAGCGGGTATACAGAGAAACATCATCTGTTAAATACATAGCTGCCTCTGCTCCTCCACCCATCCCCCAGGAACCTTCTATCCTTCCTTTGATGGACGTCCAAGAAAATACTTCTTCCACATCCTAAACTTGTTAGCACCAGTTAATCACCTTAACCTTCCCCCTTCCCTATACACACTCCACAGAGTTTCTCATCTCCACAGGTCATTAGAGCCGCCGGGATCCTTAACATTAGAAGCCGCAGCAAAATTAATAATTAAGTCGTTGTGGAAAACCTCTTTATTTTCTACCCCCGTGAATTTTATCTAGCCCTAGATTCAACTTCTATTAGGTTATAATTTTTTTTATGTATTATATTTTTTTATTTGTATTATTTTTAATATAAAATTGCATCTATTGGTCCTTACTTGTCCTCCGAATAACCTAATAGTGTTATTTACTCGTTCCATTAATCTAGTTGCATTCAGATCAGAACACTGATGAAGTGGATAAGTAGAATATACAGTATTACTGACCAATATTACACATTACCGATCCGATTTACTGACCATAAATGATAGGACTGTAGTAATAAATGTAAGTGTCTCTGATGATGGTCACAATCTGCCATTACAAGGTTGTAAAAAAAAAAAGCAAAAAAAAGCAATTAAAAATGGATGAAACATTTGGTTTCTTACATCCGTTCTGCACTTTTTTCATCAATTTTCTACCCACGTGTCGATTTTCATATCTACTTTGTATCAGTTTGTCATTCACTTTTAGCTGATTAATTTCATTCACTTCAATGGTCCATTTTTAACTTCAGTGAAAGGGATAAATCGGCAAGAACAATAGACTTGTGTTGGGTCCATCGGGTCGGAAAAACAGACGAAAATACAATATTTTAAAATGACAATAGTCCTTTAAAAAGAAATGGACATGTGTATGTACTGATGGATTCCAATTGTTGTTGTTTTTTCACGAGTGTGTATGGGGCCTAAGGCCGGAGTCACGGAACACTAGTTAACCAAATGTTCTTCTTGTTATGTAGAAGAGATATAGACATAGGGGCAAATTGAAACATTACATGTTGTCCTGCCTTAGGGCTGTTTCGCACAGCAGTGTTCAGGACGAGAAATACAGCTAGTCCATGTATCGGCCGGATTTACTAGCCCGAGCACATCTCTGCTGAAATGACATGAAATGTTGAGTTGCGATCACGAGTCACATTTGGTCCAGTAAATCCAGCCTGTCTTTCCGGCCATAAACTTGGCTTACCCCTTTAGAGGGCATAGAGGTAAGGACTGCCCCACAGGGAATATTCAGGTTTTTTCTCTCCAGAGTAATTTTAGCTAGTCCCTTGAACCAGGGCATTTGGACAGAGACATATAAGAGTGTCAACTGGAACTACTATCCCTTTAAGAGAATGGAATTTGTGCATGTGTGATGTCTATAGAAGAGCTGTGTGATGCCAAAGGACTGTCCATATACTGCACAATGGGTGGAATGTGCCCAATTTATTCTGTGCCTAATTCAATCCAACTATTCCTAATACAAGTACATGACAACCTCTACAGGTAATGTAATAAAGCTAATAGATCTAAGAATATGCTTGATGTGTAGGACAAACCAGAGTGTCTGGCAGACAGCGGCATACACTAGGAAAACATACAGATCATACCATGCATACCATACCGATCATTTTCCAGCCGATCCCGATCGCTCAACCCTATTAATGATATATACATGACTAGGGTTGAGCCGATCTTGCAATAACCTCTGACCTCGATCCCACCAGAAAAGATAGGGATCGGATAGGATAGGGATCGTGAAATTTCCTCTATCACCAATTGGATCCGATCTTTTCCAATCCCAATTGCTCAACCTTAGTAACCACATTTCAGTTTTTTGACAGTCCTTTTTAACTGTTTTTGTCCGTTTTCACGATGCTACGTCTATGAGGGCATCCACAAAGACTCATGGCCCACAGATGCACAACAGCTGCTGCATCCATATTTCACAGTCATTGTTCATGTGCCTATAACCTAAGTCGTGTCTCCAAAATCTTCTTCAACGAAATTCAGGTCACATTGGGTCTCAGTTATTCCATTCCTTTTGGTCTTGAAAATTGTATTGGAAATCAATAAGCAATGTTTCTCTCTCGCCATGTAACCCGAAGTAAAACAATGCAATGTCTGAGGCAATCGGTTTGGGATTCACTTGGCAATGTGCTTGTTGTTGTTCTCCAGCCTTTCTTATCTATGTGCAAACACTGCAAAAACATTGTCGTTTTGTTTAGTTTTCAGCAATTTCTTCATCATGTTTCTCTGGTGTTGTGTGAGAGAATCCTGAATCTGTTAGTTCAGCTGGGGAATTTAGGAAGATCTCTGAAACCATGCAGAGAGAATGTTGGAGAGGTGGGCGTCTGTGAAACATGTCTTCTCCTTAGGTTGTGGAAAACTAGTCTTGATGAAGTGACTAAGGGTTAACCCTTTATTGAACACTCTAGCTTCCCATTGGCTAGTAGATCAACTTGAATCCACTTTCCGTACAATAATTGACTGTATTACAATGAGTTTTTCTTATACCGGGACACTTTCTAAGTAACTATATACCACAAACACCCCATAAGATATGCTGTTATGGAGATTCTCCGACATGGTCTTCTAGCCATCATGCTCCTGCAAATGTCATTTACTAGACACATGAGTTTACTGCTATTTACCGGGACGCTCCTGTATAAAGATGAGCGAGTAGTACTCAATCGAGTAGGTGTTCGATCGAATACTACGGTATTCGAAATACTCGTACTCGATCGAGTACCACTCCCTGTTTGAATGTAAAAGTTCGATGCAGAACCAGCATTGATTGGCCGAATGCTATACAGTCGGCCAATCAACGCTGGTTCTTCTCCTACCTTTAGAAGTCTTCTCCGTGCAGCTTCCCCGCGGCGTCTTCCGGCTCTTCATTCACTCTGCCAGGCATCGGGCCTGGGCATAGCCGACTGCGCATGTCCGCTTGTAGTGCGGGCATGCGCGGTCGGCTCTGCCCAGGCCCAATGCCTGGCAGAGTGAATGAAGAGCCGGAATACGCCGCGGAGACCCTGCAAGAAGACTGCTCGGAGGATCCAGCCCGACCCTCACTCGTGGACTTGGTAAGTATAATTTGACCGAACGTTGCCTACCCCTGAAACGAGCATTTTTTCCTCATAGACTATAATAGGGTTCGATATTCGATTCGAGTAGTCGAATATTGAGGGGCTACTCGAACGAATATCGAACCTCGAACATTTTACTGTTCGCTCCTCTCTACTCCTGTACATTCCCATTAGAATTAAGGACAGAACATGTCTAGGAGACTATATGGCAGCACCCTTAGGGTAGTGACACACTATGTATCTAGAGCTGTAGCTGCGTACACATGATGTGTTTTTACACACAGAAATAAATTCCTGTATTTTTTGTGCAAAAACACACTGTTATACAGAATAATGTCCCACAGAGGCCCCTCTACACAGTAATGATTCATAGTGGCCCCTCCACACAGTATAATGTTTCATAGTTGCCCCTCCACAATGTATAATGTCCCATAAATGACCATCCACACAGTCCCATAGTCCCAGTCGCTAGTCCCATAGTGGCTACTCCACATGGTATAATGTTCCATAGTGGACCCTCAATACATTATAATGCCCCATAGCGGTCCCTGCACACAATGTTACTCACCTCTCCTGTGCTCAGGAGCAACTCCCTGTTCTCTTCGGTGCTTCTGCCTGACATCAACAAACGCTGATTGGGTCTTGGGGGTCGCGTTGGTGTCATTATGCGCCATGAAACCAACGTAACCCCTGAGCCCTACCAGCAGTCTCTGATATCAGGCAGAAGCGCCGAAGACAGCAGTCAGTCGCTCCAGAGTGCAGGAGAAGTGAGTAACCATGTTTGGTCCGAACAAAACTGCTGGGTGAGAAGTCGGGCTGCCATGCCAGGAAAATGTGTCTCGTGTTCTACTCTTGGTACGCATGCCAGGGGTTGCCGACCCCTGCTCTAATGCCATTTTTGTACAGTGTAGGAATGATCATTCTTATGTACTTGAAAGGGTTATTCGGGGACAATTCTCACTATATACCATCCGCAGGGTCTCTATTATAGAAATCTGAGCTATTATCTGAAGTATTCTATGTTGACATTGCAGACAGTGATTTGTGTCTCTTTTATCATGATGCTATACAAACATGCGTTTTTGGTCTTTTATGTACCGTACACTTTATTGTCATGGCACCATTTATCCTGATCATTAATCCTTATATATACATTGATCATTCACATTCTTTAAGGGATCAATAAACTAAAATGACTCTCTACAGGTGGCGATGATCAAAGCGTGCATAGTGCTCATTCTGTTCTCCCCATTACTCCCCTTTATTCCTCCATCTATAGGTTATTGTGCATGTCCGGAGTTTTTTTTTTTTTTCATGTCTGGAAATTCCACTTTTTATTACTGATGAAAGATATTGCAGCGCAGGCAATTTCTTTTTTACAGATTGCATTCGTTCTTTTCTTTTTACTGTATTGCATTGTGCAAACTGGTTTGGGAATGCGTTCCCAGCTGTGAGGGGAAAGCATACACTTCCATCCAGGTGCAACCCTGCAAGCACCAAGCAAAAGCAAATATCCAACATTATATTCATTCCAAGTGATTAATAAATAAAAAATCAATAAATATTAAATATATAATGATACTCTATGTACTTTATCGGCATGCCTGGACGGTGGAGGTGTATTATTAACCCCTGCTCTACACCTCTGCTCTAGTCTAGGCAAATATATGAAATTTTGCAATGTATCTTATTATAGAAAAAATTCACTTTTTCCAGTTATCAGAGTCTTATGCTGTCCTCCTTCCCTAAACTGTTCAATTCACTGCTTAGATCTGTCTTTGATGTAGTAGAGCTCACAGACAAATTGGGTTACATAGAAGTCTATGGAAAGCCTTCTTCGCCTTCCCCTCTCCATAGACTTCTATAAACTGCAGCCTTTCGTAACTGAAGACAGGTTTGAGCTATTGACTATATGGTGACTTTGGCTGTTACTCTGTTCAAGCAACCAAGGATTTCCATGTCACCTATGATTCCGTCATCAGCGTAAGTGAATAGAGTTACATTGTGACCTATGGTGCGTTGCAGTGGCGCCTTCTAGTTCGATAAAAATCAAGCAGTTTTTGTGTAATCCGAAATCATGGTTACAACATCCCCATTGACTTCCATTAGTAAAGAGTTGCAGGGTGACACAGTGATCATTCATTATGCAACAGGAGTCACGGCCAAAATCTGTGACAGGTCCTCTTTAAATCCTATTACTGTATCATAGCAAGTCATATTTTTAGTACCAAAAATGTCAAAGCATCCTGTTATAGAGATTTAGGAAAAGGTTTTTAGGGAAACGTTTTCTGCTTCCCGTGATAGGCTTCAATCCTGTACTTGTTGCTAAATATACAGTGTTCACATGGAGCTGTAATACAACCGTGTGAATAAAGGCTTAGAGCACAGTAACCTGATAGACACCAGCAAGTGTCGCTGCCTTAATATGTGTTGTTGGCAGTCACTAGATGACAATCCAGCACCTGACACATCTGTATATCTTTTCCAAAGTAGCACTAGAAGAAAATCAAAGCTGCTCACATTGACCTTTGTATGAATAGTGAGACTGTGTCATCCCCGTTGCTTCTGGGCTTCAGTAGTCCTAATGTTCAGCCACAGGGTTCAACAAACCTGAAGACAGACTTACGAATTACGTCTACAGTAAATCTCAGAAGATACATATTGCAGCATCCCATGTTCCTGCACCCCAGCAACTGGACTTTGGCCCAACCGTCAGCCATTACAGCCTCAAGGAGGATCACCTTCTGTCCCAGGCTCATCCAGAGACTTTTGCCAGCCGTGCCAGGAGGAAAAACGGAGGACTCTGACAGGAGGAACCTATTCGGGCCTAGTACCTGGTACTAAGATCCATGTCAGAACTCACTGTTCAACTACTAGCCCCAACAGTAGTTGTGGACTTATTTGTGGAGCCTGTAACATCACCTAAAGCCAAGGCTGAAGGATTGGACAGACTACTGCCCCCATCTACCAGCTGCTGTTGTTCTTGTTCCAGCCAAGTTAACAAATAGTGACCTGGTTTCACTGCACACCTCGGCTCCATCAAGGCCCTTCTGAACAACGTCTCAGAGAGGAGAGGTCCCTCCTCCAACTAGAAGTGCCCCGGGGGAATACTACTACTACCACCACCATCTGGTAGAGCTGCAGGACCTCCCTTGACTGTGTCTGGCTATGGAGTGGGGTTGGGGTATATGTGAAGTGTACTTGGCCTACTACTCCCATCTTCCGGTCTCCTCCACTGGGTTGCGGCAATAATATCTGATAAATTTGAAGTTATTAGGAAGCACTTTGGGAGACATCTTCAAAGATGTTCAACAACAGCATGAGTAGCATTTCCCTATATACTCCCATTAAAGAAACTCTCCTGCACTTTTCACATATATACACATATATAGTGCAATGTAGGCTATTATTAGGAGTAATGTAAAGGCTGCATTTCCCATAATGAATGTGAACATTCATTGAGGAGACAGAGTATCATCACACTGCACTTACTCTGGAAGTCATATGTAAGGACAGCAAGTAGAGATGAGTGAACCAGTTTGTAATGAATTGTTACAACCCCCTCCCCCTACTTACTAACCTTTTTAGGGCTCTGTCATGGCATCTGGTCTTTCTCTAGTTGTCCTTGTCAACTTATGACGTTTTCATGACACCCAGGGAAGAGGACCAGATGCAACAGCAGATATTGGGAGGCATTAGTAAATTTTGCGGTTTTCTTTCCAATCTTAATGTACCTTCACCTCCACCTTATACTTTTAGGCCTGATGTTCTGAAGAACCTTGTGAATATTTAAAAGATGAATGGTGCCCATCACTAGCAGTAGGTCATAGATCAATGACATAGAACGCCTGACCCACATACACTCATGGAATCTTAATGTATACTATGTGACACAGCATGAGCCTGTCTTTCCTGACTCCAGTTTGTGAACATTCTCACAATCAAGAAGGTGGGGAAGGCAATGTAAAATTACATCTTATAGAAATACACTGAAGGTTCTGCACACAGAACACACATATTTTATAGTTCAGCAGTTTATTATAGTTGGGATTTACCTATTATATCACTGCATTTCTGCTCTATTCGATATAAAAGAAATTATCTACAGAGGAACAAGGAAGGTGTAGCTGAGTGTGGAGAACTGCCGGGAAGGGATTGGGTAGGTGATGATTAGAGATGTCATCTGTCCCAAACTGATACATAGAGAGTGCTATACACAGGGTGGACTGACCTCCTATGTACACATGAGAGCAAGCTCTGGGCTGCTATTCAGATGATGGTGCAACTTTAAGTCTTGTTCATGGACATACACTCACCGGCCACTTTATTAGGTACACCATGCTAGTAATGGGTTGGACCCCCTTTTGCCTTCAGAACTGCCTCAATTCTTCGTGGCATAGATTCAACAAGGTGCTGGAAGCATTCCTCAGAGATTTTGGTCCATATTGACATGATGGCATCACACAGTTGCCGCAGATTTGTCGGCTGCACATCCATGATGTGAATCTCCCGTTCCACCACATCCCAAAGATGCTCTATTGGATTGAGATCTGGTGACTGTGGAGGCCATTGGAGTACAGTGAACTCATTGTCATGTTCAAGAAACCAGTCTGAGATGATTCCAGCTTTATGACATGGCGCATTATCCTGCTGAAAGTAGCCATCAGATGTTGGGTACATTGTGGTCATAAAGGGATGGACATGGTCAGCAACAATACTCAGGTAGGCTTTGGCGTTGCAACGATGCTCAATTGGTACCAAGGAGCCCAAAGAGTGCCAAGAAAATATTCCCCACACCATGACACCACCACCACCAGCCTGAACCATTGATACAAGGCAAGATGGATCCATGCTTTCATGTTGTTGACGCCAAATTCTGACCCTACCATCCGAATGTCGCAGCAGAAATCGAGACTCATCAGACCAGGCAACGTTTTTCCAATCTTCAATTGTCCAATTTCGATGAGCTTGTGCAAATTGTAGCCTCAGTTTCCTGTTCTTAGCTGAAAGGAGTGGCACCCGGTGTGGTCTTCTGCTGCTGTAGCCCATCTGCCTCAAAGTTCGACGTACTGTGCGTTCAGAGATGCTCTTCTGGCTACCTTGGTTGTAACGGGTGGCTATTTGAGTCACTGTTGCCTTTCTATCAGCTCGAACCAGTCTGGCCATTCTCCTCTGACCTCTGGCATCAACAACGCATTTCCGCCCACAGAACTGCCGCTCACTGGATGTTTTTTCTTTTTCAGACCATTCTCTGTAAACCCTAGAGATGGTTGTGCGTGAAAATCCCAGTAGATCAGCAGTTTCTGAAATACTCAGACCAGCCCTTCTGGCACCAACAACCATGCCACGTTCAAAGGCACTCAAATCACCTTTCTTCCCCATACTGATGCTCGGTTTGAACTGCAGGAGATTGTCTTGACCATGTCTACATGCCTAAATGCACTGAGTTGCCGCCATGTGATTGGCTGATTAGAAATTAAGTGTTAACGAGCAGTTGGACAGGTGTACCTAATAAAGTGGCCGGTGAGTGTATAACAGCCAAAGGGAGCATTCACACAATGTAACGCGGCGCTGATTCTGGCACGATAACTCGCGTAAAAATCAGCGCTGCAAAACAGAATCCCGTTGACGTCAATGAGTTCCGTTTAGCGCACGAAACTCATTGAAATCAATGGGTTAAACGGAACCCATTGACGTTGATGGGATTCTGTTTTGCAGCGCTGATTCTTACGCAAGTTCTCGTGCCAGAATCAGCGCCGCATTACATCATGTGAATGCCCCTAAATGCAGGCGCTGAACTGTATATGAGTCAGAACATTTGGTAAGCCTTTCCCAAAGCTTTATCCTATTCTAAATGACCCCACTAGATCTGTAATGCTGGCAGCATCAATGCTTGCAAATGAATGAACGTCGAAGGATTATGTGTAGGGTAAACTTCAATCCCACTGTCATAAAGTCTGCAACATTTCCTTATATCCAAGGATTACATAGGAAATAATCATCTATTCTAAACATGTAAGTAATCCGTTCTGACAATATAAACAGATGATTAGGGAGGATATATAATCTTATCTGTATCTATGTCATAAAATGGATCCATTAGATCATAACCACTAATTTCCTCCGCAGACAAGTAAAATAAACCATCGTCTTTTACATCAAAAGAGCCTTGGTTGAGTGATGCCTGGCGGTATGGTATGTTAGTAGCCTGTAGTGCATGCAGAGCTGGACAAGTGGGTGAGATTCTCCTGGAAATCATTTGTATGGCATAAAGGGATTAGCGTTGCTCTCTTAGCTTTTGATATTTGATTGTCAGCCTGTGACCTCTGTTGAACTGATGTCCGCCTCTACAAGAAGATTTCATTAGTGCACCTATCTTCCAGGCAGCATAACAAATAGTGCAGGGACGGAAAAGTACAGATGCCCTTGAAAAACAAACTTAACAGATGGGAAATTGGCCGGAAAAGTTACTTTTGTTTTTTTACAAAAAGCAGACGTCACGTTATATTTTATTTAAATATCAATGCAATATGTTAAAATAGTTCTTAGTCTTGGTCTTAGTTCCCAGAATACATGGAAAATACTTTACAAGAACCTGCTGCTAAATAGTGTGTATGTGTCCTTCTAATCTAATCTAATCTAATCTAACATATAAATGTGAAAGTTTGTGTTTGGATGTTTGTTCCCTAATCACGCCTAAACGACCGAACAGATTTGTGTGAATTTTTGTATATACTTACCTTGGGTCCTGGAATGAAACATAGGCTACTTTGTAGAGCCCTACCCCACCGGACTTTGGGAGGGGATGCCGTGGTAGGAGGGGGGGTAGTGGGGTACGTGAGAGGGGGGTTGGTGCGGAGGCACCCATAGTATGCTCGTTGCTGATAGGTTCATTAGTCTGCTAATGTGAATGAACTGACCAATATCCTACTCTATTGTATAAGCTATTCCAAAGTTATAGTCCCTGCACCCACTCTATCCCCTTCCCTTCATACTGAAAGATCTAGGACTTCAATTCCACTCTGATTTAGCCAAACCTTCCCCTATCCCAATTGTGCTGGCCCAGCCAATGAGGGGCAAGGATTCTGCACCAAAAGAAGTAATATTATTGTATATATGTCACCTCTACTTGCCTATTGGTAATGCTCCAGATTGTCCCAGTGTTTATGACTATTTGATACAAATTGAAATTCACTGGAATAAGAGTTTACTAAATATGGTTAAAACTTTTCCTTTCCCCTCTTTCCTTGGAAGTCTGGTAATGCCCGGCTTACTCATCCCTTTGTTTATTTCTCTTCACCTTTCCCATGCATGTCTCTGATACCTAAGACCTCAAGGAATTAGTAAGAATCAAATAGCATGTACAGATGCCCTACTCATCTCTGAGCTTTCTTCTCAGCATGTTCTGAGGTTGAAGGTCACTAGACTTCTTATTTGCTTTGTCTGAACAGGAGGTACCTTGTGAAGGTGATGATTTCTTAAGTCGTGAATCTTCTTGGGAAGCTATTGATATTCTACTGAATTTTTTTGCTTCTGCTAATTTGGTCATTATACAATAACTGACATTACACTATCTGTATTCTCTTACAGCCTTCTGATCATATCAAATTCCCTTAAAAAACATTGCTATGAACTATCCTGTCTGGCGCTATTCTCTGTATCACTGCTGATGTATAATAACTTGTAGTCATATGCATCGGCTTATGTATTTCTTTTCATCATCCAATTCAATGCAACTAATACTCCATTGCGATCCAAGGATCTCTCTGCTTTGCCACTAACAATGAGCTGATCACAAAGTGTCCGCAGAGATTTGCTTCAATAGTTACATTTCAGTGAATTCTCCATTTCTCTGCACTGCCTCCACAGGCAAAAATTAGTACTACACCTTTATGTCTTTTCTACAGGACAGGGAGATGGTATCACTGCTCTTCACTTTAACCAATAGAAGAGGACTCCTTAATATATGAACATTTATTTCCTAAACTGGACAGCCCCTTTAAGATCCATTAGCATGTGTATACATGTCTTACCACTTCCTTCCGCAGGTCATGCTCCTCTAATTCTATTGCAGTTGGAATTTTTTTTTTTAGCCTTGCCATTCCTGAGAAATCATTTCTGCTATTTTGGGAACAATTCTGCTCTCTATTGTCAAGTGGGCGGTCCTAGCCGGTCTGCTCTAGCTCAGGAACACCTACCTGACATTAGAGAGCCTAATTAGTATATTGGAAACTGAAACTAATATCACCAATTGTGCTGTACTAGAGGCAGCAGAAGTTTAGCTGTGTCTATGTGTCCCTGCTACCTCTTGTGTCACCCCCTCTACCTCATAGATTGTAAGCTCTTACGAGCAGGGCCCTCAGTCCCATTGTGTGAAATGACTTTCTTTGTAATGTATCTTGCTGTCTGTATTTGAACCCTACAAATTGTACAGTGCGGCGGAATATGTTGATGCTACATAAATAAAATTTATTATTATTATAATATTGTCTATGGAAGGCTACAACGTCATGGGGGCTGTGATAGGTCCCCTTAATTAGGACCCCATAAAAGTATTCTAAATCCAGAATATCTGCATTTACACTTACATGAGCAATTGAGATCTCAATATACTCACAGCATATTGTACATACAGTACAACCTTAGAGCCCGTTCAGATTGGGCTACTTGTCCCTTTGGGTAGAGTGGACTTTCTTGACACCTCAAGTTTATCAAGTACAAACTACAAACTGGAACCAAGTAGACCAAATTGGTACCCCACCAATTGGGATGGGGGACCATAAAATGAGGCACCGTGCTTACTCTGATTTGGAAAATTATACAAAACTTTATTGGAGACCCATTGGTGTGTGATAGTGTGTCTCCAATAAAGTTTTGCATGATTTTCAAAGAGCGCAGTGCCTCATTTTACAGTCCCTGCCCCAATTGGTGTGGTACCAATTTGGTCTACTTGGTTCCAGTATCTTTTCATCCCTTCTTGGGATGTTGAAGGCTTCTCCCGCTTTCCCTATGCCTGACGTTCTTTGAAGAGGACGTCCATATACAGGGGGATTTCCAATGGTAGTCTCCCCTGAATCTACTCAATGCTCAGTGCTCCTGTTGTTTGTTTGCCACAAACTACAAAGGGAAATCAATCTCAAGGTCTATAGTTATGGAATAAGAAGAAAAACCTTGGGATCCTCCCATTCCAGGATGGGAAGTTGTGATGCTACGGTAGATGTGAAACCAATTTGTTATATACAGATTAGAGATGAGCGAGTAGTATTTGATCGAGTAGGTATTTGATAGAATACTATGGTATTCGAAATACTCGTACTCGATCGAGTACCACTCGCTATTCGAATGGAAAAGTTCGATGCAGAACCAGCATTGATTGGCCGAATGCTATACAGTCGGCCAATCAACGCTGGTTCTTCTCCTACCTTTAGAAGTCTTCTCCGTGCAGCTTCCCTGCGGAGTCTTCCGGCTCTTCATTCACTCTGCCAGGCATTGGGCCTGGACAGAGTCGACTACGCATGCCCGCTTGTAGTGCGGACTGTTCGCTCATCTCTAATACAGATGCGTCCTTCTTTATCTTTCGTCTTGGCTCAACACATTCCAAAACAGGTTAATACCCACTCTTTAAAACAATATGTGATTTTCTGGTACTCTATTGGGGGCGTGAGTTTGGCTACCATGGTGTGATAATGTATTAAATTTTTAATGTTAGAAATTGGAGTCCTTATGACACTTGCAGAAGGACTGGGATGTTTGGTGTTAAGACTTAGACAACGAAAAAGACTTTGGGCAAGTTTAGACGTAGTTTTTTGGTCAGTATTTTGAGGCCGTATCCACTTCAAAATACTCACCAAAAAGATGGCTCCCATTGAAATCAATGGGAGCTGCGCAGGTCTTTTTTCCGCCAGCCGTTTCTTCCAGGTCCCGGAAAAAAAAAGCGAGATGCTCATTCTTCAGGCTGAGTCACCTTGCAATTTGGCCTGAAGATATACCCTCCTCTAGACTAGTCCCATTCATTGGGCCTAATCAGGAGCAGAGTGCGTGACTAGATGCCAGTGCAGTGCAGCGGCCTTCAGTCACGGCTACCCGGTTTTTGGATCAGAACCTGGCTCCAATCCGACCTTCACCTCAGGTTCCGATCCAAATAACCTCGTGTGAACTTACCCTTTATTTTCTATTTCTCTCTCTAGTCCAGTTATTCTCTCTGCAAACAGAAGTCCTTTATGATTCCTGAACATATGAGATTTGCTACAAGAGAGTAACACTATCAATGCTAATCCCCAGATCTATACCTAGAAAATACACAGCTGCATAAATAAACATAACTGCAATAAAGCAAGTCACACCAAAGCCGTACACAAGAGCTTTATTTATCCAGCCCATAGAAAACGAGTTGTTTCATGGAGGCAAACTGTATAAAATGTTGCTGTGACCTCTGTGCGGAACTGCTTTAGAGAAGTGAAGTGTTTTATACTCTTTTACATCTGTGCCTTCGTTCATTTTCCATGTAATGGAAACAGTGAGGAGGAGACGGTGTGTTTGCTCCTTGGCAGGAGTTTTTAACAAGAGATCACATCTTCGAGGGTAAAATAATATATTTGCTTCAAACTCCTCTGCAATTTTTAATGGATTTTAAATCACCTCTGTGTTTAACCCATTCACTTTGCATTGTATAGGGGTTTACACTTTATGACTTTTGCGTTGGGTATGGTCACAATTCCATGCAGTGTTCAAGGAACACATATATATATATATATATATATATATATATATATATATATATATATATATACATATAGATAGATAGATAGATAGATAGATAGATAGATAGATAGATAGATAGATAGATGTTACTCCTATGTCACAATCATAGGAGTAACTTATGGGCCCCAATACTAAATCTGTAACAGGGACAACCGCATATTCCTATGTTAGTAATGGGGTCTTCTCATGTGGCAGGGGGTCTTATGATCTCCCTCCAATACCAGTGCCCAGGTGCATCTACTCCATATAACTATACACTCGCTTAAAGCCATTTATAAACAACATTTCATAAATGAATAGTACAGGTAAAAATAAGAAACTTTGTAATATATCTTATTAAAGAGATGGTTTTTCTTCTTCACTTTTCAGGCAGAGTAACTTTCTACATATTGGTCTATGAAGTGGGGAAGTGGGATAGAAAGAACACTTTAAGTGATTGCTTGCTATGCTGTTACTCTGTACACTTGTAACACCGCTATGTTTGTAGATAAGAGGCTACCAGTGCACAGAATGTGGCAATATATCAATTAACTAGCCAGCAGGAAAATGCTACTCCACTCCTCCCTTCTCCATAGTGTATTCTATATATGAGGCTGAATATGGAGATGATTATAGTGTAAACCAACTGTCAGATTGAAGATAAGGAGTAGGAGAAGTTGACAAGTTTTATGCTTTCCAGTCTCATAGTATGCAGAAAACACATGCTACATAGTGTACCCTTTGTGCAGTCAGTGGTAGATATACTCTGTGCAGCAGTAGAAAAAAAATCTAAAAATGTCACAAAATACAGTATGATGCAGTCAGTTCATTGTCCCTGCCTAGAAAGAGATTTGTACTTCCTTTATAATGACAATACAATACTAACTAGGGTTGGGCCGATCTTGAGATTTCAGGATCGTTTTTAAAATCTGATTTTCAATCATTTTCCAACTGATCGCGAAATTTGCTCGATCGCCAATCGGGATCCGATCTTTCCCGATCCCAATCGTTATGTTTATGGTGTGGGGTTGAGCCGATCTTGAAATTTCAGGATTGTTTCTAAAATCTGATTTTCGATCATTTTCCAGCCGATTCCGATCGTGAAATTTGTTTGATCACCCATCGGGATCTGATCTTAGTACTAACATATGTTCGGATGTAAGGAAAAACATGGCAGGCAAAGGGTCATTTGCTCAACATGCATGAACTCATGAAAGCTACAGTATTAGCCAACTCAAATTTCTATTCTATTCTTTGTTTTGGGGGTTTGTTCGATTTTTTGTTTTTTCTCTGGTGACTTCTATTTTGTTTTCATTGTTTGAACATTGTATCCATGGCCTCTGGATATTACCAGTACTTGCCATCCATCACATTTATTACTACACAGTGACTTGAGACATTCTCCTGTCTGCATCACTATATATCTCTGAAGTGACGGCTGTGATTGAGTGTTTTTCTTATAGTTCAATAAGGATTTTCCCTTACAGAACATGGCAATGATGTGACTTCTTCTCGCAGACCAGGCCCCCATTCAGCGAGGCTTCTCTAGTTGACTGCACTTCCAGAGTCATGTTATGTTCTTCTTGGGTTAGCGTGGTTACAAGTGGCGGGTATTTTATGATGTGCTGCTAGAAGTGCCACCTACTACAGACAGCAGCTGGGAATTCCTATGGAGCCGCCAGATTGCATAAGAGCCGGTCTTGCATCAGGACTGTTTACAAATGTGACAGCAATGTACGAGTCCTATATAGATGTATCTGATTCATTCTCTCTGTTCATTCTTATATATTAAGCAGACAGATCAATCCACCTGCCGTGTAATCTCACATAAAGCTATGTACAGGCGAAAAGCAAAATGGGCAGAATACCCCTGGGATGCTAGTAAAGGGTTAAGATGGCTATTTTTTTTTTTAAATGTAGATTGTGAGCCCCACATAGAGCTCACAATGTACATTTTTCCCTATCAGTATGTCTTTTTTGGAATATGGGATGGAAATCCATGCAAACACGGGGAGAACATACAAACTCCTTGCAGATGGTTTTATGCCCTTGGTGGGATTTGAACACCGGGACCCAGCGCTGCAAGGCTGCAGTGCTAACCACTGAGCCACCGTGTGGCCCCTAAGATGGCTATTTAAACAAGAACTTACGTTACAGTAAAAGCAGAATAGATACGGTAGTTGGTGTGTGGTCATCGATGGCGCGTACTGTATCATAGAAGGAGGGTGCTTGTGTTGTGTCTAGGTTGGGGCGCTCTGGGTATGTCGCTTTTCTGATTATGGGCACTTGTCATCCCTCTCCGGAGCACACAGTAATGCCTACTACTATATTTTCCAGATATGTTGATACTTTGCTTTGTTAGTGATTAATGTTTCTCAGCACAGTTTGGTTTACAGAAAAATAAAGCGGTCAATGGGTTGTCGACCTTACTTAACACTGAAATAACCATTGCTCAGACCTCCATCAAAGACCCCTAGAAAGGGCCACAGCAGACTCTACCTGCTCAGGAGGCTGAGGGCCTTCGGAGTCCGGGGGCACTTCTTAGGGCCTTCTTCAACTCTGTGGTTGCCTCAGCCATCTTTTTCGGTGTGGCCTGCTGGGGGAGCAGTATATCAACCAGGGACTGAAATAGACTTGACAGGCTGATCAGAAGGGCCAGCTCTGTCCTGGGGAGCCCCCTGGACTCAGTACAGGTGGTGGGTGACAGAAGGATACTGTCTGTGGTGACCTCCATGCGGGAGAACAAATCCCACCGCATGTATGGGACCCTGATGGGACTTGGCAGCACTGTAAGTGACCGTCTGCTTCACCCCAAGTGTGAGAAGGAGCGCTATCGCAGGTCCTTCCTTCCAAACGCGACCAGGCTGTATAATCTACATCAGACCAAGCGAAGATCACTCCGCACAGAGAACTAATGATTATGACGATGACCATGAGGTCTTCCTCTTTCTCTTCCGTTTTTTCCTTAGCTGCTATGGACTCCTAGTATATCTTCTCTTCTCAGCTTATGTGTGTCTACGTCTGTAATATATTACTGTGTATTATCCTGTATCTGTATTACTATGCTGCTGTAACATGCTGAAATTTCTCCAATGTGGGACTATTAAAGAATTATCTTATCTTATCTTAGTCTCACCACTTGCTGGAAATGGGAGATTCATCATGCCTTATATGCCAATTTCTCGCATACAAGGAATTGAAAAGTTGCAGATTTTTGGGTTCTTTTACATGACTTTTCCTCCATTGTCATCACTTTTGTGAAAGGGGGCACAGTAAGGGGTGAGATATGCGTCAGGGCTGTCAGATATGCCAGATTTATGATGCCTGAACTTTACACCAGCTACAAGCTGGTGTGGATTTTGATGTAGGTACATAGTCTGGCGAAGGGTGTATTTGATTCATTAAATAGCATGTGCTAGATCTCCCTCAATATTGTAGCTCTAGAAAGAAAAAGTCTTAGGCTAAGTCCCCACATAATGAGCAACAGCCAAAAAGCGCTGCGAGAAACGCGTTGTAGTTTTTCCCCCAGCACTTTTCACAGAAAGCCTGCAGAGTTTTCAAATATGGAAAATTTCAGGGTTTCTGTAAATATAATTGACATGATACAATTTACAAAAGTGCAACAGTTTTTAAAATCGCAGCATGTGGATATTTTTCTGCAATTAGCCAGAATCCCATCCACTTTTCAGGTACTATAAAACGTAATGCTTTTGCACAGTAGGGCTCTAGCCAAAAGAGGACCTTTCACCACCTCCAACAACCCCAACTCTTTACTGTCCCATTCATTCCAGTACATTTGGTATTTTTTCTCTAGTTCCTACCACTTCTGAACAATTTGTGCTGTCAGTTTCAGCAGATGATATATTAAGCTTTCTGTAGTTAAGTGGGCGCTCCTTGTCTTGACCAGATAGTCTCACTGCACACCTTAGGGATAGTTCACACTGGGATAAGTGCTGCGCATTTTGGTTCTGATTTTGACGCGGGAAGCCATGTCAGAATAGGACCAAAATGCGGCTTCCCACTCCGGAGTAGGCCCAAATGAATGGGTGGTGAGGGACCGCGAGGCAGACGCCAGGGCTGAATCAACCGCGGAATCCGCCTGAAGAATGGGCAGCTTGCTTCTTTTTTCTGTGAGCGGGAACATACCACTCACAGAAAAAAGGAAGCTAGCTGACTTCATAGACCTCTATTGTGAGGGGGTGGATTCTGGCGTGGATTCAGCGCCAAAATCTGCCCCCTCTTGCCCCGTGTGAACGAGCCCTTACAACAAAGAGCAGAATTGTGCGGAACCCAACTGAAATAGTTGCTGGTGAATGGTAGGGACTGTGTGCTGGAATTAGTAGAGCGGCACATATTGAAGGATGCAAAGAAATTATTACCTCTAATGGGGAATGTAAATCCATTCAATAATGGCAAGTCAATCATCAGTCCAGATAAACTCGAATATATTATTAATCTTCATTTATTTGTGAAGCAGATCAGTTTTATAGATCTTAATTCTATAGGAAATCTGCCATTTGCCTGCTAAGCTTGTCTGCTCTATTTATTGCATGTGAATAAATATGATGGAAATGTGCAATAATCATATCATCTACCATCTTCATATGAAAGCTCTTTGTTAGCTTGGCCCTAAAGATCGCTTTGACATCTATCACTTACCATCCGTCATCTCCATAAAATATTCCATAGTATTTCATCCTCCCACTCCCTAACTGGTTTAATTCTCTCAAACCAGGGCCTCCTGGAGCAAGGGGCAAGAGAGGACAAAATGGGGAGCCAGGTACTGTATATTTTGCTTATGGTTACTGGGATTCTATCATTTTTTTAAATTGTTTCTATTACCCATTTAATTATTATTAATATTATTAATATTATTATTATTTTATGTTCATTTTTATTGATTAAACATTAAATTTCCAATTGTGCAGCATACACATAAATGTACAGTCATACTAATATTGTCACATTACATATCTAAATTTTATATATATATATATATATATATATATATATATATATATATATATGACACTGCACATCATATTTGCAGACTATCCCATAGTACAATAACCTATGTAATGTAAACCTAGAAGTGCAGTAAGAGATAATAAAAAGGAATAAACTTAGCTGATATTATCAGTCTTCAGGATTTCCTGGATGTTCCTGGATGCAGAGAGCACAGGGTTTCATTTCCCCCTGATTTTTTTTTTTCCTAAAAATAATGGAGATGGTGGGACTTACCCAAAGAGAAAAAGCTTGACAAGTGCTAGTCTTCTACTGTAGACAGACAAGTGGGGGGGGGGGAGGCTCCTGCTGCAGATGGTTACTTTAAATGGAGTCTATCAGTAGGAAAAGTGGTATAAGACTAAGGGCGGGTTCACACCTGCTCCCGGTCTCCGCTTTGCAGGTTTCCTCTTCTGCCCAAGAAATTGGACAGGAGACAGAAACTGGCAGTCAGTTTTCAAACCTATTCACTTGAATGGGTTTGCAAAGTGCCCGCCAGTGAGCGTCTTCTGGTCTCCGCGGTGAAACCATTTTTTTTTAACCAGACACGAAGTCGGACATGCAGGACTGTGTGTCTGATTAAAAAAAAAACTTTTTTGCTGCGGAGACCAGAAGACGCTCACAGGCAGGCACTGACTGCCGGGTTTCCGTCTCCTGTCCAGTTTCTCGGGCAGAAGACGGAAACCCACAAAGCGGAGACCGGGCGCTGGTGTGAACCCACCCTAGTGGATGGTGGAGAAACAGCACTACAAGGCAAAAATGCCTTTCTTATCCTGCATTGCAACTCATAAAAATATGTGTTGTATTCCTATGCGAATTAGCTGACAAGAGCATTAGGAGCTTAGATAACCAGCCTGGCAGGAGAGGACATATACCTAAAGACCATTCAATTAATACTGAATGCGGATCTGCTATGCAGAATAAGAAAGGTATCATTGGAAAATATAGAAGCCGCCTTACAAGGTTTTCATTTGGTCCCATTTCTTGACATTACACATTGTATACCAAATGTCATGCCTAAATCAGTGGAGATAAAATTCCAGTCAGATTTAACCCCTACCCTTCAAAAAATGGCCTAGTAAAATTTATACTACAAGGTGACCAAGAAATGGGAAAGTTGTATATCCTGTAGGTAGTCTTAATCTGAATATGTGCTTGTGAAGAGGACATTACATTGTACCCTCCACAGTAAGTAGGGGTCTATCGTGTCCTACTTAGGGTAAGTTCACACAGAGTTTTTTGGTCAGGGTTTTGAGGCTATATCCGCCTCAAAACCCTGACCAAAAAGACAGCTCCCATTGAAATCAATGGCAGCCTCTCAGGTCTTTTTTTCCGGGAGCCGTTTCTTCCGGCTCTCGGAAAAAAGAAGCGAGGTGCTCATTCTTCAGGCCGAGTCCCCTCACGATTCGGCCTGAAGACACTCCCTCCTCCGGACTAAGCTCATTCATTGGGCCTAATCCAGAGCTGAGTTCGCAGCTGGATACTGGTGCAGTGCTCCGACTTTCAGTCGCGGCTACCCGGTTTTTGGATCGGAACCTGAGGCGGCCTCAGGTTCCGATCCAAAAAACCCCGTTGGAACTTACCCTAACTCTGACAATGATCCTAATACTAGTAGCCTGAACCATTGCACTTGTTAATGAATACTTGTGAATAAGTATATAGACATACAATTCTAGAAATATCTTGAGTCGTGACTTTGTTTTTGTCATTTATCAGTTTCATCGTATTTATACATAAATCTCCCGTATTCGTGCCTTCATTTGACCCATGATGCTTTGCAGTAAGGCAATGACCTCAAACTTTTAGCGTAGGCGAGTTTTCTGTTCTCACCACAAAAGGTCTATTTTCCCCATTATTTCTAAGCAAGTAAGGGAGATTACCCGAAAAAAGTCTTCCTGGCCCCCTAAATCCTCATGGGGACGTTACACTGCGATACCTTGTTTGTGCAGTACTTAGCCGGTCTGAGTATAGTCTTACCCATCGGCCTGTGTACAGCCATAGAGCTGTCATTGTGCCATTACAATGGACTCATATGACACTAGTATGATATGTGCCGAATGCCAAAACACATGACTAGAGGTGAGAATGATGAGAAACAAAAGGTAAAAAGACTTGGTCTGGAGGAGACAAGGACATGTTCTTCTACGCCAGCTTGTCTAGAAGGGTTACAGTGTTTACCTTATGGCGCTCAATGTCATTGTGGTACCGAAGTGGTGCACAAGGTGCTGCTACTCCTAAAACCAGAAAATACTAATACCATGTTGAGGGATTATTGCCAAACTAGTATATCTACTCCAAGAGAAACAGATTGCCAGCTGTGGACAGCGCTATTTCGATCTGGTTGGATCCTTAAACATCACAATAATCCTGATGCCTGATGTTTAAGGGGCTGTCCTAGGGGCATTATTTTCCTAACTACGTCCTGGAAAACAGATTTGCATATTCTCCAGAATCCCCCAGTGGAGTAAAAATGGCTTGTAAGTCTCCTTACACCAGCAAAGGCACTCTCCTTAAGGAGTTCTCTTGGTTCAAGAACTTTACTTACTTGGTAAAGCCTCAGGCAATCACCCCCCCCCCCCATATAAAACAACATATGGGGATTGACCCCTATAAACACCACCTAGTCTCAGAGATCTCACAGCCTTACCCACTTCTGCTCCTTCCATATTGAGAGTAGACCAGATTCCTTCTCTGCTTGATTCACTCAATTTTACGATGGATCCAGACTCAGGTCAACTATTTACAAGCTGCTCTGGAACAGGCTGCCAACCAATAAAAACGCTGCCATTTCCTTCCGACTAGTGTGCCGTTGTGTCTGCTACACCAGAGGAGAGTCCTGTACCTGCCTATTACTCTGCACATGACTATCCTAGACTCGCATGGCTCCCAGCCACTTCTCACTGACAGCCAGTCTTTTTCTTAGGCCTAGTTCAAACGGACTATTGACCACATATTTTGGTTCTGATTTTGACGCACGAAGCGCGTCAGAATCAGGACCAAATTGCGCCTGCCACGGCTAGTCATGACTGTCGTGGCTTCTGACAGTCATGGCTTTCCGCTCCGGAGTAGGCCCAAATAAATGGGCCTAGTCCGGATGGATTGTTTTGACCTAGACGCACCACGGCGATTTCCGCTGCAGTGTCCGCCTCAAGAAAGGGCAGCTCGCTTCTTTTTTCCGCGAACGGGAACAAACTGCTAGTGGAGAAAAGAACGCTACCGGTCTACATAGACCTCTATTGTGAGGGGGCGGATTTTGAGGAGGATTTAGCGCCAAAATCTGCCCCCTCTTGCCCCATGTGAACTAGCGTTTAGGGATATATTCACAAGAAGTTTTTTGCAGATGTGGAATCCACCTCAAAATCTACCTGCAAAACCGCCTCCCATTCATTTCAATGGGAGTCTAGCAATTTTTTCACACTAGCAATTTTTTTCACAAGCCCTTTCTTCATGCGGATTCCGCAACCAAGTCAGCCATGGCGTCCGCTGCTCGAGACACCCTCCTGCTTAGGCCCATTCATTCGGGCCTAATCAGAAGCGGGATGCGCTGCATCAGCATCCCGTCGCAGCTAGCCGTGCAAAAATGCCACACAGCGGAAAAGGTTTCCGCCGTGTGAATTTACCCTTATCATGCTACCAACAGGTATCTAAGTTTGGCACCATCTCTTATATCATTTTGTGTTGAGTTATCTACATACCTCAGTTATAATAATTCTCACAAAATGACCCACAAAGTATAAAAACACTAATATGAGGCTGTCTATAGCATTAAATGAGTAATATAGGAGGAAGCTGAATAATTATTCCTGATAACCAAGATGTGATGAGAAAAAAAACCCCATCTCTCTATAGTGCAGATATCTCTCTGCTTTGAAGAGCTCTCATCTCCTTCCCCTCCCATAACCATAGACCTATATTGTTCAGAAGAAGACAATATGTGAAGAAACAGTCATTTTCTTTAATAAATTATATTTTCAAAATACATCTTGGCCCCCAAGATGGATTCATGTAAAAAAAAAAAAAAAAAAAAAAAAAATGCTGTAAATCCAATATGCTCACTCCTATTTAATATATGGGAATTTATGAATACCTGTTCACCAGAGTGAACCTAGCCTCTCAGCCTGGACAGGTGAGTAAATTATCAACAGATACCTACCGGAATAATCCAATAGGTTGTGGCCAATTACAAAAAGAATACGCCCGCCCGCCCCCCATGCCTGTTCATATATTGTAGTCTCCTACTGTTCGCACCTGTTTAAATGGAACCTTGGCAGAGGTGTTACTATGACCTCTGTGTGAACGTGGTTTTATTGCCTTGTGACTTGCTGTGTAGTGGAGCATGCTGTACTATTTTATGTAGAATATTTCCTTTATAATATGTGGAGCAGTGATCTTTACCTTGATCATCTGTATCCATCGCTTCTCATAAATATTGATAAAAGGGACATTGAGTTGCTAATATTATCGCTAGTACTTTGGCTGTTTACTTCTATGCTTTCTAGCATTCGGCTACATAATAGATGACCTGCTTATAAAGGTTTATGTTGGACTTGATACGTATAATAGTTTACATCCTCCCTATTAGAGGCCTCTTGGCAACCAATAGATGTTTATAGCTAAGATGTGTTATGTCACGGAGCGAAGGTATACGTCTTCCTCCGGAAGGTCTTTTGAATCAACACGGACGCAAGAGGTCGGGAGACAACAGCAATTTATTGTAATCCACAAAGTTAGTAGCCGGCGGCGGTCACATCAACCGTAATAACAATAAGTCCACAGAAGTCACAATCCAATGATAACTTTGGTTCCTTGGTCCTGTAACTAAATTCTGGCTCTCTGCAGAGCTGTGCACAGGCCGGCTAACACATACTAACTCCAGCTACAACTATATACTAAAACTGTTACACCTATATCTGTGGGTGGGAAGGGCTGAGTCACAGATCCTTCCCCCCTCACCTATACCAAGGAGAGCAGACTCCCTGTCTACTATGGACAATGCACCATCCAACATCTTCTTGGAGACACTGATCAGATTATCTCCACCCATTGTCCTCACTGGTCCTCACTAGTTAGAGGTATTTGCATACAATGTGCTAACACACTAGACCCGAATCAGCCAACTACACACTGATGTTTACAACAGGTTAGAGAATACATTCCACATGAAATATATATTACACATTGCCTATAGTATAGACTCTAACCATCCCGTGACATGTTATGTGACGATTTATAGCTGAAAGTCTAACAAAGCGAATACAAGCGAATACCGGCCATTGGTGATAGAAGGATTACAGCCAGATCAGACAACAGAATCTAACACAGTTATTATAGACCCCAACTCAATATCTTCTATCAGATGTTCCTCTTTATTCTCTGCCAGGTAAATGTTGGAAATAGAAACAAGAATATATGTCTTTATCGATACCCAGACAGGCACAAGAAATATCTGAATTATTAATAGCTCTCGATAGATCAGCCAGAATTTAAGTGTTAGGAAACTGATGCGACAATCATGGACAGTAAGTCCTGGGCAACCAGAATCCCCAAATACAGAGGCAAAAACAGACCTGAGTGTACAACGCTCTCCTAACCAGAGCAGAACCAGGCCCCAGAGGTCTTCGCCAGAGCTCCTGATGGTGGAGTTGGACTTGGTAAATTCTGGGATCCCGCAACTGCCCCGAGAGCGCCACACACTCAGCGCACCCCAAATAGCAGAGGACCCAGAAACAATAACCTCAGCAGATGAGGAGACGGATGAGCTGGTCAATAGGAGGTAGCAGAAGCACAACAGGAAGGTTGTACAGGCCAAGTCGGTACACAGGAGGTCTCGCGGGTTCCAGGATAGCCAATAACGAGGTCAATCTAGCCGGGTCGGTACACAGGAGGTCACGTGGTAGCAGGAGGGACAAGCAAATGCGTAGTCAGGAGAGCCGGGTGATACACAAGAGGTCATGGAGTAGCCAAGCAGAGGTCAAGCAGGAGTAGACAGGAAACAAGCCGAGGTCATCCACAGGGGGTCATACACAGGAACACAGAAGGGCAAACAGGAGATTCAGGGGGTCAGGATAGGAACAGAAGCGCAGGAGGAGCTGTCACCAGGTCATCTGAATAACCAGCAATGGGCCGGAGCTAGAATGAGGCCTAAATATCCTCTGGCCCACTGCTGACCCCAGAAGTAGGCCTTTGGGTCCATGGAGGAGAACGGAATCCCCGCAGACTATTGTGGAGGTTTCGACCCTCCTCCATAAGACCGGAAGTGCCGATGTGCGTTAACAGAGCAGGCCAGCAGCCTCCACGCGATGCAGTGGGGGCTCAGGACCAGAGTATTAAAATAAAGTCTGGACCAACTCACATACAATTCAGGTATAACTCACAAAAGTTTTCATGCTAGAGTTAGAATAAACTTGCCAGGCTGACCCTGGCCCACCTTGCTCCGCCCGAAAAGTGGTGGGTGAGATAGAGTTGCCCACGACAAAGATTACCTTTGTAGGAGGCCATTGTAGAGGAAATAAAGCATTACTGGAGTGGTTAATATCTCTATGCACATTGCAAGGCTTGTTACATGGTTAACCTTTGATTTACATGATGGATATCTCCAATGCTTGGGACCAGCAAATAAAGATTTCCTCCTACTGAAAGAGAGGTGATTTGCATATTTTCCCCATGGAGCATTGCCAATAAGACTTCATACACAGCTGGGTCTCCTTAATAAAAAACAGTATCCCCCAAAGCTGCATTACACGGTGGGATTACCAATGAAGGGCTCTCTGTTCTGGTTCGTAGATGGGGTTCTTGAACAGTAGACCGACCATATGGTGTCATTCTGGTGATGTCTTAACCGGGCATATGAGGAGAGGCTATCCTGATGGGCTGGCCACTTAAAACCAGATATTGACATACATCACTTTTTCTAATTTGTATTTAATTTAATTTTATTTATTTGCAGATTTTTTAATTCTATTTTTTTATGCCTGATTATGGGGGCTGCCATCTTGCCTGAGCTTCTCCTTTGAAATGAAATACTTTGTAGCATAGTCATGGCCATAGGCAGCTGGAGCTCGTTCATTAAGGTCTATGGGCGAGTTTTCTACACATGGTCTGTACAGGGAGTAGATAAGACGTGGCATCAGTAATGGGTGCTATGTGGTGTTATAATCAGAGGAGTTATCTTCTATCCTATCTGCCTTGTATGATGATGTAAATGAGATGACTGCTGCAAAGAAAACTCCTGCAGAATTTGCTAATTGTCAGACTATTATTAGGCTTAGTTCAGAATCAGTGGTGTAACTAGGAATGGCGGGGCCACGTGGCGAACTTTTGACATGGGGCCCCCCTCAACTGACAGCAATGCCGAAGACCTCGACCGACTCCCTCCTCCGCATTCCTGCACGCTCTATTATGTCCCTTAGTGGCCCCTGCACACAGTATTATGTCCCTTAGTGGCCCCTGCACACAGTATTATACCCCATAGTGGCCCCTGCACACAGTATTATCCCCCATAGTGGCCCCTGCACACAGTATTATGTCCCTTAAAGGCCCCTGCACACAGTATTATGTCCCTTAGTGCAAAGACCCCCGAGTATAATGATTGTGTTTGTGGGGCCCGCGGTGTCACTTACCGATCCCGGCCCCTGCCAGGATCGGTAAGTAAATAGGGCCCGTAACGGCCTATTAAACGGCCTATTAAAGAAAAAAAAAAAAAACGCAGCAGTAGCGGCTGTCGTCGGACCCCTAATGTCCCAGGCCCTGTGGCAGCCGCTATCACTGCTACCACCACTGTGCAGAATATAATATTTTGGCACTGAAAGGTAAAAAATAAATAAATTAAAAAATTCTTTAAAATTCTAACCTAAAACTTTGTTAAAAAAAAAAAATAGATCATTTTCTGATGACATTATTTCTTTGCAGACTTTATAATATATTGCAAGTATTGATTTCAGGGACTGTTGTTGGCTTCTATACAGTTAAGGAGGACCTTTCATGGTCCGGGGCACAGTCAGAAGGGCGTTCCTGACAGTCAGCCAGGTACGTCCTTCTTCAAAGCAGTGCCTATCGCGCTGTACAGTGTGAACAGGGAGGAACGCCCCCTCCCTCTGCTCACAGTGCTCGTCCATAGACGAGTATTATCAGGAGGGGAGGGGGCGTTCCTCCCCGCTCACACTGTATAGTGCGATAGGCGCTGCTGTGGAGAAGGACGTACCTGACAGACTGTCAGGAACGCCCTTCTGACTGTAAAGCGCTACGGTACCGGCACCGATAGCTCTTTACCCAGGGCACAGATCGGGAAAGCCATCAGTGTGCTGAATTCAGTGCACTGTCAGCTTTCCAGCAGTATATAGAACTGCCTGCGCCCTATTTGAAAGGTCCTCTTTAATGTTGTTGATTTAGTCGAGCTGCTGTATACGTTGGTTATGTATATATATATATATATATATATATATATATATATATATATATATATATATGTTACCATGATTGTCTAATTCTCTATCTATATTGTCACACAGTAATTTAATTTCTCTCTTCTCTTTCAGGACCACCTGTAAGTAACTGACATATCGCCTTGTCACTCCGTGCTGTGTTCCTGCTGGTAACATGTTTATAAGGGTTGGGGGTGGCGGAACTCCAATAATATCCAGATAATGAACATGCCAATCATTGTACATAAACTACAACGCAGCGAAAATGCGCAAACCTGGGAAGTTCTGATATATATATGAACAGTTACACATCATGTCTGACAGGTCTAGAAGAAGTGAGACATGAACAAATGCAGTAACACCAATTATTATTATTATTATTATTATTATTATTATTATTATTATTATTCTTTAGTTAGAAGTTTAGTTACAATTTATGTTTTTCAGTTCATGTACAGAAATCCGGTTCCATGATTTTTACATGACATTGACTATTTTATTTGTTGGAAATGTGATGAATTGTGGACGCGCTTGTATTGCCGAGAAATGTATCACACCAGTAGCCAATCGTAAAGTACCATACGCAAAGTCAAATCTGGTTACAAGCAATACCTACAGGATCCAGCCGCTACAAAACTCAAATACAATGCCCATTTTCAGTTGTCTGTCCACTAGGGTTGAGCCGATCTTGAGATTTCAGGATCGATTTTAAAATCCGATTTCCAATCATTTTCCAGCCGATCCCGATCATCAAATTTGCTCGCTCGCCGATCTTTCCCAATCCCGATTGCTGAACCCCAGTAATGAAATATTTATGAATAGGGTTGAGCTGATTTTGAGATTTCAGTATCGATTTTAAAATCCGATTTCCGATCATTTTCCAGCTGATCCTGATCGCGATCGTGAAATTTGCTCAATTGCTGATCGGGATCCGATCTTTCCAGATCGCTCAACTCTACTGCCCATGTTCAAGCATATGTATTATTCAGCGTCTGATGGACAGTATAATTTTACATCTTAATATCCACTCTCATAATGCAGATACAGCACTTACTATTTGACTCAAATTTGTATGGATCTGGTCTGTGCAAGTAATATTAATCATAAAAAGATGCACATTTACAATACATACATTGGAACCGTGTTGCAAAGATATTCTTGAGCACTTTTCCCTGACACATGGGAGTAACTACCGGGGTAGCAGTGGTAGCAGCTGCCACTGGGCCGGGTACTTTAGGTTCTTTCTTTTTTTTTCAGTGGGCCATTGCCTGCCAGAGTAATGCCTATTTACTTACTGATCCTTGGTCCTCCTCATGGCCACCGGCACTTCCTGTTCTGTGGAAGCCGCTATGAGCAGGAGCCAGGATCCAGTAAGTAAGGCCACGGGCCCGCGAACGCCACAAACACTGTCATTCTACTCGGGAGGGGGTGGTCTTTTCAGACACCTGAGTATAATGACTGAAGGCCCAGGGAGGTTAACATAAAAAAAAACACTGTTACCTTAGACTTTGGGCTTACTTGTGTGACGTCCCAGACGCCAGAGGCTCCGCCATTCCTAGTTACGCCACTGCCCAGACAAATGATACACGTTAACGAGTCACAGACTGTATACTTACATACACTTGTAGCAATGATATAGCTGTTTACCTCCCCACTTAGATCCAACAGATCCTCCACTTTTACCTAGGAGAAAATATCTTCCTTCCTGGAGTGATTCTGCTGGATGATGGAAGTGTCAGCCTTGTTCATAATGTACATACTAGATACAATGTAGGAGTCGTGGCATCCACCAATATTCAATAATGCTCTACATTTCAGTATAACAGCCCCCATGGGGTCATGTAAGGTTTTACCATCCTGGGCCAACTATGAGGTTGGTCACCTAGGTATATCACACATTAGGTAGTTATCCCCTTGACATCATGTACATGCATACATACTCAATATACGGAGGTGGCATGTGCTCTACATGGTGACGGTGGGGATTGGCTCTGGCTTTGAGTTATCTCCCATTGAATGAAAGAATTGGGCATGTTGAAATCCAACTGCCTCATCATGGTAGGAGGGACCCAAACACATTATGACACCATGGCCATTCTTCATAACATCCATAGTTAAAGATACCAGTGTGGTCATATGTTGCCTTTGAAGAATATATTCCAGGAGAGATTGTAGCATAAGCGGCCCCACTTTTAGTGATCCCTGCAATTAGGGGGATAGGGTTGAGCCGATCTTCAGATTTCAGGATCGTTTTTAAAACCCGATTTTTGATCATTTTCCAGCCGATCGCGATTGTGAAATTGGCTTGATCGCCGATCGAGATCCGATCTTTCACGATCGCTCAACCCCATTAATGGTATATACATGAATAGGGTTGAGCCAATCTTGAGATTTCAGGATCGTTTTTAAAACCCAATTTTCGATCATTTTCCTGCCGATCGCGATCATGAAATTTGCTCAATGGCGATCAGTATCCGATATTTCCCGATCGCTCAACCCTATAGGGGGATTTATCTACACACTTCCATCCTGAACACAAAAATCCAATTTTCAATGAATTATGTATTATGGATAAGGTTTATTACTGTACAATCTCTCTCTAATCTCTTTTAGAGCTTTGTAGCTATGTTTGGCCATATCTAACCCATCTTCTTTTATTCCAGGGCCCTATTGGACGACCTGGTATTCCGGTAAGTATTCTTTCTGTCTTCTGTGTCCTTTCCATCCATTTAGTGCTGACTAGGCATAAAGTAGTTCATCTATTTTTATTTTTGTGCTCCTTTGCCGATTATAGTAAATGGGCTGCAATGTATTACATAACATATACAATGGGATTATAATTTCATTATGTGCCATTTGTAATAACAGTAGGATGTAGCTAACAGTCAGGACGTTTTTAATTTCTTATATTAAGCCTGATGTAAAATCATGGTATTTTCTGAAAAAAAAGTGTGTATAGGACCCTAATAACAATTTTGGAGATGTTTGGTTCTTTTTGCTTATTTCATTATTCCCAGACATTACTTATTGATGTAGAGCTCTTAGGGCTAGTTCACACGGGCACAGAGGGGGCGGATTATGGTGCCTTACAGTGGTGGTCTATGGAGACCGCTAGCATTCTTTTTTCTACTAGCGACATGTTGCTGCTAGCAGGAAAAAAGAAGCAAGCTGCCCTTTCTTCAGGAGGATTCTGCGGCTCGTTCAGCCGCGGCATCCACCTCGTGGCAGCAACCTCCGGAGTCATCCCATTCATTTGAGCTTACCTCGGAGGGGGAAGCCGCGATTGTCGGATTGTCCCCGCATCACTCTCGGTGCCAAAATTTGCCCTTCCACTTCCCGTGTGAACGGGGCTTTAGAGTATCCTCTGCCCGGCCTCCTGATCATGGCCTGGAATGTTCTGCCAAATAATCTGCAAAAAGTAGCAAGTGAGCAGGGTGGGTGTAAGGCCTGGTTCATATCTGCATTCGGTATTGCATTTGGGGAGTCGACTTGGGGACACCCCGAACAGAATAACGAACACATTGACAAGTGGTGAACAATGAAAGCACACGGACCCCATAGACTATAATGTAGTCTGTGTGTTTTTCCGCACGGTCTCTGCACCAGTCATGTGGAGAGGAAAGTAAAAATGTTAGAAATATCCCTCCAAATAAGTTGATCCCCTTTTTCCTAATATTATCATCCAGAGTAATCCTCTATAAGTTGCAAGAGAATCCATCGGCAAGTGTTTAGTTTCCCTGCAGCTCCTCCTCAGGCAAAGTGAAGTATTACATGGTGGACATAGACATGATGTATCTTCCAGTTAGGGAGAAGATCTTAGTAGGCAACTCATGGACGTTTCTAAGACTGAACCTTGAATGTCCAGTTTTCGGATGATCTTCATACACTTCCCACTGTATAGACGTTGGTTTCACCTGAAATCTTTATTTTAGTTGAAATCATGAGCATAAACAGAATGACTAGTCTAAAAATATAATATGACAAACATATGTGTATGAATACATGTCAAATATATCTGCATATGTTTTCTATAAACTTCATGCAGTTTAGGCCAACAGAAATTATAGTGCGTTTTAATCATACACTATTAGGCATCGAGAACATGCCTGTGGGCTGGAAAATTGTGTAGACAAATGGCCAGGCATAGGATTATTTTTCCTCTTTAAAATACTGTATTTCCTACCTAGCAATTTACCCTGAAAGCATCTAGCGGTAAAAAAAGGAAAAGTAAGACCAATTTATTTCACAGACTCAACAAACTTCATCCTTATATTGCTCGCCAGTCTGTTATTCTAGAACTGCAAACAGGTTGTCTTGCATTTTTGTAGCTTATATAGCGCCAACAACAGATGTCACCACGTACAACCATCTAATTTCCCTAATTTTATGCACGTGTTTGCATAGTACGGATAGCTGTGGGCAACAGAATACGTAAAGATTCTTTTTAATAATAAAAAAAAATTAAATGAATAAACTCTTTGAAATCCATCAATTGTGCCCCGTGGCCTCTAGGCAGCTGCCTGTTTAGCCTGCCCTGGTCCATGGTTATTACAAATCCATCATGTGAGGTCATCCTGAAAATGAAATCACTTGAAAATTTATTCTTTTAAGATCTTCTACCACTTAGCCTGGCCATACGCATTAGGTTATTGTCAAACACCTGTTTGGCCTGCAGATATCTCTGCTGACCTTCATACACATGCGCTTTCCATTGAACCGAAAGGAATAAGGGAATAAGCGGGTACCTTGGTGGTATCTTAGCTCCATAAAATTCCCCTGCCTGACCCTTCTCTTTCCATGATTGTCCCTGTCGGTAGAGTCAGGATGTCCCCATACATGTCAGCTCGGCCATTTAGCAGGTTTAACGGACATTAATATATTGTGTATGGGCAGTTTTAGATTTCTGTAGTTTCTATTCATTCAACTGTAGAGCGACCTAACATGGTTGACAATCTCCAAGAGAAACAGTTTTTAGGCTGAAGACCCCACGTTGCAGAAACACAGCTTTTTTTGTTGTAGATTTTGTTGCAGTTTTTTGAGCTAAAGTCAGGAGTGGATTGAGCAGATTGTAGAAGTATAAGAACTTCAACATATCCCCCATTCCTTTTGAAGCCATACCTAGGTTTGACTCCAAAAAAAGCAGCAAAATCTGCAACAAAAGAAGCTGCATATCCGCATAGTTGGGCCTCAGCCTTAGTGAGATTTGCGGCCCAAACTAGCCCAAACTCTTGGTCATACAGCATTCAAGACATTTTCAAGAATTCCTTGTGCAACATCTGCAAGGAGTTTGTATGTTCTCCCCGTGTTTGCGTGGATTTCCTCCCATTCTACAAAGACACACTGATAGGAAAAAAAATATATGTACATTGTGATCTCTATTAGAGATGAGCGAGTAGTATTCGATCGAGTAGGTATTCAATCGAATATTACGGTATTTGAAATACTCGTACTCGATGGAGTACCACTCGCTATTCGAATGGAAAAGTTTGATTCAGAACCAGCATTGATTGGCCGAATGCTATACAGTCGGCCAATCAACGCTGGTTCTTCTCCTACCTTTAGAAGTCTTCTCCGTGCAGCTTCCCTGTGGCGTCTTCCGGCTCTGAATTCACTCTGACAGGCATCGGGCCTGGGCAGAGCCGACTGTGCATGCCCGCTTGTAGTGCGGGCATGCGCAGTCGGCTCTGCCCCAGCACGATGCCTGACAGAGTGAATTCAGAGCCGGAAGACGCAGCGGGGATGCTGCACGGAGAAGACTTCTCGGAGGATCCAGCCTGACCCTCACTCGTGGAATTGGTAAGTGTAATTTGATCGAATGTTGCCTACCCCTGAAACAAGCATTTTCCCCCCATAGAGTATAATAGGATTCGATATTCGATTCGAGTAGTCGAATATTGAGGGGCTACTCAAAACGAATATCGAATCTCAAACATTTTACTGTTCGCTCATCTCTAATCTCTATATGAGGCTCACAATATACATTTAAAAAAAAAAAGAATTCTTGCCTTAACCCCTTCCCACCGTGGACATTGTTCGAGTTTTGGTTTTAGTTTTTGATTCCCAACCCACCCACCCCTCCTTCCAAACGCCGGGCACCGATTGCAGACATTAGCACTGGGTGTCTGCTGTATAAAACAGCAGATACCCGGCACCCATGCCGTTGCCCGGCTCCCGAGTGGCCACCATCTTTAAACACTTGGCATCCACTATTCTAGATGTCAGGAAAGGGTTAAAGGGAATCTATTTCCTTTACTTTAATTTATTAAAACCAGATAGCAACATATATACATTTTTAAAATTAGTATTATTATTTATTTTTATTTTTTTTCCCCATGATTATAAGGGCTGCCATATTGCCTGTGCTTCTCCTCTCCCCTGGTAATGCATTTAGTATAGCAATATATATATATATATATATATATATACATATATATAACTAAGTTAGACTTCATGGACTGGTGTCTTCATCCAACCTCTTCTACTTTACTATAGGCATGACAAGTGAAGATGAGCGAGTAGTATTCGATCGAATACCTCGCTCCCATAGGAATGTGTGTAAGCGGCCGAGCACCAAGGGGTTAAGTGCATCAAATATTCACTGTGCTCAACCCCTTGGTGTTCGGCCACTTACACGCATTCCTATGGGAGCGAGGTATTCGATCGAATACTACTCGCTCATCTCTAATGACAAGTTATCACAATTCTTAAACATGTGTGACCTAAGTACCTGGTCTTCGGGATGGATCATCTTCTGGTTTCCCTTTAAGCCTTTTTCTTTCCTAGTACGATATCCTGGGATAACCTTCATATTTAATGTATATATAAGTGAGGGCAAATAGCACAACTTTTACAGATGTGTAACATCCTCTGTTAAACATGAAGCTCTTTATGAGGAGAGGAAACCGTTTAGTGTCCCAGATACAATAGTCAGGCGCCTGTACAACGTAGAAGCGACCATGTAAAACCAACCCCAATGGGACAGGGAGTCTCTGCAATAAATGTATAAGAGGTTGTAACCTGTCTTTGAAATCTTCATATAATGACTATAAAGCTATTTAAAAGATCAGCGACAAACAGGAAAAACCTTAAGTGCCGACATGGTCCTCAAGATGCATGCGCCGCGGGCCAGATGGTCTCCTACATAAACTGAAGACATTTTCAAAGAGAATATTCCGTGATGACTTTTTCACTGTTTTATTTTCGTCCTTCTAATCCATTCATTGCATGACTATGTTTTACAACTCTTTGATAACAAGCCAGATCCCACTTATCAAAGTCACACACGGACTTTTTGTTTTTGAGCATCATTGCGGAACATCTTAGAAGATAAATAAGACTTCACGTTCTATTCTGAGCCATTTCGTGAATCATCTTCATCTTGCTACAATTTCATATGGCGGTGGCTACAAGTATGCATTTAAATAGGGAGCGGAAGACCTAGAAAATAAAGTGACCAAATAAATATATTTAGATAATCGTTGGCTGTAGAGCGAAAAGAAAAGCGACATCACATAGTAATTTCACGGGGAACATATAATCTTGGTGAGTCACTGCAGGGTCTTCTTTCAACTTACCAGTTAGTTCAAATGAAAGCTTTCATGTTTAGCCATTTTATCCTTGAGGCAAATGATGGGATGTTGTAGAAAAGCAGAAACGGCATCATCATCCCACAAAAAAATAGATGGGTACGAGCCGGGCAATGGGTGATCCAGTAACTTTACTGTACTAAATTTCCATTTGTGACAAGTTGGTTTGCTTTTAGAGATGAGCGAGTAGTATTCGATCAAATACCTCGCTCCCATAGGAATGCGTGTAAGCAGCCGAACACCAGGGGGTTAAGCGCATCGAAGAATCGATGCGCTTAACCCCTTAGTGTTCGGTCGCTTACACGCATTCCTGTGGGAGCGAGGTATTCAATCGAATACTACTCGCTCTTCTCTACTTGCTTTATATAGCAGCAACCCTATTACCTTTAAAGGGGTTGTCCCATCTCAAGGATCCTATCTATACTGATAGCTTATGTAAATTGAAGACTTTTCCTAAGTATATTGCTTTAGAAATGCTGCTTTGTTTGCCTGCTATGTGAACTTATTCCTCCCAGCGTTGCTATAACCTTGGACTTATAGAACAAGTGATGTCACTCACTGCTCTTGCTGGCAGGACAATCGTTCAATTAATTGCAATTTGCTGATAGAGCCCAGTCTGTTATCTCTCTAAGTAAACATACAGATAACACTGAGTCCCTTCTGTACAAGCATCTGCATATTATCTGATCTGTATAAGTATTGTGTGTCCCGTTCAGCAAGAGGGAGGAGGGGTGAAAGAAATACAGGAAGTGAGAAGCAGACACTGCAGACAAAGCTGATGAAACACTGAGATGGACAACTCCTTTAAAGGAGAATGTTAATTAACAAGGGATGACATCTGCAATGGTATAATAGGTATGGGTTGTATAAGTACTAGCTAAGGTATGGGTAACATGTATAGTGTGGCATTAGAACTTCAGTTTTCCATAAGCTTTGAGCTTTTGCTCATCGAACAGATAGACACTAGAGTTGAATGAGTAGTTAAATACTCGATATTCGATATTCGTTTCGAGTAGCCCCTCAATATTCGACTACTCGAATCGAATATCGAACCCTATTATAGTCTATGGAGGAAAAATGCTCGTTTCAGGGGTAGGCGACGTTCGATCAAATTGAACTTACCAAGTCCACGAGTGAGGGTGAAGCTGGATTCTCCGAGAAGTCTTCTCCGCACAATGTCCCCGCGTCATCATCCGGCAATGAATTCACTCTGCTAGGCATCGGGCCTGGGCAGAGACGACTACGCATGCCCACACTACAAGAAAATGACCGCTTACAGTCAAAGTGGCCATTTTCTTGTAGCGCGGGCATGCACAGTCGGCTCTGCCCAGGCCCGATGCCTAGCAGAGTGAATTCAGAGCCGGAAGACGCCGTGGGGATGCTGCGCATAGAAGACTTCTAAAGGTAGGAGAAGAACCAGCATTGATTGGCGGACTGTATAGCATTCGGCCAATCAACACTGGTTCTGTATCGAATTTTTCCATTCGAATAGTAAGTGGTACTCGATCGAGTACCTACTCAATCGAATACTACTCGCTCATCTCTAATAAACACCTTCATAGAAACCGTTCTAGCACTTGAGCTTTTTTTATGGTTCTGCCTCTGATCCAACAAATATTCGGTTTCTGAGGGATATGCCATAACATTTTATTGGACCGACACCAACATGAGCTCTATATCTAATTTTACTGATCACAATTGCGGAGTGTGTATTTCCATACAAAGGAGTGGTTCTGTATGTAGTATACAGTACTGTGCAAAAGTTTTATGTAGTAACAATGATTTCCAAGACAGAAGTTTAATAGTTTCTTTGTTAACTGATACATATGAACTATTAACACTATTTTTGAAAACATTCTTACGTACCAGCATTTTTCCTGCAGATGTCTAAAACTTTTGCACAGTACTGTAGATCTATAGTCCTCATAGATCTCGTCCAGAAAGGACTCCTATACTGACAAGTGGTATATAAATAAACCTACCGTACCCATGGCCAGAACTTGTACAGTACATGGTAACAAGCGTGAGCACTGCATGTGCGGTGTTATCCAAGCTTCTTTTGATGTCAAACCATACATCCCCTAAAAATAGATAGAAGCTTTGATCACCACGTTAGAGCCGATTTAGAGGATCAGTCACCTCTCTTGACATATCTGTCTCCTTGCATACTTGTATGTTCCATGAAATAACAACTCTGGACTATCTTTTCATAGAACTCCGTGTTCTAGTGTTTCCTCCTAGAAATATAAGAATTTGCCCCCAGTTGTAACCATTTAGTGGTGTGTCCTTGGCAAGGGTAATGGTAACATCCAGTCACTTTACCCATACATTTCTAGGAGGAATAACAGAGGAACTGTGCAATATAGAGATGCTCCAGAATTATCAATTCATGAGGAGTACAGTTATTTATATACCAACAGCCTGGCCAATCACACCTGACCAACTGGGCAAGTCTGTGATGTCTGTGGGCTTAAGCTGGTTAATTGGCTGCTCAGCCGTCAGACAACCAGTTTTAGGTACCCGAACTCATGAAGTTCGAAACAGACCCGAAATTTGTGGTCCGTGTTCGCTCATCACTAGTCAATGGGGTTGAGCCGATCTTGAGATTTCAGGATCGATTTTAAAATCCAATTTTCCAACCGATCGCGAAACTTGCTCGATCGCCAATCGGGATCTTTCCCAATCGCTCAACCCTATTAACGATATATACATGAAGAGGATTGAGCCGATCTTGAGATAACCTCTGACCTCGATCCTGCCGGAAATGATCAGGATCGGAATTCCGATCGCGATTGTGAAAGTTACTCGATCGCCGATCGGAGTCCGATCTTTTCCGATCCCGATCGGTCAACCCTACTGGTCAACACTTTACATCTAATCTTTCATCTCTCTTTATTTTAGTATTACTCATACCCTTGTAAATTTTTAGCTTCTACTCGCTTCTGTGTCTTCTTTCCATCCCTGGTTGGGATTCTTTCATTTATTATGCATACAATATGTCCGGAAGCAGGTCATTTCTGAATTATATTGGCTATTGGTATACAGTGCCTACACATTTCATGGATCCTATGTATAACAATTACTAAGCTTAAGAGAAAACATGTGTAGAAACATCTTAGACCATGTCATTGTTCTTAACGCAGCTCCCAATACATGTTCACTTCCTCATAAGGATATGAGCTTGGGTTTACTCATGGTGGCTCCTAGTGATCAGTCTGGAACGTCTTCATCTCTAGGTCTGATGTTTGGTCATGTTTACATGGTGGTTATTCATACGTCTTAGAAATCTCTTACAGTCCATTTATAAAATCTTTATTGTGAACTCAACCTAACAAACGTGAATTATTTCCGTCTGCTCCCCTCCCCTTGATAAGTAGATAGACCATTTCATGGTTAGTTTACCTTCCATGGTTTCTAATATCTGGACGTTACTTTGTTTCTGCTCATCAGAATCTGTATTAAATGATAATGTGCACAACAAAGCTGCTTGGAAATCTCAACCATATGGGCAATTCTTGAAAGTTTATTGAATATCCTGAAAATTTCTCCTTTTGAAGATTTTATGACATTCTTAATTGTGAATAGATGCGAGTCTCATAATTGCTAAAATTCCTAGTCCTTAGTCTTAGAAGAGTGAATGACTCAAGCCATGTAAAAAATTTTGGTCTATTTCTATTCTCAAATGGAGTCTGTATCATCTGTTTCTGAAAACTGTCACCTCCGTGGTCATGAAAGGCGTTGTCCAGGATTAGGAAAACGTGGCTTTCTTCCAAAAACATTGCCACGCCTGTCCATGGGTTGTGTGTACGATTGCAGCTTGGCTCCATTGATATTAACGAGTTTGTGAAGCAATACCAGACACAATCTGTGGAAATCTGTGGTATTGTGTTTGGAAGACATCTGCCATGTTTTCTTGTAATCCTGGATGACCTCTTATACAGTACGAGCAGAAGTAAAGGTACCATAAAGCTTCTAACCTGTACAAGATGTGCAATAAATGTGCAAAACTTTAGAAATACTGAATGAAGTCCATGGGTGAAACTCGGTGGCTGATCAGGTTCTTCTGAGCAGTCGGACAGAAGATGAAGTTCTTCGTTGACTTCTTATAAAAGTAGTCCATTTTATTGATGAAACAAATGTCACAATGTGTTATCCCGTGTTAGAATCTCTGAGGAGGATTCCAGTACGAGGTTGAGACATGTTGTGCCATCTGTTCATCGACCGTAAAATTTACTACTTTTGTAAGTAGACAACGTGGACCTGTATCTTCTGTCCTACTTCTCAGAAGCTCCTCACAATGCCGGAGTAACCCTTCTTGTTTTTGCGTCTTTACCTTTTCATACTACAAATCTTTTAAAATCAGATATTCTATCAGTTATGGTCACCCAAAAATCCATGTTTTTGTTAATATAGCAGTATAACCTCGTTGCTTCTGGGGGTCGAACAATTTGGAACTGTCCCTCAGATTTTAGAATTAGTAGGTCTATCCATGCTTTCAACTTGGGAATCGACGTGCGTGTGCCAAACCATTGATATGTTGCCCATGTACCCATGGGAGTGCATTGTTGTACACCTCTTATTTTTGGTAGACAATCACCAGAAAGTATTCAGATGATGCCTAGGTCACAATGTGTGTCTGAAGGATAGCTCTTATAAAAACCAACTATGGGAAAGTCTCCTTTTAAAGATGTCTTGTGCTCAGTCTTCCCTCCTCCTTCCCGACCTCTGACGCTGCGCTGTTCTAGTTGAAATCTTGGGCATGCACAGTACTGCTCCGGTCAGAGCATACTGCGCATGTCCAAGCAGCCATTTTGGTGTGTCGGTTGTTTTGCAGACGCAGTAGACTGTAATTGACCACAACAAAATGGCCGCTCGGACATGTACAGTCCGCTCTGACCGGAGCGGTACTGCGCATGCCCGAGATTTCAACTAGAACAGCGTGGCACCAGAGGCCAGGAAGGAGGAGGAGAGACGAAGCACAAACAGTGGAGGGGCGGTGTTAAAGGCATGATGTGAGGGGTGCTCGTAGGCCTTGGGGAACGCCCAGGGTGCTCCGTGTGGTTCATTTGCAAAGTGTTTTAACAAGAAACAGCGGGGACAAGACAAAAAGTAAAGGTAGTAGCAGAAAAGTCTTCTTAAAGGGTATTCAAACGTGTGTTTAGCTAAATAGGACTTTTTGCAATGATAGACTCCCTTTAAAGTGAAATACTGTAGTAATTCTGTAATATTGTGCTCATCCAAATTATGTGATGTGTTAATGTAGTAACTAGTGATGAGCAAGTAGTATTCTATCAAATACCTCACCGGCATAGGAATGCGTGTAATCGGCTGAACACTAAGGGGTTAAACACTTTGAATATTAGAAGCATTTAACCCCTTGGAGTTCGGTCGATTACACGCATTCCTATGCCGGCGAGTTATTCGATCGAATACTACTCGCTCATCTCTAGTAGTAACCCAATGTGGGAATAAGTAGTTAGACACATTTACACGGTGTAAAGCGCCATCTAATGTGCGTGGAAGACAGTTTTCCACTTTCCGTCTGCTTAGAGTCTGTAAAGTACTTAACATAGTTGAGAATCCATCTTAAAGTTCCCTGTGATTTCCATTGATTATCAGGGAGATAAAGGTGGTCTTGGGATGCCGGGACGGATGGTGAGTGTCATTCTTCGCTTTTTTTGTGTGTGAAAGCTTTTTAGCCTTAGAAACAAATTGAAGTCGTATAAGGGAGGGCTGGCAATCTTTGGCCTTGGGGGATATAGTAAGTGGTGCATGATGAAGACGTCTCCAGGAATGCCGAGGTAGAAGGCCATCGTGCTGTAGGATTACCTCGGCACTACTTAGTTCCTTTTTGTGCCTAAAAGACATTGTAATGAGTGACTATAGCTTTGGGCCATACAGCTATTTAGTAATAATGACACTATATACAGCCATTGTTCAAAGTTTACCAATGGATTGACCCACATCCATAAAGCCGAGGCTCCCAAGGGCGTTTGCCCTCTTGCCCCCTTGCCAGCCCTTCCTTGCCTTGTAGTGCTGCTTTCCAAAATGCTAAGCGATACATAGAAGTCTTTGAAACACAATGACATTTTTATAAGACTAGTAATTGGAAATGTAACGCTCATGTTAGCTGCTGCTTTCGGATTTGCTGTTTTCTTTAGCAGCGTGTGATGTATGTCCCCGTGCACGGTAACCTGCTGAACTGCATTAAGGTTAATTTACTGGTCTGGATCCCGCAGTCACAACGAGGAAATTGAGACCCGTATCAAAATCCCTTTTCTTCCTTGGGAACCAGGGAATACATGTTGACTTTTCCTTATTACTGGTGTCATGAACTTTTATAGAGGGGTTGGAGATATAGACAGAGATTGGGGATCCCACTGCTAAAGAAAGCAGATTGATTTCCTGCTGAACATGAGAAAATGAATGTGAAGAAATTGTTCGTTTTTCCAACAAGTCATTAAATTTATATTTATATCGGAGTAGTTTCCGTTTTGTTATTTTATCAGATAGATTAGTTCGTTCTGTGTTTTACAGCAACATTAAATCCTTGGCTTCCAGCTATATTTTAAGCTTCTGGAGGTAAAACTATTGGCTCTGTTCACACCATGGTAGAGTCTTACATCAGACTGAGAGTATTGCTTATATATACTGTATCTGTGATGTACACCATTGCATAGGCATACAATGACACGCGCCACCCATAGTCTTTCCATGCTAAATAAAGTATATTAAACAGTCATTAAACAGTGGAGGTCGAATGACTTTTTTTTGGCTTCTGTTTGTTGGATGATGTCTAGGGTTGAGCCAATCTTGAGATTTCAGGATTGATTTTAAAATCCGATTTGCGATCATTTTCCAGCCGATTGTGATGGTGAAATTTGCTCGATCGCCGATTGGGATCTGATATTTCACAATCCCGATCGCTCAACCCTAGTCAATACTTCTCTATGGGAAAAGTCACTTTAGGGGTTGAGCCGATCTTGAGATTTCAAAATCTGATTTCTGATCATTTTCCAGCCGATCGCGATCCTGAAATTTGCTGATCGGGATCCGATCTTTTCCGAACCCGATTGCTCAACCCTAATGGTGTCCCATGTATACATGTAGCATCATGGAGCTTAACGTATATGCAGGGCTCTAATGTGATGTGAACAAATGCTGTGAAGCTATAGATTCGCTAGATCAAAGTTGAATATTTGTTTAGCTGTAGGATGGCCTATAGACAATCATTCTGAGGTCTTCACCTCCTAATAAAACTTTTAAGGCTGGGGTCCCATGTAGCGTAAAAGCCACAGTGCAATAATTGCAGAGAAAAAAAAAGGGGGCAACACGGTGGCTCAGTGGTTAGCACTGCAGCCTTGCAGCGCTGGAGTCCTGGGTTCGAATCCTGCAAGGAGTCTGTATATTCTTCCTATTTTTGTGTGGATTTCCTCCCATATGCCAAAGACATACTGATATTGAAAAATATACGTTGGGAGCCCTTTATGGGGCTCATAATCTATATTTTAAAAAAAAACATGGTCCCTGCAAAGTGGATGGAGTTCAATAGAACACACTGCAGTTTTGTAAATCACATTATGTCAATTATACCGACAGGTACATAGGTATAATGGAAGCATAATGGGGCCTTAACTAGGGTTGAGACGATTTTGAGATTTCAGGATCATTTTTAAAATTCGATTTTCAATCATTTTCCAGCCAATCGCGATCATGAAATTTGCTTAATTGCCGATCGGGATCCAATCTTTCCCGATCCCAATTGCTCAAGCCTAGTTACTTTATGTTTATGAAGTAGGGTTGAGCTGATCTTGAGATTTCAGGATCGTTTTTAAAATCTGATTTTCGATCATTTTCCAGCCGATCCCGATCGTGAAATTTGCTCGATCACCAATCGGGATCCTGTCTTTTCTGATCGCTCAACCCTAGCCTTAACCTAAGTCATGATTTTGTGTATGAGCATCTAAAGCCGGTCATAAATGTATTACTTAGTGTTACCAAATTATTTTATGGTTAAGGATAACCATTGCTCTCGAGGTGCCCATACACCTTCAAAAGCTGTCACCTGGCAGGTCTTCCTCCCCCATGTATATATACCATTGGTTCACTTGAACAAGCATGTATTTTTAATAGAGAATGGAAAATAAGCCACTACCAGGTATGGTAAAATTTAACATGCCCAAAACTTCCAGGACGCCCCCCACAGATAAGACTCCATACAGAATACAGGGTAGGTTAGCTAAATATGCTTTTACTGAGCTTGATATCCTTTCATGTATAAATTTTTTTAGAAAAGAACATTCGTTGTAGAGATGGAAATCTCTAGGCCTTTGGCCAGTTTAACAATCACAGTTTAGTACATGTGCACTTCATATTATTCAGCTCTCCGGGGTAAGGATTGTTTGTCCACATTTGTACATTTCGGTTTTCTGCTTCATTGGCTTTGTTTCGAAATCTGCATGAAGTGAATTTTCAGTAATATGTGTGGAGCTGCACTTGAATGCATGCAATTGTATCTACTCTACTGTATCCCCATGTAGTAACTTACATAATATGTATCATTAAATGTGCTGAAAAGGAAAATTTACTCATTATGTAAAGTATGGTGCAAAACTCTCAGACAGGTTTGGGGGGAAATGCAGCAAAGTAAGGGTAAGTTCACATGGGGTTTTTTGGATCGGAACCTGAGGAACCGGCATCCAGCTACACACTCTGCTCCGGATTAGGCCCAATGAAGGTGCCTAGTCCGGAGGAGGGAGAGTCTTCAGGCCGAATCGCGAGGTAACTCGGCCTGAAGAATGAGCACCTTCCTTCTTTTTTCTGGGATCCAGAAGAAACGGCTCCTGGAAAAAAGACATGAACCGAGGCTGCCTCAGGTTCCGATCCAAAAACCAGGTAGCCGCGACTGAAAGCCACTGCACTACACCGGCATCCAGGTGCGCACTCAGCTCTGGATTAGGCCCAATGAATGGGCCTAGTCCGGAGGAGGGAGTGTCTTCAGGCCGAATCGCGAGGCAACTTGGCCTGAAGAATGAGCGCCTCACTTCTTTTTTCCGGGACCCAGAAGAAATGGCTCCTGGAAAAAAGACCTGAGCCGTGGGAGCCGTCTTTTTGGTCAGGGTTTTGAGGCAGATACGGCCTCAAAACCCTGACCAAAAAACTCTGTGTGATCTTACCCTAAGATGTTTGGAGCAACCTCTGGTTGTTCCTTAAAAAACTGCCCACCCCTGCCTAAAACTTTTGCGTAGTACAATACAGAGTTATTATGACTCTATTACATTACGTTTCTCTATCAGGAGACAAAATCCGTATTCGCCTTTACACTATGTGGTAGCAAACTAAAAGCAAATACTGTACACATCCATTACTGCCAGCATAACATGAGGATTGTGCAGATTTTGGCAATGGCCGTCGTCCTGTCAGGTCTTAGGTAATTAAAACTAATTAGCATTCTTAGTACAGCTAATCCCGTCACCTGCATTCTATCAGCCTAAGTCGATAAACAGTTTGGTTTTTTTTTTCCACGAAGAACAGATTAGTCTTTTGCATGTGAGATTTTATGTAATGAATACAAGGAATAGGCCACAAGATATGATGGCAGAAGCCCAGTGACTCAGGGTCACATCTGTATCCCACATTGCTGCGTTGTATGTCCTCGGCAAGGCTTTGGGCCTCACAGAAGTTTACTAACATAGGGGGTCAATGTTGATGATGCGCATGCTAACATTGGTTCAGTCTCTGACGCTCACCTATCTTTTCTTTCTGCTTCTCTTAAATTTTCCGATCCGGCGTTATTACATGGGAACCTGTCTGCTGTAAATGATCCAGGGATTAAAGGGTCATCACGGAGAGAAGGTGAGTCAGCTCCGCCTTTCTACAAAATACCCTCTAACCACATGTTTAGCCATCTGGAAACTGTTTACGTGAAGCAAAAACAACAAGATGACTCCTCTTTCGAGATTCTGCTTCCCCTCTTCCATGTCTGTAGATAAAAGACTCGGCTACACATAATAACTCCCATCCTAAACACTTTGCTCCTTAGGATTAATGGAAACACTTAATGCTTGGTACCAGTACACCATCTTGGCTCTAGCAACCACATGGCTGAGCGTTGGCTTGTGTTGAAATTACAGCCTCGTAAACACCCACAGGAGCCATGAAAACTTTATATGGACCAGAAATTTTCCCCACAAAGGTCATGTGTGGTTGCTCTTATAAACCAGACGCTCAATTCTCCCGGATCTGAAAATAGAAAGTTCAGCACTTTGTGAAAACTGCGGAAAGCTCCTCCAGTCTGTAAGATAAGCTACGAAGCAATTAATAAGCTGCAACCAAGTGAGATGTACTATAGACGAGTAGGAAGTAATATGTCATTAAGATGTATGGAAAGACTGTAATAGAAAAAAAATACAGTAGAGAATCTAAAAAAAATGTATTCATACATGAGGCCATTATATGTGAGAAGTAGGGTTGAGCCGATCTTGAGATTTTAAATCCGATCGTTTTTAAAATCCGATTTCCGATCATTTTCCATTCGAACCCGATCCCAATTCCGATCCAAATGCAAGTCAATGGGATTTTCTTAATAATCGAAGATCGTATTTTAAAAACGATCCTATGCACTACACAGCATGGAGTCTAAAAATTGAACGTTTTAATTTTTAGACTCCACGCTGTGTAGTGATTAAAAAAAAATCCCCCGGCTACTTAGTCAGACCCCCTGGTGTCTGCTTACGTGCACAGATTGCTGCCGCTAACACTCCCTGTTCTTCTTGGTCTGTTTCTCTCTCATTTATAGGCCTTCAGAGTGCCCCCGCCTTCCTAGGCTAGTGTTAGAGATGCTGGGCATCGGAATTCCATTCCCGATCTATTTTAGGCGAGATCGGAACCCGATCGCAATCGTGAAATTTACTCGATCGCCGATCAGGATACGATCTATTCCGATTCTGATCGCTCAACCCTACTGAGAAGTGAAAAAGCAGACGTCAATGCTCTTGTTTTCCCCATAATATAATAGTCCTGACTAGAGATGAGCGAGTAGTATTTGATCGAATACCTCGCCGCCATAAGAATGCGTGTAAGCAGCTGGACACCAAGAGGTTAAGCGCATCGAATATTATGGCGGTGAGGTATTCGATCGAATACTACTCGCTCAACACTAGTCCTGACACATTTTGCATATGAATACTATACTAATGTAAAAAATGGATGTAAAAAAAAAAGATAGACGCAGATCTGTCAATTTTTACACTGATATCCGTGTTACGACATGAGCATTGATTCACATCCGATCTGCCATATAGATGTAAAAGCATGATGTAAACATACCCTACATTGGCGTTCCTATATCTTGCAATGAGTGTAGAGATGGGCGAACCTCCCAAGATTCATTTTGGGTTTGGACAGCTCAGGTTCCTGAATTGTTCAGAAAGAACCAGAAGTGAAATTATTATACTCACACCACAGAATATAATGGGTGACCACCCAGGGGAGGTGTAAAAAATAAAAAAAAACTTTTTATACTCCCCCTCCCTCACCTCTTTTGGGCCTTCTCACGGCGTCTGGTGCTTTCTCTGTCTCCTTGATGATGTCATGCAACTCGGAACAACGGTGATGCCCAATCATGGGTCATGGTGCTCGGTGTACCCATGTGACTGTTGGGAGAGCGCCGGACTATGGAGGCCCAAAAGAGGTCAGAGAAGATGAGTGTAAATGTTTTTTATGCCATCACCTTTGAAAGCATGTGTCCAATAAATCTGTGTGATTTGACTATTACTTGAGCAACTATTAGAAATGAACAGTCTCGATGCCCTAATAGTTACCTAGCCACATCCTCACTTAGAAAATTCTCCGCTATGGTCAGGCCTTACTGCGTGGTTGAATCAGAATTGTGGAAACAGAGTACAACAGTGAGCTACTTTGATACCATAACGCCCATTCATTTTTATGGGAGATATGGAAACAGCATAGCACAGATCTACGCTGTTTCTGTACAGCCCAACCAAAGTTGACAGTCTTCTGAGTGAAACTGTAAGGGTGCATTCACACGGAGTTTTATGTAACTCTAGTGAGGTTGAATGTTATTGGTATAATGTATATCTTGCCAATATTCTATATACTGCCGATATGTATAGTATTGAGGTCAATCATTTTACATAGGAAGATAAATCTAGAGACATATAAAGAGCAGAATGAAGAGTCATCTCCTTGAAGATTGACCTACTGTACGCTATGTCTTAGTGCTGACTACACATCCGTGAGCACATGTCTATTCTCATTTCATAATTCATTGATACATGTCAGCATTGCGGTCCGGCTATCCCTCTAGTCCAGATATGATAAGTAACCCAACTGAATCATTCTGACTTCCTGGAAAGGAAAGCTATTTTGGACAAAGGAACATGGCCCGGGCCGCTCTGTTACTGGCATTGATGAATGTTACTGAACACTAACATGTGTTGACACATTTAGGAAATGGGAAACAGTCTACAAACATGTAAATGTTTTTTTGGTTTTCATTGGAAGGACTTGGCTTAAAGTAGTCGTGCAGCTGTATCTTCCCACTACCAGATATGACTGTGTATAATGTCAGATCATTATGCAGAGGATAACGAAGTCTACAGAATTTTTTCTATTACAAAAAAAATACAAAAATAATATTTTGGTGGGACTGACCGGCCTGGATTGTTGTTATTCACATCACATGGGGTCTGTGTGGTTTGTTTTCTAACTGCTTTTTAATGCGTTTGGTATTCTGTTTGAGGGGTCCCCATGCGGACTCCCCAAACGGAATACCAAATGCAGATGTGAACCGGGCCTTAGATGTATCAGCATATTTTTGGGGAAAGACATGGGACTTAAGTACCCCAAAACACCAGTGCAGCAAGTCAACAAAGCTAACCACTAGTCTTTGAAATGGAATTCTATTCTTGTTTTTCTGGTTATTTATGTAGAGCTGATCTGACGAAGCGATACATTCTTCTGATGCATCCGGCCAAACTAATACCCCCAAAGCATCCACCTCATTTGCATATTAAATAAAATGTTGATTTACATGAAAATGGGTCTCCTAAGCTGAATAACAGAGGCATATTTGAAAACTTTAGAATAGCCTCTACAAGATCCTACAAGTAGGTTTCTAACCGATTTACAGCTGACGTACTCCTACCGCAGGCATTTTTTGATTTTTGTTTTAGACTCGCTGCTAGGGTTGAGCAATCAGGATCGGAAAAGATCGGATCCTGATCGGCGATCAAGTAAATTTCACAATTGTGATCGGATTCCGATCCCGCCTAAGAAAGATCGGGAACGGAATTACGATCCCGATCGCTCAACCAACCACTGCCGCTCCCCAGAGCTCCGGACCGTTGTTCTCTCCTCTCTCTCTTCGCACACCGGCAGAGGGCTTTTTGTGGCTTAGGAGAGTCTGGACAGGTACAGGGAGGGGAGACGTGAGCGATGCACTCACGTCTCCCTGCCCTGTACCCGCCCACACTCTCCTAAGCCACAACAAGCCCCACCTTCTCCCAGCATCAGTCACACTAGCCTGGGAGGCGGGGGTGCGGACAGCGATCTGCTGGCTTGTGAAGAGAGAGAGGAGAGAACAACAGCCCGAGCTCCGGGGAGCGCCGTACATATCGGAAGAGGAAGCAGCAGAAGTTCGGTGCAGGTAAGTGGTAGGGACTAAGTAGCCGGCTGATTTTTTAATCACTACACAGCGTGGAGGCTTCAATTTTTGGACTCCATGCTGTGTAGTGAACAGGATCGTTTTAAAATCCGGTCTTCGGGGGGGCCACACGGTGGCTCAGTGGATATCTGCATATTCCAAAAAAAGACATACTGATAGGAGACAAAAATGTACATTGTGAGCCCTATGTGGGGCTCACAATCTAGAAAAATAAATAAATAAAATCCGATCTTCAATTATTAAAAAAATCCCGTTGACTTGCATTGGGATCGGGTTCGAATGGAAAATTATCGGAAATCGGATTTTAAAATCGATCCTGAAATCTCAAGATCGGCTCAACCCTACTCGTGCCTTCCAAACACCATAACTTTTTTTTTAAAAAAATTCCATTCTTCGAGCCATAGGAGGGCTTAATAGTTGCAGGATAAATAATACTTTGTAATGGTACCATTAATTATTACAATGTACTCAGAAGCTGGAAATAAATTCAGAATGGGGTGGGATTGGAGAGAAACTCACTTTGTGCGACTTTCTTATAGACTTCGTTTTTATTGTGTTCTCTGTTCAAATGACATGACCTCTGTATTCTATGGATTGGTAAGATTCCAGGGATAACAAATTTTTATCGTTTTATTTACATTTTAACCCCTTAAAAAAAATCCAAAACTTTGCAAAAAAAACCAAAACAAAACATCTTTTGGAGTTGCCATATTCTGACACCTGTAACTTTTTATATTTCTGTGTGTATAGGGATGCCAAAATCTTTTTTTAATGGGACCAGTTGTACTATTTATTTATAAAATGGGAATGTTTATTGCTTTGATCACTTTTAATTCAAAATTTTTTGAGAGGTGAAACAGCGTCGCGAGATGAGCAAATAGTATTTGTTGAATACCTCGCTCCCATAGGAATGTGTGTAAGTGGCCGAACACCAAGGGGTTAAGCGCAGTGAATATTTGATGCGCTTAACACCTTGGTGTTTGGCCGCTTACACGCATTCCTATGGGAGCGAGGTATTCGCTCGAATACTATTCGCTCAACACTAATAGTAATGTGAAGAAAACAGTACACGAGGAAAAGAAAAGTGTTTTCTTCTCCAACCAAATAATCCTGGGGTATGTTTCAGATCCACATATAATCGGCTTGAGCCACCAGAAACTGACATGAGTTGTTATTGCTTACACGTAAATCAAAAGCAGTATGGTTTGTCTTAGCCGATAAATCTGTGAAACCACATCCTGATGATGTCCTCCCCTCCTCTGTCCATGGAATGCTTCCCTCTATATACAGCCAGTTCTGTGTTTCAGGTTTCTGAGTGCCAGAATGAAAATGTATGAGAGATTACAGATGTGACCCTTGTCATTGACTGCCATTGAGCAAGCATTAGCTTACATCCCATGGAAATACTGTCAGATGTTGTGATTGACTGTGATCATTTGTATTGTGCACATGTTGCCACGGGGTCTCAGAAAGAATCTGTGTTCTCTGCTAGTTTAACATTGTCACCCCATCATATAGATACCTTGAAATTTTCTACAAACCTTCTGGGGCTTCTTCCATTGGTGTAGAGATAAATGCTATAGCACATGATAGGTCTCATTATAGCCTCATTCGTGAGCATGACAGTAAATTCCTACTCGGAGAACACTGTTAAAGAGACATTGTATTAAAATTTATACTGCTTGAAAGATGTAGGCATGAAGTGCACTATATATATATATATATATATATATATATATATATATATATATATATATATATACTGTATATTTATATACTGTCTACTAGAGATGAACGAGTAGTACTCGATCGAGTAGGTGTTCGATCGAATACTACGGTATTCGAAATACTCGTACTCGATCGAGTACTACTAGCTGTTCGAAGTTAAGATTCAATGCAGAACCAGCGTTGATTGGCAGAATGCTATACATTGCCAATCAACGCTGTTTCTTCTCCTACCTTTAGAAGTCTTCTCCCTGCGTAGCGCTCCCGCGTCCTCTTCCGGCTCTGCATTCACTCTGCCAGGCATCGGGCCTGGGCAGAGCCAACTGCGCATGTCCGCTTGTAGTGTGGGTTTGCGCAGTCGGCTCTGCCCAGGCCCGATGCCTAGCAGAGTGAATTCAAGGCCGGAAGAGGACACGGGGACGCTGCGCAGGGAGAAGAATCCAGCCCGACCCTCACTCATGGACTTGTTAAGTAGAATTTAATCGAATGTTGCCTACCCCTGAAACGAGCATTTCCCCCCATAGACTATAATGGGGTTCGAAACCCGTTCGAACAGTCGAACAGTGTGTGGCTGTTCGAATCGGATTTCGAACCCCGAACATTTTAGTGTTCGCTCATCTCTACTGTCTACCAATAAGTATTTGGACACCTGTGGCAGAATAGAAAAGCAACATTTATTCATATTCAATAGTGGTTAGAGCCTCCATGAGTTGCAATGACAGCCTCAACCCTCCGGGGCTTTCCACAAGTCCTTGTATTACGGTTAGTGGTATTTTATTCCATTCGGCTTGGAGAAGACAGGTAAGTTCTTCCACCGATTTTGGACGGTTGCTTTACCCCTTAGTTCGGCGATCCAACTCATCCCAGAGGTGCTCGATAGGGTTCAGGTCTGGGCAGGCCAGTCCAGTGGGTTAACCTGATTATCACGTTACCAATCCATGGTAGACCTCGCTACATGACAGCTGGCATTGTTATCCTGGAAGTAACACTGGTCCAACCCAGAGAACCGCCATAATGTAGGGAGCACACTGTTATCTAAAATAGTGCAATAGGCGTCGGCGTGGAGTTTACCATGCACTGGGACCAGGGCATGACGCACATCATGACCGCAGATATCTTCATTTGCATGGGTGTCCAAATACTTATTGGTAGACAGTGTACATATATATATATATATATACTAGCTGGTACCCGCGACTTCGTCTGCGGTGACTGTAGAAGTGTGTATATACAGGCGCAGGTAAGGTTTTCGTACTGTGTATAAGGTATGGGATATGAAATGTAAGTTTGTATCTTGTTTTTGCTGTAATTCTGAGAATACGTGAGACTTTTGTGTTGAAGTTAATTTGTATTTGAGCTGCTATACGGTGTTGTGAGAAACTTTACATAGTGACTTTGGGACAGAAGTATTTGAAGTTAACCCTTTCCCGCTGATGGCATTTTTTGATTTTCGTTTTTGACTCCCCTCCTTCTAAACCCCATAACTTTTTTATTTCTCCGCTCCCAGAGTCATAAGAGGTCTTAATTTTTCTGGGACAAATTTTTCTTCATGATGCCACCATTATTTATTCTATATAATGTACTGGGAAACAGGGAAAAATTCAGAATGGGGTGGATTTGAAGAAAAAATGCATTTCTGCGACTTTCTTACGGGCTTTGGTTTTACGGCATTCACTGTGCAACCAAAATGACATGTCCCCTGTATTCTGTGTTTCGTTACGATTCCGCGGATACTAAATTTATATGGTTTTATTTACATTTTGACCCCTTTAAAAAATCCAAAACTATGTTAAAAAATTTTTTTTGAAAAGTCGCTATATTCCGACAGCCGTAACTTTTTTATACGTCCGTGTACGGGGATGCATAAGGTGTCTTTTTTTGCGGGACTGGGTGTACTTTGTAGTTCTACCATTTTCGGGAAATGTTATTGCTTTGATCACTTTTTATTCAAATTTTTATCAGAATCAAAACAGTGAAAAAGCGGCGGTTTGGCACTTTTGACCATTTTTCCCGCTACGGCGTTTACCGAACAGGAAAAATATTTGTATAGCTTTGTAGAGCGGGCGATTTCGGATGCGGGGATACCTAACATGTATGTGTTTCACAGTTTTTAACTACTTTTATATGTGTTCTAGGGAAAGGGGGGTGATTTGAGTTTTTAATCCTTTTTATTTGTTTTTATTTTATTTTTTTTTACTTTTTTTTAAACTTTTTTTTTGCATTTATTAGACCGCCTAGGGGTATTGACATGGGTGGGCGGTGTCGCGGATTGTCAGAGCGGTGGGGGTCGGCAAACATGGCTGCTCCGGAGCGTTAAAGAGAGCCTCCTGGAGTATCGGTAAGGTGAGGGGCAAAGTGGTAAAGTATATGTATATATGATTGTGTGGAGTTAGGGGCGAGGCTGTAGAGGGCAATATGAATTTTGTGGCTTGCTATGGTCCAAAGTGTGTGAGATTGCAGAGATGGTGGTGTGAGTTTGGGTTTTGTGGGGTTCCTGGCACAAACGTATGTGCGCTATTGTGACGAAAAGTAGCCTATTGCGCAATCGGGTGTATTAACTATGTTTGTGGAAAATTTCAGCCAAATCGGTCGAGCAGGTTTTGCGTGATTGAGGAACAAACATCCGAACATCCAAACACACACAAACTCACAAACCCACAAACTTTCACATTTATAATATTAATAGGATATATATATATATATATATATATATATATATATATATATATATATATATATATAGTTTCACACCTGGGTATTCCGTTCCCCATTCTGCTTTATAAATGTGTAGAGAAAGTCCAGCACATTTCTCTCCTTTTTTTGCCCTTTTTGAGCAGAATCCAGGTGCAAACCCAGGGAACCCATTACACTCAATACATTCTGCAAGATTCCGAGCGTAATCACTTTAGGTTTCCATTCAGGGGGATCCCAAGCAGACCCCCCAAATGGAACCCAAATGCAGACCCACACAAACACATGTGTGAACCTAGTGTAAGTGAAAATCTAGTTGATGCTCCATAGACCTGGTCGAGGCTGCAGTCTTCTGATAGATGAGCAGGCAAACTGGTAGGAATTTCAGCCTTAATATTTGATTTTTCTAATATTCTCTAGGTAGATTAATATACAGACTGAAGTTTAAATAATAAAATGTGAACAGACTGATTCATTACCTTTCTGCAACCATAATACCCCATTATTATGAATTTCTCCTTAATGAAAATGATATGACACCATGATATGAAATGTATAGTAAAACATTAATGGATATTTCTGATATCTTCATATTGTTCCCTATCTTTATATTTCATTCATTTACAATCATACTCCCCTTTACCCAGCTTTTCCCTCCCTGTCCCCATGTAGACTACTGTTAGTAATCTCTTCCCTTCCTTATCTTACATGTCTGCTCCTCTGTGTTGTCTCATTCTTATTCTTTCTGTCTGCTGTCTTTCTGCAGGGAGCTCCAGGAGAACCGGGCATGTCTGTTATAGGACCCCGTGGCCCTCCTGTAAGTGTCTAGGTTCTGCAAGGCAATAATGTTTATCTTTTACTTATCTCATTTCCATGTTATTCTGCAGTTATGTCTATGGAATTGGTTTTCTTTCAGTTCCCTTATTCCCTAGTCAGTATACATACCTGGCATAAGGCGCAGCGCAGTCCCAAAACACGACACTTCAAATAAGCCATTAACTCCGCGAGATTGAGCACAGCAGCCTGGTCCGCTCTCCCATCTTCTCTGGAGTTTCTCAACACAGATTTTAATATTTCTTTTATTACACCATTTTAACCTCTGGACTTCTTTGAGTGGTAGACAAGAGTCTACCTATATAGTGTATTCTGAAGGAAGACTATGGTAGGAAGACACCAAGTTGCCATCTGGTCCATCCCATGTGCAAACTGTCCACAAACTAAGTCTGCCTATAGGAATCATTACAGTTAATAGTTATTCTATACATTCATGGTAGTAACTTTCTTGTTTTAATATAGTTGTAACTGTAAACCTTGACTTCTTCCATAGCATCCAATCCATTACAATGACACGTCAGGGAACGGAAGGATAACCACAGCTTCTATCATTCACTGTTCACCTGGGATGAACTACTTTTTCAGGACCACTACGTAGCCCTCTGTATCTCTCCCCGAAATCTGCTGATGGTGGAGAGCCGCATTAGACTCATTTCTGGTGCTACCGGCGCATGCGCTGCTCTGCCACAAATCATTGATGCAGTAACCTTCAACTTCTCTGCCTATGCAAGGGTGGTTGTGCACATGCGTAGTGATAATAAAGTTACTGCCCTGGCCTTATATGACGGGGACAATCATGGTTAGGGAAGTATAAGATTTTACCACAGACAGCAATATTTGGGTCGCTAAACCACCACCCATAAGTCTGCTATGTCTAAGGAGCCAACACACCTTGAACCGCCAATATAAATGACTTAACATGGACATCAGTAAACTAACAGTATTGTGGGTAGAGATTGGCAAATTGATTTCGTGCTGAGCCAAGTTTGACCCAAATATCCCAAAAGGATATTAGTAGAGATGAGCAAATAGTATTCAAAACTCTAGTTTCGAATACCTCGCTCCATAGGAATGAATGGAAACTGCCGGGGCTCAACCCCTTGTTGTTCGGTCGCTTCCATTCATTCCTATGGGAGCGAGGTATTTGAAACTAGAGTTTCAAATATTATTCGCTCATCTCTAGATATTAGGAAACCAAACAAACGGAGATTCTTCTTGGGAGGATTAAAAATGGTTGCCACATTATACTCTGGGAATTCATACTCTCCTTCCTTTACCTCCTTCGGGCCTCTTCACAGCATCTTGCACATTATATAGTAGAATTTAAGCTATTTTTGAAAACTACTACTTAAAGGAGAAATATAAGAATCAACTTTATCAATCTGGAAAACCCTTCCTGCCCATGCACTAGCTGGTCTGGACCGCCATCCATTCAGTGTCCCGCAGACAAGGCTGATCCATGACCAAAGTCTTTACCAACTACAGGAGCTTCTAAAGCTGAACATGCACCTTAGATAAATTTCCACCGAACCCACCAATTTTGGCAGGAATGACCGACATAATGTTTCTTGAGCCCTCTCAACAGGTAACAGAAGGATTGGGCAGTTGGATTTCAATCTGCCCAATCCTTTTGTTCACCATGAGAGGAGCTTGGCAGCAGAATAATCCAGATGGTGAGTGTTCATGTCAGGGTCAGTAGAGATAGCGATCAGTAAAATGAGTTAACCTGATCGATCTCTGTAATGTATGGCCAGTTTAAAAGGTGGTTGTCCAGGATTTACGTTTTTATGGCTATCCTTATCTGATCAGTGGAGAGCCATCAGCCAACCGCCATGCAAATCTGCTGTATAAGCCACTTCCATCACCTCTACTATACACAATACCGGGCTGGAAGCAGATAGCTCTGACTCCTGTATAGTGGCACAGCACCAAAACTGCAGCTCAGCTCCCATTGAAGCTGCTCCCAGCCCCACATTGTGTATAGTACTAGCCCCATACAATTGATCAGTGCAGAGGACGGTTTTTGGCCCCACACCGATTGGACATTTATGGCCTATTTTAAGAGCCATAAAACATAAATCCTAGAAAATCCCTTTAAGAGCTCATACAGAAACAGGGTGAAGCGATTTCACATCTTAAATAGGGTTGAGCGATCGTGATCGGATTCCAATTGACGATCGAGTAAATTTCACGATCGCGATCGGAATTCCGAACCCGATCTTTTCCGGCCGGATCAAGGTCAGAGATCTCAAGATCGGCTCAACCCTAGCGATCGGGATCGGGAAAGATCGGATCCCGCTCGGCGATCAAGCAGATTTTTGATCAGGATCGGCTGGAAAATGATCGGAGATCGGATTTTAAAATCGATCCTGAAATCTCAAGATCAGCTCATCCCTAATCTTAAACATGCTATATGCCAAGTTACATATGTTTTTTTTTAATATATATATTTTTCTATAGAAGCAATGTTAGACCTATAACTTCGGTCACGAGAAGTAATGGGGCTTATCTATAATACTTTAAGTAGTGTTCCTTTAAGAGAAAATCTAACTTGAAAATCACAAAATATGCTTTTCATAATTGGATCGGTCTGCGCTTTTTTGGAGATGTGACAGAAAATACAACCGCCTCAAGGGCAAGACACAAGACCATTAAGATATTAGCTAGCAGACCTGTGTGAATAATGCTTGCATTGTGAACAGTAGGCAGCAAATCCCAGAGGAACCCTGCACACTTTCAGACCAGTTACTGAAGCTTCCGTGCAGTTGAGGCAAGGGACAATAAGTTACTCCGCGCTTTATTAAGACTCCTACTTTCCTCCTAAGCAAGGAAATAAGAATATTTTACAGCTCTTGGCCGGCTTCCTCCTTTGCTGTTGGTCTTCTGTGATCATTTAGCATATTTAGTGTAGAAATCATTAGGTGTTTATTTATTATGTGATTTACATCATTTTCTGTAGAAGAGAAATTAAATTGGTGCTAAAACAAGATTTATTTGTTGCTTTTGGCCCGGAGCCAGCCAGGACCAGCAGCTATTAATTCGCTCACATATCAGTCTGTACTTGGGTTGTAAATATAGGGAGGACACATTAGACATATAGTAAGTACATCACCTTTAAGAAAGCCTTCATATTCGGTTATATAGGTGACTATATTATCTGGAATTTTCTCTTCGTAGGACTCTCCAGAAAGGGTCTTTCCATAGTAAATAAGAGAAAAGTGTCCTTTGTAAATGAAAACCATCATTATCACGACGTGAAACTTAAGAAGAACTCGGACAAATCTAGTTAAAATTGAGTCCAGATTTTTTTCTTGCATTCATTAACGGCCAAGCTTTAATCCTTCATGTTAGTCCTGAAAGTAAAGTTAATCGCAACTGCCTCATGACTTGGCCAATGCAAGGTTTAGTCGCGTGAAAGGTAGAAATACAGGATGGACAGTGTTACTGCAAGTTCTTAAAGGGGTGGGCTCCCTTGAAATGCTTTAATAGGGAATTCTAAGTTAAAGGGTTTTCTGGGATAAAAATATTGATGATCTATGTTAAGGAGAGGGCGCCAATATCTGATCAGCGAGGGTTTTAACACCTGTATGAGTCTCGGCAGCTAATATACAGAGAATGGAGCAGGAAGCAGACAGCAGACCTGGGTTTTGTAGATCACTGAGTTGCAGTGACTCAGTTCTGCCAATACACAGAGAACAGAGCTGTCTGCTTCCTGCTCCATTCTCTGTCTATTAACTGCCGAGAATAGCTGATTCTCGAGAGTGTGAGATATCGACTCTCGTCCATCTGATATTGGTCACTTAACCTTAGAATTGGTCAGCAATAATTTTAAACTATGAAATCCCTTTAATGGAAGGATATCACTTATCTATTAGCGGAGCAGAGAACTGTTACAAAGACCTATTATCTTGGATAGCCAAATTATTTCAAGGGGAACTTTGGTGGCACCCACTTGTTGCGAGGATCCCCCACAGATTCCATCTGGTTACAGATTGCTTGTGGTTTCCAATCCAGTATGTTCTGGGGTCAGTTTATTATTGGGCACTCTTCCAAGGAACAGGTACAAAGTAGAAATTTGAAATACAGCCAGTTAAACCTTTTTTTGGTTTTTTTTTGGCCGGACACAAAGCTCTGCATGTTCGACCAAAAAAAAAAAACGGTTTCCCCGCTGCCTACGGACCCCGGCGGTTTGCTTTTAAAGCCATTCAAATGAAGGGGAGCCGTCCCCTGTCCCGTTTCTCCGGGGCCTAGGACAGAAATCTAGCCAACTTACACAGGGCGCACAGGGGTGCAAGTGTGGACGCCCCCTAACTTGTATTTTTAAATGTTTGCTATCTCTGGACTTAGGAGTCTTTGTTGGGCAACCTTGTATTGTACAATTATAGTTGCACAGATAAAGGAACTGAAATTTAAATAAAAAAATAATTACAAGTAATATTTAATATTTTTCCATAAAACTATATATCAATCTGTTCAGATCCTCCTGCTCTGTAACATACTTCCTGCAAGTTCAATGTGATAGGTTCCCTTTAAGATATCAGTATACATGAACATATCAAGCCCCATTGGCACTCCAATTTCCCCTTAAAACAGAGTTTAGTCTTGGCATGGACGTGTTGTTAGTTACCTAGATAGAAGAATCCCCTCCCCCATGATTTGAGCTCTTGATTCATGACTTAACAGCAGCTAATATATGATAAATGGTCTTAATGACAATTACTAACAGCGATGTCTACACTGCCTGCTTCCACATGAGCGTAATTCCATGTATGTGAGTTATTTGCCCCATCTTCTTCATGGGTGACGTTACCAGTGTTAACTGCAGTTCACAAAGTAGTAAAAGTCACAATATTAAGTACATTGGACAAGTAATAAGAGGGAATGTACCGGTATTCCTAATAAATAGTTACTTCAAACTCCATTGCCTTCTTGTAGACACAAAATGGCAATGTATATTGAAGAATTTGCCCAGGATTTTAATGGTTAAAATTAAAAGAAGACCATTATAGCAGTGGCACTGGAACGATGGGGGTTTACCGGGTGAGTATAGGGTTTTGTTTTTTTTGTAATACATTCCTTGCCCTTCGTAATTTAGTAATTTACAACCCCCTAATACAACGTCTACCAATAAGTATTTGGACACCCAGTAAAGTTCTGCGGAGATGGAGTTATGTTTTGGGGCTGTTTCTCCTGGTATGGACCCTTGGTCTCAGTGCGTGGTAAACTCAACGCCGACACCTATTAAACTATTTTAGATAACAGTGTGCTCCCTACATTATAGTGGTTCTATAGGTTGGACCAATGTTACTTCCAGGATGACAACGCCAGCTGTCATGTAGCGAGGTCTACCATGGCTTGGTACAGCAACAATCAGGTTAAGCGACTGGACTCGCCTGCAAGAGCCCAGACTTGAACCCTATCAATCACCTCTGTGATGAGTTGGATCGCCGAACTAAGGGGTGCAGCAGCCGTCCAAAATCAGTAAAAGAACTTACCTGTCTTCTCCAAGCCGAATGGAATAAAATACCACTAACCGTCATACAAGGACTTGTGGAAAGGCTGTAATTGCCACTCGTGCCACTTGGACACCGGTGTCCAAATACTTATTGGTAGACAGTGTATTCAGAATTATAGAATTAAACGAATGCTAAGATTTCAGCTCTGAAGCCTACAGAATTGTCAATGCCACTCTGGACCATAATACAAACTGTCCCTTGAGAATTGTACAAGTGAGGTCTCATGAACACCTTGACTTCAGTGGGGCAATTCACATATCCTTTTTTTCACAGTCTGTTATAACATGACGTCCTATTTATGACCGTTTTCACAGAACCATCAATCTCTATAGTCTATAAGGGATCAGTAAAATTAGCCGTCCCACCGACGCAAAATGCTCATTAAAAGAACAGACATTGCATCCATTTTTCACAGCCAATTTTTACGACGTCCTTGTGTGTATAGAATAATGTGGTGTAGTTAGAGGTTCACTTTATTGAAGATCACTTTGGCATCAAATCTGTAAAGCTGGGAACTTGTACTGTAGTTAGGAAACAGATCTCAGTATTAATCTTAATACGATAGAATTGGATATCATCTCATATCTCGTTTTTATTTACAGGGTCAGCCTGGAACTCGAGGATTTCCTGGATTCCCCGTAAGTCATCACTGGAGCCAGAATCGATGCAATTTCTAGAAGTAGATGTATAGTTCTGGGTGTTTATGTGTTAATATTTCATGTATTATTACATTATTATATATAAATATAAAATAATTGCATACAATGTGACGTCTTTTTTCCAAGAACTTGTTTGACCAATGGCAACCCATCCAACGCTTGCTCATGTTTTCTAACCTCGATTGGTTGCAATGAACAGCCCCGTACATGTATTTTTACATAACCCCATTGTGTCTGTATATTGATTCCTTGTGTTGGTTGCATGACTGCATTGGAAACCAAATGAAGGGAAGAATCTTTGATGTGCTTGAATTAACCCCTTAAGTGCCGGCTATTGGCTCACGCATTTCCATTGAATATGATGGCAGTTTTCCTACCAGGAAAGGCAGTGCCGGGTTATTGATTTGTCCATGTATATATTCCTACTTTATTCCTACATACTTTATCTTGAAAAATCTTACTGAAGACGAGTTTATTTTTAACTAAAGGGGTTGTGCATTTGGTATTCCATTAAGGAAGCCCATATGGGGACCCCCAAATGGAATACCGAACGCATTGACATGCGGTGAGCAATGAAAGCTCACGAACCCCATGTAATAGGTCTGTATGTTTTTCACACGGTGTTCACATGAGTGATGCGGAGAGCAAAGTAGTTCTTGAAGTAGTTTTCTCTCCGTGTGTTCTGAACCCCATTACAATCTATGGGGTCCATGTGCTTTCATTGCTCACTGCTTGTCAATGCGTTCGGTATTCTGTTCAGGGGGTCCCCATGCAGACTCCCCAAACAATACCAAACGCAGAGGTGAAACTGGTCTTCGATACTTTTTCTTTTAACATAGGAGCCTATTGGAAACTTATGCCACTTATACATAATGTGGGTAAAGGATCCACCCTATACACTTTGTATCTAATCCAATCCTCAACTCTATGGCAAAAACGTGAACCTAATCTCAGTGCCATTCTTTTCAATAGACTGTGTCTAGTATGGTATCCTAGAAAATAAATGGCGTCCATCACCATTTGAGCATGTGGGACTGAACTGCAGTACCAGACACACCCTGTGGACAAGAACGGCACTGTTTCTGGAAAAAAAGCAAACCCTTTGTATTCTCAGACATTCCCCTTAAATTTAATGTTCTAAGCTGTCACCATTTCACTCCAATGGAAATGCCATTGCCATTTTGTCCAGCGCTGATAGGGTTGTGAGTACAAAAATGACTGTTTTTGGTTGTTCTTGGTTTAATATCCAGTAGTAATACTGATGTGACATCTTCTGGGTACACAACTCCCTTGTATATGGTGCAGAAATGGTGAGATCTCCAAGTGTTCATATGTATCTCTTATTTGTATTTCAGGGCCCAATAGGATTAGACGGCAAGCCTGTAAGTGTCTTATTGCTTAGCTAGTATATACAGAATATGATACTAGTCATTTGTGGCAGCAACAGCCTTAGAGTGTGGGAAATCCTTTTCCCAAACTTCCCACCTTTCTACAATATACCCCCCAAGGTTATTGCTGCAAGTATTGAGTATCCAAAAAATGTCACTTGTGTAGTGGGGTCACTTAGTGAGTATGAAATTGCTCTCCAGATTTAGCACCATGACTGTGGCATCTTGTGTTCTCTGGGTTGTTTGTTGAGAACAATTCTAACCATCTTACATAGCAGAGTCTAAACCGTTTGCACGTCTGCTTCCAGGTCTCGCAGTGTAACACGTAGTGTGCTAATGCTCATTGCATCAAAATGTTTGACATTTGCATGGTATAAAAAATGCATACAAAAGTTAGACATTTTATCTAACGTATATGATGTTCAGTCCTTGTCAATATTTACTGCCCTCTTCTGATGTTAACAAACCATTTTATACCTTTCTGCAAGTTGTCACTCCATAAATAAGCTGCATAACTCCTAATAACCCCGTGACAAGGTCAGGGAGAGCGCAGGCACCCTGGACACCCATTGGGCTCTACCCGATGAGCCAGGGTCAAATAAACAAATAGATTATTAGGGGCGACACCACCGGGCGGCTTGGAGAGTTGCATAACATAATACTCTCATCTCAGTGGAAGATCTTTAAGTTACATGTATTTGTAAATGTAGATTTAGCTGTTGTCGAGGCTTACGTTACAAGCCGTAAATCTGACCATGTCACTATTTGCTTATTCTATGTTCTACACATTATAGGGTCATCCTGGGCAGAAAGGGGAGAAAGGTGATATGGTAAGTGTTGATTTAACAGAAATGGAACACTGATATGATATATATACATATATATATATATATATATATATATATATATATATATATATATAAAGTTTGCATACACTTTTTTTCTCTCTCTAATATTCTACATTATTGGTTCACATCAAAGATGTGAAAGCTATGAAGAAACATGTATAGAATTAACTAGTAGGCAAAAAGTGTTAAACTAGAACTAGATTCTTCAAAGTAGCTCCCATTTGCTTTAACAGTCTGGTAAACTCTTGCCATTCTCTCAATTGGCTTTATGAAGTAGTCACCTGGAATGGTTTTTTAGTTAACACATATGCATTGTAAAAAAATTTGATGACTTTGAAGATATTCTTAACTGAAGTCATGAAAATCATCAAAAACTCTTGTGAGGACTGCCCTAGTAAAGGAAGACTAAGAGTTACCTCGGCTGCAGTATTGGACATGACAATTTAACAGCATCTTGGATTAGAGCCCACATAGATGCTTGACAGTGTTCAAGTACCAGATAGGATTGAGTCGATCTTGAGATTTCAGGATCGATTTTAAAAACCTATTTCCGATCATTTTCCAGCCAATCGTGATCGTGAAATTTGCTCGATCACCGATCGGGATCCGATCTTTCCCGGTCGCTCACCCCTATTAATAATATATACATGAATTGGGTTGAGCTGATCTTGAGATAACCTCTGACCTCGATCCCGCTGTAAAATATCGGGATAGGAATTCCGATCGCAATCATGAAATTTACTTGATCACCGATCGGAATCTGATCTTTTCCGATACCGATCGCTCAACCCTAGTACCAGGAACATCTCGACATCAACTTTTCAGAGGAGATTGTGAGAATTGGGCCTTTATGATAGAATTGTTGCTGAACTGTACTGATAAACAACAGCAATAAGAAGAGAATTGCTTGCACTGAGAAACACAAGGAACGGACATTAGGCCAATGGAAATCTGTACTTTTTTATTGAAGAGTCAAAATTTGGTGGTTTTGATCTTGATGGTTTGGAATGAGTTGGACAACAGAGCGAAGAAAATCAACCAATATGTTCTACACCTCTGGGAACTACTTCAAGACTATTGGAAAACCATTCCAGGAGACATCCTCATGAAATAGATTGAGTGAATTTCAAGAGTGTGCAAGTTGTTATTAAAGCAAAATGGGGCTACTTTAAGGCTAAGGCCCCACGTAGAGAGAAGTAGCAAAAAATATTGTGTAAAAAAACATGGAAACGCATTGTGTTTTTTTTCTGCAGCGTTTTTCTTAAATAGCGCAAAGTTTTCCTCCGTAGACTTTGTACCCCTAAATCGCCAGCCTTTCCATAGATATAATTGACGTTTTTGAAAACTCAGGTTTTCTGCTGCAGGTTTTTTTCTGTAATGTGTGGATGATATTGTAAAGCTGTACTGAAATAAAACCAGAAATGATAGCTTATATAGAAGACTTTACCAATGGCAAATTCTTCTGTATGTATGGATTTGTACTATTAGGGTAAGCTCACACAGGGATTTTTTATCAGGATTTTGAGGCCGTATCCGCCTGAAATTCCTGACCAAAAAGACGGATCCCTTTTTTCCGACTCCCGGAAAAAAAAAGCGAGATGCTCATTCTTCAAGCGATTCGGCCAGAAGACACTCCCTCTTCCTGACTAGGCCCATTCATTGGGCCTAATCCGGAGTGGAGTGCGCAACTGGATTCCGGTGCAGTGCACTGGTTTTCAGTCGTGGCTACCAAGTTTTCGGTCCGGAACGGTTCCGGACCAAAAAACCCCATCTGCACTTACCCTTAAAGTTATACTTTTTGCACAGTACCACCATAATGATTGAAAAACAGACTTCGTATAAAGGGTTCATGTGCATATGATAATCCCTATAAGTATTACAAGGAAATAACAATTTTATCGCTTTAATGGTAACGTTATGCTTCTCGCCAGCCCCCATTTGGTCATGATTGGTGACCTGTTTATTTTTTTTCTCACTGACAGGCTATGACAAATGAAGTCATTATGGCCTGTCTGTAATGTCCATATGTGACATACAACGTACACAGGTATCCTAAAGGCCCCTAATTACCTCATTTTTTATAGAAATTGGACATGTTGGCTGCCATAATGTGGTGGCCATTCAGCCACTTCTTCTGACTTGGAAACAGTATTAAGACCCAATTCATTTACATCCATCTTGAAGAAAAAGAAAAACAGAAAAATGTTTTTTTTTTTTTCAAAAACAGCAGTGCCCCTGTGGATATAGTAATGAATGGGCATGAACTGAACTACAGACAAAACACAAGACTACACTGTTTTTGGGAAAATAGTAAACCCTTTTCTTATTTTTGGAAAATTTTAGCTAGGAGTTGCCCATAGTGATCTGTAATAATTGCAATAGATCTGAAATAAAAATCCAACACTTATAAGGAATAAGTAAGAATGTGCAATACTGTATATCTGATTTACAGATGTACTCATTTTTTATTTTTTTACCAAAATTTCCTGAAAAATGTTTTCCATGTGTGACACCTAATAACACTCTCAAGGAACCAACCTACTAAAAGGACTTGTACATTGTGTAATGTTAAATGACCTATTATTAACACAAATCTGTATTTCCATATTGTGGCTCTGGTTAACATTAAGTGCCCTGTGTGATATATATTACATTGAGGGTCCCACCGCTGGGATGAAGTCACCCTTCCGGTCTCACAATAAATAATTATTACGCTCAAATTCCTCTAGTAATGGCCCCTTTAATGAATCTGTCCATAGCACATAAAATTCCCATTATAAATACATATTTGGGGCTGTAATTTCTTTACAGTGTGGTGCACTCTGGGTCCTCTATTAACAAGTCTAATGTCCCAGATTTCGCCAATTTATGAGAAGTGCGAGCTTTTGTTACCCAGATTCAGCTAACAGCTGGAAATGAAATCATTCTGTTCCCAGACACCTCGACACGTCTGTCCATTCAACTTCAAACAAAGCCATTAACACATAGCGGACCCTTTATTAGAGACGGGACAACATTTGCAGGATCTGCTGAGGTGTTTTATGAGGACATCTACCCTAATACACAAGTCAATGTAGGACATATTCACCGTCAATATCTAGGAGCCAAAAATAGTGAGGATCCAAATTCCAGAAAACAAATGGATGCATGCTATATAATATCCATCTGGTTATAACAAGGTTCTTGATAAAGACTGAGAGAGTAGAACATGGCCCTAGGGATGCTACAATGTTTGGAGCAAAGTCTATGAAACTCTTTCCGTCTACAGTAAGGGTTCCTTTATGATGATGATCATTTGGTGTTCTACTACTGACACCCCCTAAAATCAGTTGTGGGGAGAGCACAGGAGGACATGTTTAGCCTCCCTCCAGCAGAACGACAGGGAAATCATCTTTACACAGTGTCCATGGAATGGATGGATGTGCTGGGTCCTTCTGAGTCAAAGACGTTCTTTGTAGTCGCTCTACGACTTGGCTAATAGATATCTATAAGGAGGACCTCTCTTAGGGCTAGTTCACATGTGGCACGGTAGGGCGGATTTTGACACCGAGAGTGACGCGGGGAGCCGTGTCACTCTCGGGTCAAAACCCACCTGCCACGACTGCCATGACTTCCGACAATCGTGGCTCCCCCCTATAGAGTTGGCTCAAATGAATGGGCCGAACCTGGAGTTTGCTGCCGCCAGGCGGACGCCGCGGCTCAACGAGCTGTGGAGTCCGTCTGAAGAAAGGGCAGCCTGCTCTCCATAGACCACCATTGTGATAGGGCAGATTATGATGTAGATTACGCACCATAATCCGCCCCCTCTGTACCCATGTGAATGGGCCCTAAAGGGTTCTTCCTTTCTGAATAAGTCATCCCGTATCTACAGGATAGGGAATAACTTTCAGATCAGTGAGGGTCCGACCACTCAGGACCCCACTGGTTTGGAGAACAGAGCTGTTTTATCCTCCGTTCTGAATAGAGCCGTAGTCACATGGTGGTCACTTCTCCACTAATTTCAATGACTAAAGATGGTAAAAGTACAACATTCATAATACCGTAATGAAAATAGACACGATAAAGGCTGAGATTTCATATCAAGTCAAAATAGATGCGACCAATATCAGTGTAATACTTGATAAGCTCATGATAATTTACCCAAACCTATAACACTCATTCAGCACCCTCTAATATTCTACAATAAGGTGGCCATATGACTAGAGATACCGTGATGGAGATTCAATCTCGCCTTTGGGAAGGTTTCATTGCTGTGATGTGCAGAGCCATTTAATCTTTGCAGTAATTGGTTTTTTACCAAAATTTCCTGAAAAATCTTTTCCATATGTGACATTTAATAACATTCCCAAAGAACCGACATACCTAAAGGACTTGTACATTGTGTAATGTAATTATTAACACAAATCTGTATTCCTATATTATGGATCTGGTTAATGTTATGTGCCCTGTGTGATATACATTACATGCTGGGATGAAGTGGAAGTGGTTGCCTTAGTGGGACAACCCCACACTACAGAAACCTCTGGACATGGCATGAGATGTTCTGTGTTCTTGCGCAGTCACTTGAATGAATTGCATATTTGTACAGTTTTGTCTGATACAAATAGCACATCCTATGTCCAAAAAAGTATTTCTAGTAATAGATGTAATTCTACTTTGTCACATACAAAGATAAGGGACACAAAATGTACAGAATTCAGGGCATGAAAAGAACCAAAATTACGTTAAAGAGGAGCTTTCATGTCCTCGGCGCCTGCGGTTTTATATACCGCTAGAAAACCGACTTTCAGCACACAGTTGGCTTTCCCGTTATAAGCCCCAGTGCAAGATATCAGTGCCCTTACCGATATCTCTTCACCGTCAGAAGGGCATTCCTGACAGTCTAGCCGGACTGTGAGGAACATCTTCCCCCTGACAGTAATGTCCATAGCTTTGTACTGTCAGAGGGGGAGTTCCTTACTGTCCAGCAATGACGCTGAGCGTTGAGGAGAAAAATTCTACTATAGGTCCAAAAGCTGATCTTGAGGGCTAGTTCACACGGAGTTTTTTGGATCGGAACCTGAGGCGGAGGCTGCCTCAGGTTCCGATCCATAAAACGTGTTGCGGAACTGAAAGCCGGTGCACGGCACCGGCTTCCAGCTGCGCACCCGCCTCTGGATCAGGCTCAATGAATGGGCCGAGTCCGGAAGAGGGTGTGTCTTCAGGCTGACTCGCGAGGCGACTCGGCCGAAGAATGAACACCTCGCTTCTTTTTTCCGGGAGGCGGGAGAAACGGCTCCCGGAAAAAGCTCCTCCGCAGCTCCCATTGATTTCAATGGGAGCCGTCTTTTTGGTCCGGGTTTTGAGGCGTTTACGACCTCAAAACCCTGACCAAAAAACTCCGTGTGAACTAGGCCTGACTGTAGGTCCAATGGCTGGTCTTTACTACAGGTCCAAAGGCTGATCTTTACTATAGCACCAATGGCTAATCTTTACTATAGGACCAATGGCTGATCTTTACTACAGGTCCAATGGCTGATCTTTATTTTAGGTCCAATGGCTGATCTTTATTTTAGGTCCAATGGCTGATCTTTATTTTAGGTCCAATGGCTGATCTTTACTACAGGTCCAATGGCTGATCTTTATTTTAGGTCCAATGGCTGATCTTTACTATAGGACCAATGGCTGATCTTTACTACAGGTCCAATGGCTGATCTTTATTTTAGGTCCAATGGCTGATCTTTACTACAGGTCCAATGGCTGATCTTTATTTTAGGTCCAATGGCTGATCTTTACTACAGGTCCAATGGCTGATCTTTATTTTAGGTCCAATGGCTGATCTTTACTGTAGATCCAATTGCTGATCTTTACTGTAGGACCAATGGCTGATCTTTATTTTACGTCCAATGACTGATCTTTACTGTAGATCCAATTGCTGATCTTTACTATAGGTCCAATGGATGACCTTCACTATGGGAAGCACAGTGGCTCAGTGGTTAGCACTGCAACCTTGCAGCACTGGAGTCCTGGGTTCGAATCCTGCCAAAGACAACATCTGCAAGGAGTTTCTATGTTCTCCCCGTGTTTGCGTGGGTTTCCTCCGGGTACTCCAGTTTCCTCCCACACGCCAAAGACATACTGATAGGGATTGTAGATTGTGAGCCCTATATGGGACAGTGACTGTCAATGTCTGTAAAGTGCTGCGGAATATGATGGCATTATACAAGTAAGCATAATAATAATAATACTATAGGTCCAATGGCTGATCTTTACCTTATGTCCAATGGCTGATCTTTACTATAGGTCCAATGGCTGATCTTTACTGTAGGTCCAGTGGCTGATCTTTTGCCACAGTAACGTAGCGTACGCCTAGTCTTGGGTAAACTGCTGTATACTTTCTCCACTGGGGAGTTCGCATGTACACCTGGAACAGCCTCTTGATTTATTGTTTAGCCAACAGCAGCTGTGATATGGTGTCATTCCATGAAGATGGAAATTGAGAATTAAGATCTTTAAGATTGATAGTCGAAAGGAAATAGACATTGTCTTAGACATTGTCCTGGAATATGTTTTGCCTTTTTGAAAGGTAAAACAAAGCAAAGTACACGACTTCTCCCACTTCCCCAGCAAGCATAATATATCAAACATGACACGCAGACCATTATTACACCCCTGTTTGGCTAGACTGAATACGTCTAACATTACATTTACACATCTTGTCCTGGTGATGTTTATTACGCTGCCTCTTCTTGTCATTGTTCGGATGACCCTTATGGACGGGATGTGATCGTTCTATTTTAGATTGTAGAACATGGAAGTAACAAAATGTGCAAGTTTTACCAAGTCCAAGTCTGTGTTCTCAGCTTCCTAGTGGTCACCCTCTGTCCTTCAGGACACTTAGTAGAAATTGCAGGGTTTTTGTTATAGGTTACATAAACAATGCTGGAGGAAAGAAGTGAGATGGGAAGATGTTTCTAGTCCAAAGATCTTAATCCTTGTAAGGGTTCATGCAAATGGCAAAGCCATAAGCCCTGGCTCTGGAAACTGAGACATGAGTGCATATGCTGACGCTGCTTGGAGATGTTTTATTCTATCAATTTTTCTTTTTTATTTAATGTTGGTTTTTCTCATGACCATGTTGTCTGAATATTTAGTATGAGCTGCAAAACTATGCATTTACACTATGTGAGGCCTTGGCCTTAAAGGGTTTTTTTTTTTTGGCTAAAATCATTGATGCTCTCCCTCAATTTCAGATTCATCAGGGTTTGTCACCCGGAAACCCTACTTCTCAGTAGCTGAGAATGGAACAGGAAGCAGACAGCTCTGTTCTCTGTGTATAGGCTGAACTGAGCCATTGTAGGTTAGGTCCAGGTCAAGTGAATGAGAGCTGATCTGGAACACCCTGGTCTGTCCACTACACCCAATCTGCTATCTTGCTTCCTGCCTCAGCTCATTCATCGGGGTGCTATTTGTTGGATCCTCATTGATCTGATACCGATGACCTATTCTTTGAAAAGGTCAACACTATTTTTAGTGGAGAAAAACCCTTTAAAGGGGATCTTTCATGTTCTCAGTGCACATACAATGTTATATACTGCTAGAAAGCCGACTGTCGGAATTCAGCGGAATTCGGTTTATGTGCCCCAGGTGAAGAGCTATCGATGCATTTACCGAGAGCTCTTCACTGTCAGGAGGGCATTCCTGACAGTGTAACCCGATGGCGCTGATCGGTGTGGAAACCCCGCCCCAGTACTAGTCTATGGACGAGTACTGCCAAGAGAAGGGGAGGCGTTCCTCACCGCTCAGCATCATCGCTGGGTGGTAAGGAACGTCCCCTCACAGTATAGCGCTGCGGACAGACTGTCGGAGTTACACTGTCAGGAACACCCTTCTGACAGTGAAGAGCTCTTGGTAAATGCACCGATAGCTCTTCACCCGGGGCACATAACGGGAAAACCAATAGTGCACTCAATTCAGCGCACTGTCGGCTTTCTAGTGGTATATAAATGTGCATGTGCCCAAGATCATGAAAGGTCCTCTATAAGGCTAATCACCTCCATAGTGATCTGCAGCAAAAAGTGCGCAAAAAATTCACTATCCCATCCAGTCTGGGATACACTGCTTTTTTTTTTTTTGAAAATCACAGAGTTTTTGCACCTCTTGTCCCCAGCCTAAGATATATATATATATATATATATATATATCATAGTTGCCTTCATGACACAACACCTTTAAAGGGATCTTTAAGCTCTCATGACTTACCTATTCAGCAATTGCTTGTATTCTCCATAATATAACAATTCTCTCGTACTATATATATGAGGATATCCTTCCTCCAGTTCATTATACCCAGTAGTGTATTTACCGTGCCCCTATTATCTGTGAGGCCATTTGGTGCATCACTGGTTTTCTCGAGTAGTTTCTCCATAACGTACATTCAGCACGAAGCCGGAGAAAGGTATTGTTATGTCTGCAAAGCAGGAAAAGGTTAAGTCAACCAATTATCTATAATGGCATTCCGATATCCCTAGTTTTAATCACACTGTGAAATGTATATTTTTATAAGTGCGGAACAGAAGCATGGAACGTATTGTTTCGGCTAATATGAGTCTCAGCTAAAATTTGTGCTCAATTTTCTTCCTATGCCTAAAACCTGCCAATATAAGATAGGGGGCGAATTATACAGGTCCGTGTGTTGGAAGCACATCCTTACTAAATATTCGGCGCAGAGTAATACATCACCCGCTCGGGACGGGCTGCGACTTTGACTACCAGTGACCCCATATTAGCCCACTAAACATAATTACTTGACAAAATGTGGTTTCCAAATGAACGACCATTATTACTCTTTTCCTGTTCCTGACATCGCCCAATGATTGATCTATTTTACATTGTAAATATTTTCTATACTGATGAGTTCCAAGCAATGGCGCGTTACATGTAAAATAAATAGAGGAGGGCCGCTTCTTATTTCTACAACCATGGCTGTTACATTGCATTACATGTACATATCTACTAAGGAACAGCCCCCAATACATTCACTTACCAATCTGCCCCCATTATATGGCTTGATGTCCATTATCATAATATGTGATTTATGTCGCAGTCATAATTGGATCTACATAAAATGATTTTTTTTCTTCTCAGGGTCCGCCTGGCCCAAAGGGACAACCAGTAAGTGGAAATTTGTATGGAAATTTTTATTAATATGACTTGGCTCATTCTTTACAATAACAATATTCTCTTTTGTTAGGGTGCAGCAGGTGCCAAAGGAGAGAAGGTAAGGCTTTTACATATTAGCTTATAGGGTGACTTGGTGCCCAGTGCCATGAGCCCAACATCATCATGTCAGGTACCAAGATGGCTTCTAATCTTGGCAACCTGTTTGTCTTTCTAAGGGCTCTTTTAGGTCCTTGCTGTTGTCAAACTGTTGATCTAAGCAAGGACACCGAAATATCAGTGTTGGTATCCAGAATTATTGCACGTACTTGCGTCGATTAATGCTATTTGTTAATTCTAATATTTGGTGGAAGGGTTTATTATTAATAACATTTAGGACATATCCATAGGAAGACAACATGTACCTTTTTAAGTGTGTAAATTGTAAAAATTATTCATTTATTCTTATTTCTACAACGGATAGAATAGTTAATGGTGCAAATATGCCCTCTAAATTAAAAGATTCTGTTTGCCTGTGGCTACCACTAGAGGGAGCTCACGGCCTACATTAGAGAAATGTTCTGGTAGTTAAATATTGATGATCTATCCTCAGGATATAACTTCAGTAACTGATCAGTAGGGGTCGATAATGGGGATCCCCACAAATCAGCTGCTCGAAGCAGCACTTGGATGAGTGTCACTTGCGCTTCACAAACCAATGATAATATGTTCCTTTTCGTCATCTGTTTGATTCAAGTTCAAGTGAACAGGGCTGATCTGCAATACCATGCACAGCCCCTATGCAATATACAATGCTGTGCTTGGTTGGCCCCCCAGCGCTCTGATATTGATGACCTATCCTGTGGATATTACAATCCCGGGAAACACTTTTAAAGGGATTCTATCATTAGAATCCCTTTTTTAACAAATGCCGCGTAAGTATTCTTCCCCTACCTTTAGAATTTCTCTCCACGCTGCCGTTCCGTAGAGATCTTAGTTTTTCTCAATATGCTAATGAGTCTCCAGACTGCACTGGAGGCTCCTGTGCTGCTTGAAAACTCTCCAGCACCGTCTTCATCTTCTACAGCCACGCCTCTCCGCCGTGTCATCTGCTTTGTCTTCTTCCGGCGATCCTGTCTTCGGGATGTAAATCCGGCACATGCCCAATCGGCACTGTGCATGTCTGTTCGGCCATTTTACTGTGGCCGAGTGTACTGTTCCTATAAGTAGCCACAGTAAAATGGTCGAACAGACATGCACAGTAGGCTCTGTCTGAAGCCCGATGACAGAGCTGACTGTGCATGCCATGGATTTACATCTTGAAGACAGCATTGAAGTGAAGAAGACAACGTAGAGGATGCGGCGGAGAGGCATGGCTGTAGAATATGAAGGTGATGCTGGAGAGTTTTCAAGCAGCACAGGGGACGCCTCCAGTACTGTCCGTCTGGAGGCTCATTAGCATACCGAGAAAAAAAAGGATATCTACCGAACAGTGGCGCGGAGAAGACATCTGAAGGTAGGGGAAGAATAGCCTTTCTTAAGGCTATTCCTACGTGGTATTAGTTAAAAATGGGATTCTAATAGGACTCCTTAAAATATAGTAACAATGTATACAGAAAGTTCCCAGTTGTGGCTGAAGGAGGCCAAAATATTTTCATTAGATGTTTATGGAGTGAAGTCACATTTTGTATTAGAAAAAAACGAGCTCCGACCTCTCTAAAGTTGTAAGGAATGAATGGGCGCAGAATAGTCAACAGGAACGTGTACAGTGGGGATCACTGGTGGAAATTCACATTAAGGCGCTATGTCTTACATATAACTGTATGAACAGACTTCTCATCCCTGACAGTGTTTTCTTTAACCGATCCTGTTTTTCTCAAGAACATTTTGGGTGTGGGGCGATCTGACAATTGAGAGAGGATAAACCCAATGCTCTTTGACCAAAAAGGTGAAAGTAAACTGAGGTAGTGCACACAACCATTCAGACATATCCTTCCTGGCTGAAATAAGGATATACAGATGAGATTCCCAGGGGCTGCCGCAGGTTAGAAAAACTCAGACATATTTATTATTTTTCCATCTTCCAAGTTGTGAGAACCCAACTCAAGAAAGCGATGAATTTTCCATCCAGCGTGCCACTATATCTGCAGTCATAGTGTGCGGAAGGCTAGGGATCATATTCATTATAATGATATTATTATGTTCTATTTTTTGTAGATTTTACACAAAATATACATTGTAATCTACAATGAAGAATTGTTACTGTAGAACTAGAATTTCTCCAACTTCTCCCCGGGGCCACCTTGTCGCGTTGCAGAGAACCCTTTATGACTCCTTGAATGAGATTAGAAGCATGGTCTTTTCTTTTTCCAGAGAAACAGCGCCACTCTTGTTCACAATATTTGTCTGGTACTGCAGCTAAGTCCCATTAAGAGTGTTCTCTGAGATTTACATATTGAGCTCTCCTTGGAATGGGCCATGAATATATCCCTATACTTTATATAGATAGGGTCTAACATCAGAACCCCCACAGATCAGCTGAATGAAGTGGCAGTAGCAACAATCTGATAGGCAGCACACCCACTACACAGGCCAGTCACATCCATTCACCACAGGCCAGTGTGCAGCTCAGTCCCATTCAATTGAATTGAGCTGAGCTGCATTATTTAGCACAGTCACTATAAAATGTACAGCACTATACGATCCCGCCTCCCATTGAAATCAATGGAAGCGTATACGGTCCACAAAATCTTACACGGCGTATACATGCCACATCACGCAGTACTTTACTCCGTGTGAACTTACCCTGAAAGTGAATGCAGTACCAGCTGTAGTTCTGTAATGTCGGATGTATACTGCTAGTTCCTCTGATATTTCAGTGCCCTGTCTTTGCTTGGTCTATGACTAACAGCAAATCAATAATACAGATTATATACACTGTACATTGTGCTGTACAAAGGCGTTGATTGTACGGTATTATGTCATACTGCTGACTGTGCATTGTAAATGTGTTGCAGGTGTCACAGTACTATAGCTGGCAGAATACTAATATATACCTTTTAAGGAACACAGGAAATTCCCTAAATAATTGTATTTCTGTGTTCCAAGATCTCGGTTATTTCCCCTTTACTTCTCCTCATACTCATGGCTGTAGCATCCTTGTACTCAGCTGTAAGACAACTGGCTTTAGAATCCCTGCCCCTATTTGTAGGAGGATAAAAGGATTGTTCAGCCTCTTCTGTATTCTCTGCAGGATTTCTACAAGATTAGGATCATGCAGAAAATCCTACAATCTGACATCTTCTATCGCTCAGTTCTAGGTTTAGTATTCTTTTAGTGGCTAATTTCTTATCCATTTACAGATATAACAAACTATGTCATATGTTATCAGTGTTAAGTTACAATCTGCTGCATACTATGTATAACGTGGTCATCTATTCTCTGGGATGGCCATAATAGAAACTGCGGGGAATGAAAGGATTATTTCCCTGGTGATAATAAATGGGACCCATAAGAAGGATCTTGTGACTTGCCACATATTTACCATGATATTGATAGTGCCTGCAAATTTTAACCCTTACAAGCCGTATACATAAGCCTGGCAGCGTTGGGAAGTGTCATGATACATAATTAATGACCTAACAAGGATGTGCCCTACTTTTTCTCGTTACAGGGTCACTGTGCGGATTACTCCCACAGGGTAAATATTGCCTGCTATATGCCTATTTATTGCTCCCTAAGCTCTACTACTGCTGCACGCTGAAAAAGCACTAATTGAAGTGTTTACTTTCCTTATAACCATAGTGTACATCTCATTACAGTCAATTCCCATGGGGGAGAACAGATTTAACATGACTAATGAATTAGCGCTCGGATGTGCTTTAATGAAAGACTCATTGTTGACTGTCGAGCTATATGTTAATGTATGTGAATACACTCATCTGTCTGGAACATGTTTTTAACTTTTCATTAGAGACAAATACAAAGATAGATAGATAGATAGATAGATAGATAGATAGATAGATAGATAGATAGATAGATAGATACTAGAGATAGATAGATAGATAGATAGATAGATAGATAGATAGATAGATAGGAGATAGATAGATAGATAGATAGATAGATAGATAGATAGATAGATAGATAGATGGATAGATAGAGATAGATAATAGATAGATAGATAGATAGATAGATAGATAGATAGATAGATAGATAGATAGATAGATAGGCTCATTTATCAATGGCCATAATTCTACAAACAAGATCTAATGATACTGTAAATATAGGCTTCATATAGAGCAATATACTGAGAGCAGCTGCAGAAGGTGCAGACATAGAGATGTTGCTGCTTCTAGTAACTGCTTTATCTCACTCAAGTGCAGGATTTACAGCTATACTGCTCAGTACTGCTGTATAATGTCTTCCATGCTGCTGCTGCTTTGTAGTGTATGTGAATACACTCATTTGTCTGGAGCCTGTTTGTAACTTTTCTTTGGAGACAAATACAAAGATAGATAGATAGATAGATAGATAGATAGATAGATAGATAGATAGATAGATATACTCATTTATCAATGGCTATATTTCTACAAACAGGATCTAATGATACTTTAAATATAGACTTCATATAGAGCAATATACTGTGGAGGGGGGGGGGAACAGCAGCTTAGAAGGTGCAGACACAGAGATGATGCTGATTCTAGTAACTGCTTTATCTCACTCAAGTGCAGGATTTACAGCTATACTGCTCAGTACTGCTGTATAATGTCCTCCATGCTGCTGCTGCTGCTTTGTAGTGTATGTGAATACACTCATTTGTCTGGAGCCTGTTTTTAACTTTTCATTGGAGACAAATACAAAGATAGATAGGCTCATTTATCAATGGCTATAATTCTACAAACAGAATCTAATGATACTGTAAATATAGACTTCATATAGAGCAATATACTGTGGAGAGGGGAGGAAACAGAGCAGCTGCAGAAGGTGCAGACACGGAGATGCTGCTGCTTCTAGTAACTGTTTTATCTCACTCAAGTGCAGGATTTACAGCTATACTGCTCAGTACTGCTGTATAATGTCCTCCATGCTGCTGCTGCTGCTGCTTTACAGTGTAAGTACAGTAGATAGAGAAAATAGCTCAGAATTTGTCACTATTTGTGCCGTGTATCATAGGTATCTAGGTGATCTCAGAGCAGCTAGCCATTCCAAAACTGAACTGAGGGACAACTGAGATAGATCCTGCAGGGGGTAAACTGATTATGCTTTCTGAATATAAGTCATATAATGGTCATATTTAGAATCAATAGCCATATACTGTACACATGATACCTTATCCTGATAGCTTAAGTTAAAATGTGCTACATGGTACTGAACTGAAAAGATAGCGTACACCTTTAATCTATGGCTGTTTGATAGGACTAAGGGGATCTGGAGTTCTCTAACCATAAAAGCAAGTCCAATCCTGATTAAAGATATATTATAGAATAATTCATTATATCAGCACGCAATTTTGTATCTATTTTGGAAGCAATACGTCAGCAAATGAGCCCAATAGTATTATTAGTTTGGGTTTTTTGGGGTAAGAAAGCAGATGACAGGAGAAGGATTCACACAAGATGTTCTGCATATGGTCTTGTAGTTTATTTTTCTAAGTTTTACTTTTTCCCTTCCAAAACCATGATTCAAAATTCTGGATCTTGTTTTGCTCAATCCTGAGCAGATCCCTCTACAAGACAATTACAAGCTGGAAAAGACTGAATGGAGATGTTAATAAAGCAGGTTGTAGCAAAAATACATACGCATCATGTCTCCAACCACACAGAGTGTTAACAATAGTCCCAATACTCAGGAAAACGTGCCGCTATAACAACGAGCCATCGGCATGAGTCTGAAGTAAAGCCTGATGGTTAAAGTAGCAAGAAACTGTTGTCGAGGAAATAGTGTTGTAACTACCATCTTTCTGGCTCGCTCCCATATTACATGCCAGTCATTTCATTAGGAATTAATGACATGGTTTCAGGGACGGCTCCAGGTTTTCATGGGCCCTTGGGCGACAGAGCCACTCGCTTCATCCGTCCGCAGCGGCGCGCAGTGTCCCAACTCCCACCTCCTCCACAAGGGGGCCCACTGAGGCTCTGTTGCCCAAGGGCCCATGAAAACCTGGAGCCGGCCCTGACTACGGTGCTCATTGCTCAGTCTTCTACAAGTAAAGCCCATTGTTTTTATTAAAGAAATGCTCAAGATGCTGTGCAAAAGCAAACATAAGTAATACATCAATGATCCTTCTTGCTCCCTCTTGACACACAACTATTCATAGCCTGAAGAGGGTCACCTCTATGGCCACCGATATGCTGAGCGGAATTTCCTGTCCATGATACATAGTGTGATGGGGCTCCATATCTGTATAGAAGTGGAGTTTGTTGGTAAATGGTTTGTATAGTTCCATGAATCATGAGGACAGCAATTATATACACTGTATAAATGTAATGCAATGTAAATGAATGATTACATAGATTTTTCTAAAAATATATAGATTCCTGAATTGATATATTCTTTAGTAAATAAAAATAAATTAGAATATAGAAATTATAGATATTAATTCCTGCCCCAAATCATTTCTGTTAACATCTGCACTATTCTTAACCACCATGAACATTACTTGTGTACCAGATATATACCAGATATTTTATTTTATTTATTTTTTTTATTTTTTTTATTTTTTTTTTTTCTGAACATTCCATATAGTGTCAAAGTCCGGGGACATTTTAGAGTATCAAAGTGTTTGAAAATGTCTCTTCATGTTTTCATTTGAGCCCTCAGATCTTGATTTCTTGATAGGCCGTGTAGGATTAATGGCCAAATATTCCGATATTATATGTGCGCTAATGGAGTTACCCTTTCCACAATTCTATTTTTAGCCACAGTACAAAAGAAAATGTTTCGTACTGTTTAGAATCTAAAAAGATCAACTCTGTACTAACATATACTGTGATACATCTTGTGCATGCATGCCAAAACAATATATATATAGTTATTTGTCTGTATATACATATTATGATGATATGATTTTACATATATATATATATATATATATATATATTATAATAATAATAATTAGAGATGAGCGAACACTAAAATGTTCGAGGTTCGAAATTCGATTCGAACAGCCGCACACTGTTCGAGTGTTCGAATGGGTTTCGAACCCCATTATAGTCTATGGGGAACATAAACTCGTTAAGGGGGAAACCCAAATTCGTGTCTGGAGGGTCACCAAGTCCACTATGACACCCCAGGAAATGATACCAACACCCTGGAATGACACTGGGACAGCAGGGGAAGCATGTCTGGGGGCATAAAAGTCACTTTATTTCATGGAAATCCCTGTCAGTTTGCGATTTTCGCAAGCTAACTTTTCCCCATAGAAATGCATTGGCCAGTGCTGATTGGCCAGAGTACGGAACTCGACCAATCAGCGCTGGCTCTGCTGGAGGAGGCGGAGTCTAAGATAGCTCCACACCAGTCTCCATTCAGGTCCGACCTTAGACTCCGCCTCCTCCGGCAGAGCCAGCGCTGATTGGCCGAAGGCTGGCCAATGCATTCCTATGCGAATGCAGACTTAGCAGTGCTGAGTCAGTTTTGCTCAACTACACATCTGATGCACACTCGGCACTGCTACATCAGATGTAGCAATCTGATGTAGCAGAGCCGAGGGTGCACTAGAACCCCTGTGCAAACTCAGTTCACGCTAATAGAATGCATTGGCCAGCGCTGATTGGCCAATGCATTCTATTAGCCCGATGAAGTAGAGCTGAATGTGTGTGCTAAGCACACACATTCAGCACTGCTTCATCAAGCCAATACAATGCATTAGCCAGTGCTGATTGGCCAGAGTACGGAATTCGGCCAATCAGCGCTGGCCAATGCATTCTATTAGCCCGATGAAGTAGAGCTGAATGTGTGTGCTAAGCACACACATTCAGCACTGCTTCATCAAGCCAATACAATGCATTAGCCAGTGCTGATTGGCCAGAGTACGGAATTCGGCCAATCAGCGCTGGCTTTGCTGGAGGAGGCGGAGTCTAAGATCGCTCCACACCAGTCTCCATTCAGGTCCGACCTTAGACTCCGCCTCCTCCGGCAGAGCCAGCGCTGATTGGCCGAAGGCTGGCCAATGCATTCCTATGCGAATGCAGACTTAGCAGTGCTGAGTCAGTTTTGCTCAACTACACATCTGATGCACACTCGGCACTGCTACATCAGATGTAGCAATCTGATGTAGCAGAGCCGAGGGTGCACTAGAACCCCTGTGCAAACTCAGTTCACGCTAATAGAATGCATTGGCCAGCGCTGATTGGCCAATGCATTCTATTAGCCCGATGAAGTAGAGCTGAATGTGTGTGCTAAGCACACACATTCAGCACTGCTTCATCACGCCAATACAATGCATTAGCCAGTGCTGATTGGCCAGAGTACGGAATTCGGCCAATCAGCGCTGGCCAATGCATTCTATTAGCCCGATGAAGTAGAGCTGAATGTGTGTGCTAAGCACACACATTCAGCACTGCTTCATCAAGCCAATACAATGCATTAGCCAGTGCTGATTGGCCAGAGTACGGAATTCGGCCAATCAGCGCTGGCTCTGCTGGAGGAGGCGGAGTCTAAGATCGCTCCACACCAGTCTCCATTCAGGTCCGACCTTAGACTCCGCCTCCTCCGGCAGAGCCAGCGCTGATTGGCCGAAGGCTGGCCAATGCATTCCTATGCGAATGCAGACTTAGCAGTGCTGAGTCAGTTTTGCTCAACTACACATCTGATGCACACTCGGCACTGCTACATCAGATGTAGCAATCTGATGTAGCAGAGCCGAGGGTGCACTAGAACCCCTGTGCAAACTCAGTTCACGCTAATAGAATGCATTGGCCAGCGCTGATTGGCCAATGCATTCTATTAGCCCGATGAAGTAGAGCTGAATGTGTGTGCTAAGCACACACATTCAGCACTGCTTCATCAAGCCAATACAATGCATTAGCCAGTGCTGATTGGCCAGAGTACGGAATTCGGCCAATCAGCGCTGGCCAATGCATTCTATTAGCCCGATGAAGTAGAGCTGAATGTGTGTGCTAAGCACACACATTCAGCACTGCTTCATCAAGCCAATACAATGCATTAGCCAGTGCTGATTGGCCAGAGTACGGAATTCGGCCAATCAGCGCTGGCTCTGCCGGAGGAGGCGGAGTCTAAGGTCGGACCTGAATGGAGACTGGTGTGGAGCGATCTTAGACTCCGCCTCCTCCAGCAGAGCCAGCGCTGATTGGTCGAGTTCCGTACTCTGGCCAATCAGCGCTGGCCAATGCATTCTATTAGCCCGATGAAGTAGAGCTGAATGTGTGTGCTTAGCACACACATTCAGCTCTACTTCATCAGGCTAATAGAATACATTGGCCAATCAGCGCTGGCCAATGCATTCTATTAGCTTGATGAAGCAGAGTGTGCACAAGGGTTCAAGCGCACCCTCGGCTCTGATGTAGCAGAGCCGAGGGTGCACAAGGGTTCAAGTGCACCCTCGGCTCTCCTACATCAGAGCCGAGGGTGCGCTTGAACCCTTGTGCAGCCTCAGCTCTGCTACATCAGAGCCGAGGGTGCGCTTGAACCCTTGTGCACACTCTGCTTCATCAAGCTAATAGAATGCATTGGCCAGCACTGATTGGCCAGAGTACGGAATTCGGCCAATCAGCGCTGGCCAATGCATCCCTATGGGAAAAAGTTTATCTCACAAAAATCACAATTACACACCCGATAGAGCCCCAAAAAGTTATTTTTAATAACATTCCCCCCTAAATAAAGGTTATCCCTAGCTATCCCTGCCTGTACAGCTATCCCTGTCTCATAGTCACAAAGTTCACATTCTCATATGACCCGGATTTGAAATCCACTATTCGTCTAAAATGGAGGTCACCTGATTTCGGCAGCCAATGACTTTTTCCAATTTTTTTCAATGCCCCCAGTGTCGTAGTTCCTGTCCCACCTCCCCTGCGCTGTTATTGGTGCAAAAAAGGCGCCAGGGAAGGTGGGAGGGGAATCGAATTTTGGCGCACTTTACCACGTGGTGTTCGATTCGATTCGAACATGGCGAACACCCTGATATCCGATCGAACATGTGTTCGATAGAACACTGTTCGCTCATCTCTAATAATAATATGATATAAAGACGTGGACAAAATTGTTGGTACCCTTCATTTAATGAAAGAAACACCCACAATGGTCACAGAAATAACTTGAATCTGACAAAAGTAATTTGCAAAACTACATGTTGACAAGCCACAAAGCTTCTGGGAGAATGTCCTATGAACAGATGAGACAAAAATTGAACTTTCTGGCAAGGCACATCAGCCCTATGTTCTCAGATGGAAAAATGAAGCCTATCTTGAAAAGAACACTGTCCCAACTGTGAAACATGGAGGAGGCTCTGTTATGTTCTGGGACTGCTTTGCTGCTTATGGCACAAGGTGTCTTGAATCTGTGCAGGGTCCAATGAAATCTCAAGACTATCAAGGGATTCTAGAGAGAAATGTGCTGCCAGTGCCAGAAAGCTTGGTCTCAGTCACAGGTTATGGGTCTTGCAACAGGATAATGGCCCAAAACACAGCTAAAAACATCCAGGAATGGCCAAGAGGAAAACATTAAGCTTCTATGACACCTGACCTAAATCCTATCGCGCATCTTTGAAAGGAGCTGAAACATGCCGTCTGGATAAGTTACCCTTCAAACCAGAGACAACTGGAGCAGTTTGTTCATGAGGAGGGGGCCAAAATCGCTGCTGAGAGGGGCAGAAGTCTCATTGACAGTTACAGGAATCGTCTGATCGCAGCGATTGCCTCAAAAGGTTGTGCAACAAAATATTAAGTTAAGCGAACCATCATTTCTGTCCAGGCCTGTTTCATGAGTTGTTGTTTTTTTTTTTTTTGTTTTTTTTTAATGCTGTTGAAGCGAAAAGCAAAGTCTGACTTTCATTTGTTCATTTTCATACAATTTTTTATGTATTATTACTTTTGTCAGATACAAGTTATTTCTGTGACCATTGTCGGTTTCTCTTTCATTAAACGAGGGGGAACAACAATTTTTTCCATACATATATATATTATGATATATATATAAGTTTGTCATTGCCTGCCTGGCCAGGTGCATCAGGCCAATGATGTGATCCTGTCCTGTTTTGCTGGTGACATACAGGCTTTTACAGTGATCTATTGACAGTGCTTATGTTGCAGCCTCGACACAATGATAGAAGGGTCAGCTGTGTTTATTTAGCAAAAACAGCATCACTGGATTGTTATGCTGCAAAAGAAAGACCAAAAAAATCCTCGCTTAAGCGGTGTCCTGGCTTTTATTACAGAGCTGGGCCGCTGCCTGCAGCTGAGCCCTCAAGGTGAAAAAGAGGAATAAACATAAAATAGGATTAGAGAGCGAGAGAATGAACAGATCTGTCCTCGGCCATCTGTACGGAGACTGACAATATCTGGACGCAAGGCAGAGACCAAAGAAAGGGCTCTAGAAATCTCTTACATCAGATTAAATAAAATCCCTCAACTCAACATCCCCAAACGTTGTAAAGTCAGACATTACTACAACACCGCAGGGAACCATAAAATACTAGTAAATAGCGAGACCTACTGTCTCAGGTGAGGAGCTTCTAATCCCAAATCTAAGGGGATTCCAGAAAATAGACTGCTAAACCCAATTCTATTAGAGGTTTTTTCACAGTCTCTGCAAACACAAGCAGCAAAATAATTTTATTATGGGATATACAACAGAATTAGGTTCAGGTACATGTGGCAACAGAAGAAAACTACTGTACAGTTTTTGCAAGCCCTTAACACAGTTACATAGTTAGATAGTAGATGAGGTTGGATGAAGACATCAGTCCATCAAGTCCAACCTATAACCCTACAGTCCTTACAGTGTTGATCCAGGGGAAGGCAAAAATAACCCCATGAGGCTCATGTCAATTGCCCCATTTCAGGGGAAAAAATTCCTCCCCGACTCCAATCTGGCAGTCAGCCTAAAAACCCTGGATCAACGAGTCCCCCAATGACCCACCTAGATACCTGTTGCAACCGCTTCTATGTAGGGGCAGGACTAGAGATTGGCAAGACTCTGAAGATTCATTTCATTTTGAGTTCAGACAGTTCTGCCCAAAGATTTGTTTTAGGTAAGTCAAATAAGTATAGTAGATGAAGGCCTAGGGCCTCTTCTAGGCATCCTTGCAGCATCTGATGCTCCTTCTGGGTAATCTTCTGGCCTCCTGGGTGATGTCCTGATGCTACGTAAGCGTCATGAGATTGGGGTGTTCCATGTGACCATTGAGTCCCAATCACACACCTCATCAGTGACCTTAGGGTGCATGACTTACCTAGGTGGCTGGTAAAGGACCAAGAGAGAGCCCTGGGTGTCACAAGGTCAGGATGCCCAGAAGACGTGAGGGAAGTGAGGTGGCTTCTGTAAAGCAGAAAGTCTCTGCATAATATGTAGCATGGAAAAAATTCTTTAAAAATGAGTTTACATTAAAACTTGACTAGGAAAAATGTTATTTTCTGGTGACACATTCCTTTACAGAAAAGCTTAAGCCCTCTCATTCAGCCAACTAGTACCCTATTTTGCATTGACAAGGATCAAAACCCCCAATATGGCTGTATAGAGATGGGATGTTCTTCCTTTTGGAAAAACTTCTAGTTTAGTTGAAATGAGCTATACAGTCCTATGAAAAAGTTTGGGCACCCCTATTAATCTTAATCATTTTTTGTTCTAAATATTTTGGTGTTTGCAACAGCCATTTCAGTTTGATATATCTAATAACTGATGGACACAGTAATATTTCAGGATTGACATGAGGTTTATTGTACTAACAGAAAATGTGCAATATGCATTAAACCAAAATTTGACCGGTGCAATAGTATGGGCACCCTTATCATTTTATTGATTTGAATTCCCCTAACTACTTTTTACTGACTTACTGAAGCACAAAATTGGTTTTGTAACCTCAGTGAGCTTTGAACTTCATAGCCAGATGTATCCAATCATAAGAAAAGGTATTTAAGGTGGCCAATTGCAAGTTGATCTCCTATTTGAATCTCCTCTGAAGAGTGGCATCATGGGCTACTCAAAACAACTCTCAAATGATCTGAAAACAAAGATTGTTCAACATAGTTGTTCAGGGGAAGGATACAAAAAGTTGTCTCAGAGATTTAACCTGTCAGTTTCCACTGTGAGGAACATAGTAAGGAAATGGAAGACCACAGGGACAGTTCTTGTTAAGCCCAGAAGTGGCAGGCCAAGAAAAATATCAGAAAGGCAGAGAAGAAGAATGGTGAGAACAGTCAAGGACAATCCACAGACCACCTCCAAAGAGCTGCAGCATCATCTTGCTGCAGATGGTGTCACTGTGCATCGGTCAACTATACAGCGCACTTTGCACAAATAGAAGCTGTATGGGAGAGTGATGAGAAAGAAGCCGTTTCTGCACGTACGCCACAAATAGAGTTGCCTGAGGTATGAAAAAGCACCTTTGGACAAGGCAGCTTCATTTTGGAAACAAAGATTGAGTTGTTTGGTTATAAAAAAAGGCGTTATGCATGGCGTCCAAAAAGAAACAGCATTCCAAGAAAAACACATGCTACCCACTGTAAAATTTGGTGGAGGTTCCATCATGCTTTGGGGCTGTGTGGCCAATGCCGGCACCGGGAATCTTGTTAAAGTTGAGGGTCGCATGGATTCCACTCAGTATCAGCAGATTCTTGAGAATAATGTTCAAGAATCAGTGACGAAGTTGACGTTACGCCGGGGATGGATATTTCAGCAAGACAATGATCCAAAACACCGCTCCAAATCCTCAGGCATTCATGCAGAGGAACAATTACAATGTTCTGGAATGGCCATCCCAGTCCCCAGACCTGAATATCATTGAACATCTGTGGGGTGATTTGAAGCGGGCTGTCCATGCTCGGCGACCATCTAACTTAACTGAACTTGAATTGTTTGTCCAAAATACCTTTATCCAGGATCCAGGAACTGATTAAAAGCTACAGGAAGCGACTAGAGGCTGTTATCTTTGCAAAAGGAGGATGTACTAAATATTAATGTCACTTTTCTGTTGAGGTGCCCATACTTTTGCACCGGTCAAATTTTGGTTTAATGCATATTGCACATTTTCTGTTAGTACAATAAACCTCATTTCAATCCTGAAATATTACTGTGTCCATCAGTTATTAGATATATCAAACTGAAATGGCTGCTGCAAACACCAAAATATTTATAACTAAAAATGATTAAGATTAATAGGGGTGCCCAAACTTTTTCATAGGACTGTATATATTTATCTTATTTCCTATTGAACATTGCTTGTAAATAGGCCTCATACATCCACTTGATCTCTCCAATGAAATTTGTTCAATGATCAATGTTTCTGCCCTTGTATTATACGGCATTTACCATATCAACCTGAATTGATAACATTGCTGTAGATATAAAGCCCGGTTCACATCTATGCATGGGTTTTCGTTCGGGAAGTTCGCTTGGGGATCACCTGAACGTAAACCTAATGTGCATAAAAAAGCAGTTACCTAAGGAAACCCGTAGACCCCATACACTATTATGGGGTCCGTGTGGTTTTCGCTCGGTTTCGACACGAAAAATGCAGAGAGAAAAGTGCTGCTTGCAGGAAGTTTCGGAATGGCCTGATTGCAGATGTGAATAGGGCCTAAATCTTGTTGGCAAACCATCCACTTGCATACAGTACTTTAAGCTGCTCATACAGGTATAATAGGCGGACTGTTTGCCTTATGAGTTGTGAGAGTGACCTGGGAAGTTCTGGAGAAGAGTCAGGTTTAGTATAAGGGTAATGCACTCCAGATAAGCTAAGGTTTGGTTCACATCTGCTTTTGTATTCTGTCTGAGGAGAGTCCGCATGGAGACCCCCCGAATGGAATACAAATGCAATTGCAAGTGCTGTGCAGTAAAAGCACACGGACCCCATAGACTATAATGGGGTCCGTGTGCTAGCCGCACGCTGCCCGCACGAATCATGCAGACAGGAAAGTAGATTGGGAACTACTTTCCTGTCCGCACGATCCCTGCGGAGATCTGGCTGCAAGCACACGGACCCCATTATAGTCTATGGGGTCCGTGCGCTTTTACAGAACAGCGCTTTGCACTTGCATTTGTATTCCATTTGGGGGGTCCCCATGCGGACTCCCCCGGACGAAATCCAAACACTAATGTGAACAGGGCATAAGTATGTCAGTAAGTGCTATGTAAGTATTGCTATGCTAATAATATATGGACTTTATCTATAAATATGTCTCATCTCCCAAAATGTAGAACCTGGTTATTTGTCTAGATGCTTAGTTAAATATTAGCCAAAATGCAAATGTATTTCTAGTGTCTATGATCCACCTCTCGTATGTGTATATCATCATGTGTCATTATGTACTATACTAATACACATTGTGGTCCATACATTAACACCTATACATGCTTCTATGTCATTATTAATCTACAATTGCTAACATGCTATGTATATGTACATGCAGTCTAACTTTTCCATATATTTAATTACAATGTTGTATAGCAATGTATAGCTTTAGTAATTAAATATATAGTGTAGATGGAAACTAGCATTTATTCTGGTGCCCAACACGAGATCCTACATTATATGACCCTATGTTTCTGCTGTCCAATAGGAATATTTAAGTACTACTTTTGCAGCGCTTCGCTCCAATCAGATTCTTACTCTGAAGGTTTGTGGGTAACTGAGACTAAATATGATCTGTAGACAATGTCTAGACCGCAGGTGTAATATTGCATTTTCTGAGTTGTCTATTGGTTATATAGCAGGATCCGGAAATTAGTAATAGTAATTGTATATCTCATAGCCATTGTCAGCTTGTAACTTTTATTACTTATGGTACTGATAGTCACCGTGTCTTTATAGTATAATCACTGGGGGTCACGTATAAAGAAAATGCAATATGAAGCTGCCAGACATTGTATGACAGACAGGCTAAATGCACTTCCAATGATATCACATGGAAGTCAAGTGATTCTCTTTTCCATTCTCCTTGGAAACATAAGGTACATCTCTTTAATGTGAGGTGCAACACAGAAGTCTTATCACCAAGGGCAATTCATTGGGCCAATGTCTTATCACCAATGGCAAGTCATTGAACCAAATTCTTATCATCAATGTCAATTCATTGGGCCAAATTCTTATCACCAATGGCAAGTCATTGGGCCAAATTCTTATCACCAATGGCAAGTCATTGGGCCAAATTCTTATCACCAATGGCAAGTCATTGGGCCAAATTCTTATTACCAATGGCAAGTCATTGGGCAAAAGTCTTATCACCAATGTCAATTCGTTGTAGCAAGATGATGATAAGAACTATATAAACTAAATGAGCCATTTCTACCAATTGGGTGGCCCGAAGTCCTGCCCTACCCTCATTAGGTCTCTTTGTGGAGGTCAACAGCACAGAGGAACTCAAGGGACTTTTTATAAGCAGGCAATCCTACTTAGTGATAGCAGGCATGCGCAGATAGATGTCACCTCGTGAGTAGGACCGCCCCCTGGACTCCTAAGCAGAGTCTTCCTGTGAACTGATAGGATATACTGAACCTCTTGCTCTATCGCATGATGCCGGCAGCTCAGGCTCCCTTTATGCCAGTGGCCATCATTGTCTATTTTAGTTACTGTACCCACCAGTTTAGCTATCCATTATTATGTGGTCATAGACTTGCTAGTTTTGTCTGTCACTTTCCAATATACACCACATAATTTATGTCCTCAGAATAGGACTGAATATTTGAGGTCACGGGATAGTCCTTGAAGCATCCTTGTAAAATGCATACTAGGCGAATATGTTTGCATAATCCAAGGGTATAATGGATTTTTGTGCCTTGGCTGTATTACACGTACATACCAACGCTTCCCCCTATGGAATATGGCCGGTATTACATCCAATACATTCTTGATGCCCGTGGAATCACTAATTTCCTTGGATACTAATCCATCAATGTAAGGTTATTGACATTGAAATGTAACAATGTTGCCACTCAAACTTCTGTGTTTCACTCCTATACAGTCACATGAGCTTCTATGTAACTGCTATTAACTCAAGGGTTAATCTTGCTTTCTTTGGAGCAGATTGATCATAAGTGGATAATATACATTATGTGCGGTTTAAAGAGCGGTACCTGAATGGTCTCCTTCTCCTTATGCTGTTTCACAGTAAAGCATTCTGTTACCCTTTCTCTGTTCTTTCTTCTCTTGTCTTGTCCGATCTTCTGACTTGTCACACTTTGCTGGCCCATCTTGCACTGTTTCCTCCCACCTTGCACTGGGATTTTCTGGTCTGATGTCCCCCATCAGCTGTTGCCTGCTATGATTAATACAGTGCGGGCGGTTCAGCCAGCCATCGTAAGGAAGCGCATCTTCCAGGTACACTCCTTTATTTGCTTGGCATTCTGGCTCATTTACTGACTTGCTTCCCAAAGGGTTTCTTATATATTTTAGCATTTTGCATTATTGCGTTTGGTTTTTGTTTTTATTTTTTGCATTTGCAGAATTCTTTCTAAGGCAACAATACCAAGTGATTTGCATGATAATAAAATATTTAACGCCTAACGGAAAGGTTATTTAGGTCCTTTGCATTATACCATGAAACACCATCTTAGTGTCCATATTATACCAGTAATTCTGTCCTGAATTCTGCTGAACCCAATGTAAAGGACAAGGTCCTAGTGACCTAAATTCTGTTTGGTAGAACATCATTTGGCCAAATGCAGATGGGACAGTTTTTGAGCATTTGTGGTTGCTGCACCTTGCACATATATTTTCTATTATCAAAAAATATTACTACTAAAAATAGAAATTTTAGCATCTCCTATATTCCAGCCAAATCTACAAAGCAAATAATTACTATACAGAATGAACAGGAGTTCTGGCTTAAAGGGGATGTGTTTTTCTTATGTCTTAGGGGACATTCACACTTGCACCCGTATCCGCCCTGTGTCACTCCGCCAGGTTTCCATCCTCAGCCCTGGGTTTTTAAACGTAACCGCCGGTGTTCGCCTGTGGCCTCTCCGCAGGGAAATGGTTTTTTGGCTGGACACAAAGTCTTGCATGTCTGACTTTGTGTCCGGCCAAAAAAAAAAAGGTTTCCCCATGGAGAGGCTGCAGGTGGACACCGGCAGCTACCTTTAATAACCCATTCAAATGAATAGGTTTTAAAGCTGACCATCTAGAAGCCGTCCCTTGTCTAGTTTCCCCAGGGTCAAGGATGGAAACCCAGCGGAGTGACACAGGGCAGACATGGGTGTAAGAGTGAACGCCCCCTTAGTTTTTTTGTTTTTTATAGGGCACCTGTCATCATGAAAATTTAGTCCTATTTGCAAGCAGCATGTTGTAGAACAGGAAGAGCTGAACAATTGTGGGGGAAAATCATAGAAAATGTGTCAAATAAATCTCTGTTCATTGGGCGATCGAGTAAATTTCACGATGGAGATCGGAATTCCGATCCCAATCTTTTCCGGCGGGATCGAGGTCAGAGATTATCTCAAGATCGGCTCCACCCTACTCATGTATATATCATAAATAGGGTTGAGCGATCGGGATAAGGAAAGATTGGATCCCGATCGGCAATTGAGAAAATTTCATGATCGGGATCGGCTGGAAAATGATCGGAAATCGGATTTTAAAATCGATCCTGAAATCTCAAGATCGGTTCAACCCTAATCTTAAACCAAGAATATGCAGAGATTTACATCAGTTAAGTACAAGTTATATATATTTTTCTCTGTAAATATATATAATAGATAGATATATAATATATATCTGCTCTGCTCCTTCTGCTCTATAACATGCTGCCTTCAGATCAGACTGATTTTTCTATCAAACAGGTTGACTTTAATAATCTGTACCCAAAGCCAGTGTTCCACCTGTAAAGCATAGACACCCTGTATCTCTTATTACCTGCCAGAAAACATCCCATTATTAGACAATACTCCTCCATTTTCTACCGTTGCCTGTGAGAGATGTTCTAGGAGTGAAGTCATTGAATGACAGACAGTATCTGTGGATTAGTGCAGTCATAAGCTGAGGCATAACTCCTTTGTTGTTGTTCAGACCATGTGTTAGGACAGCGCTGCAGATTACCCTGTTGCCTAGGAAATTTATTGGTGTATATCAATCTCACCTTAAAATATCCCGAGCAGTATGCTAGTAATGGATAGCTAAAATTATCCCGACATTCCCTAAGCAGCACTTTCACTGATCTCTACTGTAGATCTGTATCTCAACCAACACTTCGGTGGTAACCTATTGCAAACCTACAAAAACTAGCGTGTACTTTATACAATTTAGGTTTGCAATAGTGATGAAGGAACCTTATAGCAGTTCTGAAAGCTCGCAATATGTCATCATTTTTTGTTAGCCATTAAAATGGTATCAAACTACTGGAGACTCTCCATCATTACATTTCATATTAATTGGCTAATACAGTACAAAGATACATTTTCCTTAGAACATGATATACACTTATATTTACTTCCCTGGCTCTGATGACATCATATGTATGTCATCATTATGTTTTGCGCTGATCTTCACGTCCTGGACAATAAGATGGTGAATCTGTCAGCTAGGATTTGTATCCTAAAGTCAGAGATATGTGGCAGATGGATATTTCCGTTTCTATTTACACGGCGGTTTATCGGCTGTGAGTCTTCCCTATATTATAGGTGGTTTTCCAGTAATAAACAATGCTAGTTACATGAGAGCCACTGAAGCATTCTTGTAGCAGCCGCGCTCCTAATCCTGGCTCTAACCGTAGCACACTGCTCGGGCACATTGAGTTTCAGAGCAGAATATTTTTAGAAGATATGTCGTCCTTCTAAGAAATCTCTCCAACAGCATAGATGCCAGAGGTATGGCGTCATTATAATGGAAGCTCAAGTCAAGGATTATGCAATTATAATACATTTAGAGACAGACTCCATGTTAGGGTAAGTTCACACGGAGATTTTTGGACCGGAACCTGAGGTGGAGGCCGCCTTAGGTTCCGGTCCAAAAGCTGGGTAGCCACGACTGAAAGCTGGTGCACTGCACCGGCATACAGCCTCGTACTCTGCTCCAGATTAGGCCCAATGAATGGGCCTAGTCCGGAGAAAGGTGTGTCTTCAGGCCGAATCGTGAGGCGAAACGGCTGAAGAATGAGCAACTCGCGCTTTTTTTTTCCGGGAGCCGGAAAAAACTCCTGAGCCGTCTTTTTGGTCAGGATTTTGAGGCTGATACGGCCTCAAAATCCTGACCAAAAATCTCCATGTGAACTTACCCTCAGTGTGTGTCCATGTATCGCCAGTATGTAAAATGGCCACCCCATGTAGTATATGCTCATGTGCACTGAGACCCTCTTAAATCACATTATGTAATTGGTGATTCTTTTTAGTATCCAAAAGTTACATATTAAAAGTTTTCTATAGGAAACCCCTTGATGTTTGATGCCTACTAACCCCGAAAATAAAGTTTGCTTGTCATGTTATACCTATATATCTATATATGACTGGAGCCTCTTGCTGCCATATGTTTATATATAAAACCATTGTTTGACATAATTTATGGTTTTCTTCTCTCTTTGTTTTCCTTAAACTAGGGTGAACAAGGGCAAGCAGGAATCCAAGGCCCACCAGGGTTACCTGGGCCACCTGGACCTCCTGGGCCACCAGGACCTCAAGGAGATCCAGGATTGCCTGGGGTTGCAGGGCCACCTGTAAGTTTCATCTCTTTTTTCACACATGAGGAAGATTTACCTGGGTCTCTGGTTCGGAATATATTAGAATGGTGCATTGTGGTTGTCCAGTATTGACTATTTAGATCATTCAGTTGTAGACGTTAGGAAAGTAAGACATGGAGAGTGCAGTTGCTTAAAAAAAAAGCCTCAACCAAAAACTAGGGGATCACACCAGGTAAAATGGGACACTTGGAAGATATATGCAAATAAGCTTGCCCAAGCAGTACAAAATCTGTCACATAGGTGGCACTAGAGAGACTTCTTTTCTCCATCTAGATGACACTAATTTATAGTCCTATAGAAACAATGGAACACCATTTATAGGCATTGATTATCTTCTATCAAAATGGCCAATTTTGGCAGTCACGAGTCTAGTACCCCTCATTCATTCAATTGAATCCACTTGCAACTTTAGATCTCAAGAACAAGAGGAGAAGTGTTCGTTCTTGAGTGTTTTCGTTGCATCTATCAGGGCTATCACCATCCAAGCACATGTGTCACAGGCTGACACCAATGTTATTTCCTCCACCCTTGACTTAAATACCAGTGAGAGGAAGTAACACTCTGCCTTGTAATGATCCTGGTCTCAGCACAAAATCAGACTAAAAAAAGACCCCCAGAGACTTTGAAGTCCCGACATGTGCTATTCCGGGCCGCACAAGAGCAGGTCGCCCGAATTAGAAAGACTGATCGATTAAGTTGGACCGTTTCTATTTATATCTCTCTTTTTCTCTTAGGGAAAAGCTGGGGAGTCGGGCAAACCGGGAAAAGATGGAAAAGTGAGTCGAACTCTTCCGATGTACATGGCAGACAATCTACTTAGCGTAATTCTAGCTGACTAAGTTGTAATAAGTTAAGATAAAGAACTTTTTGATAAAACTTAAGGATCATGAAAAGTTTTAGGCAAGGACTACACTGTCGGCTTCAGCAAAAGTTATTTTAATACTACCTTGATGGCATTGCATGGCGGCCGAACAGCCTAAGGCTACGCGCTGCGATATCATTGACATTGAGAAGTGACACCTCTGAGCTGTACTGATGTTACAAACTATTGATCTTCTTAAATTAGATTTGCAATTTTTTCATAGTTTGGCAGTCAGTGACAGAGCTGATACTGTGTCTAGCAGCTTAAGGCAGATCTTTCAGCTTATAGGGATTTCAGACATGTGATATCGATAACTTATCTTTAGGATAGGTCATCAATATCAGACCAGTTGTAGTCGGATTCCCAGCACCCCCATGATCAGCTGTTCCAGTGGCTCCAAACATAAACAGATAATGAACATGGAAGCTGATTTCTCCATTCTTTGTATAGTGGCCATACCGGGTTACTGCAGGTTAGCTCCCATTCACCAATCTGATAACGATCATCTATTGTGACGATAAGTTATGAACACCCAATGCCTGGAAAACTCCTTTAGGCTAAGGTCAAACATTGCGGAAACGTGCAGATTTTGTTGTGGTTTTTTGAGTCAAAGCCAATAATGGCTACAAAAGGAATGGGAAATATTTAGGAAGCTCTTAGGGTATGTTCACACGGATTTTTTTTGTAGGCAGATTTTGACATGGAATCCGCCTACAAAAATGGCTCCCGTTGACTTCAATGGGAGCCGTTCGCTTTTTTTTCTTTTTCTGCTAGCTAGTAGCAGAAATAAGAAGGTAAATGACCTATCCTGCCACGGATTCCACGGCTGAGTCAGCCGAGGCATTTGCGGCTCAAGACACACTCTTGTTGAGCCCATTCATTCCGGTCTAATCAGGAGCCTGACGCCGTGACCAGCATCGGCATCCCGTCACAGCTAGCCCCATGGAATGTTCACAAGGTGGAAAAGGTTTCCGCCATCTTTTCCTTCATCTGAACGTACCCTTATACTTCTACCTTCTGCTCAATCCACTCCTGGCTTTGGCTCAAAAAAATGCAACAAAATCTGCAACAAAAAAGCTGCATTTCTGCAATGTGCGGCTTTAGCCTAAGGCAAAGAAAACTAAGTACTTCTAGAAGTCAGCAGGGCACAAGAATGAAATAACCTGGTGGTTTATATTATGTTGCTCTTTCACTTCTATGGCATCCTGAGTCTATAGGACCCAGTAATATCTGGATTTTTAACTGAGCAGTCCATAAGTGGTTTTCAACTTCCCTGACATTATCCTAACATTCAGTATTTCTCATTGTGTCTTCTGTTTGCTTTATTCCTAGGGATTGCCTGGACCTCCAGGACCTAAGGTAAAGAATTTTTGTGGCTCTGATAATTATCCAGACTTTTTAAGAGTAAGGGCTCATGCACACGAGGGTACAGGACCAGGCTCTTCCAGTAGGGGGTCCTATGCTCCTTTCTGTACTGATGAGTATATAGCAGGTCCGACCCCTATAGTCTATGGGGTCTGCGGTTTCCGGAGGTAACCACTTTTTAAGCACATTAGGTTTCCGTTTGGAGGGTCCCCAAGTAGGTCCCGAACTCAGAAGTGACTCTAGTAGAAGTGACACTCTATGTAGCCGCCCTCTACACCGATCTTCTGGTGTTCTAGGAATATCCCTCTTGTATTTAGGGTTGAGCGATCGGGATTGGAAAAGATTGAATTCCGATCGGCGATCAAGTAAATTTCACGATCGCGATCGGAATTCCGATCCCGATCAATTCCGGCAGGATCGAGGTCAGAGGTTATCTCAAGATCGGCTCAACCTTATTCCTGTATATATCATTAATAGGGTTGAGGGATCAGAAAAGATCGGATCCCGATCGGCGATTGAGCAAATTTCACGATCAGAATCGGCTGGAAAATGATCGGAAATCGGATTTTAAAATCGATCCTGAAATCCCAAGATTGGCTCATCCCTACTTGTATTATGTAGATTACTCTACAATGTATCAGATAATATATTCTATTATTTGTGTGGACCAGTTATTGCAATTATTTGTATTTAATTTTATTGTATTTACCTCTTAAAACATAAACTCTCTGTAAAGAGATGTGCGCTGTTATCTGATGTACAAGCATGGTTGTACAGCCTTACCTTATTATACCAATTTATGAATGTATAGCACGGTTTGATAATGTAGTCTTCCTTCTGCCAAAGTTCGGAGCCTGTCAGATGTTTATTTGCATTTCATTTCCTGAAAAATTCTTATAGGTTTATTTATCTTGCAGGGAGAGCCAGGGACTGCAGGAATCCCAGGAAGGAAGGTAAAAAAAATGACAATATTTGGAACACTCAACTGCAACAAAGGAATGCAAAGTATATGAAAACATAGTAGAGAATAAACATTGTACTAATGTCTGGTTTCACAGCTTGTTAGAGGGTTACTGACACATCACCGCAGGCTACGCACCCAGCAAATCATAGGATGGAGTTGGCTAGCCTTTAAAGTTGCAAGGAATAGATTGAAACAAAAAAAAATACTCCTTGAATCCAAGATGCAGCTTTAAGGTCCCTCACTGTTTTTCTGCCCCTCGTCTGTTTATATGGTTCACTTTGGTGACATCGCGCATGATCACAAGTCTGAAGTTTCTCCTGCTCCTTATCATCACTCTGTATTCAAACTCACACACAGAGCTTTATGGAGAAGGGAGGGGTGAAGAAGTATATTCCTGTCGGCTAGCTAAAGGGGTTATCTGTAGGGTTGAGCGACCGGGATCGGGAAAGATCGGATCCCGATCAGGATCATGATCGGCTGGAAAATGATTGAAAATCGGATTTTAGAAACGATCCTGAAATCTCAAGATCGGCTCAACCCCACTGTATATATAGTATACAATTAGGGTTGAGGGATCAGGAAAGATCGGATACAAATCGTCGATTGAGCAAATTTCACGATCAGGATCGGGATCGGCTGGAAAATGATTGGAAATCGGTTTTTAAAATTGATCCTGAAATCTCTAGATCATCTCAACCTTAGTTATCTGCTTTCTAATATAGATTGCCTATCCACGCTCACGCACTGCTTACTCAACATACAAGCTGTAGCTGTGAGTGTCGGTACTGCAACACTGTCCCATAGACATCTAGGACCCACACAAATCCATTAGTGATGGCCTTCAATATTAGAAACCGGATAACCCATTTAATTGATTTATCGCCTCATTCTGTGCAATAGCAGCCTCTTATCTACAACCTACCCATGTCAAAAAATTCAATAAAGGAGAGTAAAGAAGCAGCTATTATTCAAGCGTCTTTTCTATCGCCCTCCCCTCTTCATAGACTAATATAAAAATACTTAAAAGTAACTGAACAATATGGAGTATTGTTTCATAAAGTCTTTAGGCGGTACGACATTGATATACTCTGGTAACACTTTTCTTTCCAGGAAGAGAAAGGACATTAGGAATCTGACACTATTATTACTGCACAAGTTCACGTTGCCCCTCACATATCCACAACTGTCAGACAACATCTCCCATTTCCTTTGTCTTATTTCAGTAACTATTTCCTCCACATTACCAATAATGACTAATGTTACAACTTAGATGAATAAATCATTGATATTGTGAGAATCTATCTGCCTTGTCCCACATGGATGTTCTCAGTCTATGGTAGTGATATATGGATCAATAGTTATGCTAGGGGCATCATAGAAGGGGATCCCCCCATAGTTATGTCAGGGGTATTATAGAAGTGGGATCCGCCAATAGTTATGTTAGGGGCATCATAGAAGGGAGATCCCCCAATAGTTATGTCAGGGGCATCATAGAAGAGGCATCCCCTAATAGTTATGTCAGGGGCATCATAGAAGGGGGATCCCTCAATAGTTATGTTAGGGGCATCATAGAAGGGAGATCCCAATAGTTATGTTAGGGGCATCATAGAAGGGAGATCCCCGATAGTTATGTTAGGGACATCATAGAAGGGAGATCCCCGATAGTTATGTTAGGGGCATCATAGAAGGGGGATCCCCCAATAGTTATGTTAGGGGCATCATAGAAGGGAGATCCCCGATAGTTATGTTAGGGACATCATAGAAGGGAGATCCCCGATAGTTATGTTAGGGGCATCATAGAAGGGGGATCCCCCAATAGTTATGTTAGGGACATCATAGAAGGGAGATCCCGGATAGTTATGTTAGGGGCATCATAGAAGGGGGATCCCCCAATAGTTATTTTAGGGGCATCATAGAAGGGGGATCCCCCAATAGTTATGTTAGGGGCATCATAGAAGAGAAATCCCCAATAGTTACGGTATGTTAGAAGCCTTCATCCTAGATTCTGTAAAGAATCTTCACGCAGGACTTTTTTATCCAACAAGATGACAGGCACCATAACAGAAGCTAGTTGTATTCCATTACAGTCATTCGGGTCCATGGAGGTTTGTTTTTGTCCTGTCATATGTTGGATCCATCCATGTTGGGTTTTCTGTTTTTCTGTAACTATAACAGTTAAGCTAAGTTCACATGGCAGAAAATAAAGACAAATTCCTCTTCATTTTCTGCTGCCATATTTGGCCAAAATATTGGTATTTTGTTGCATTTTTTCTGCTTATTAGGCCTGGATGATTGAGCTTATTCAGCAGAGACTCCCGAGCAATGGGATCCAATAGCGGAATCTGTGGCAGGACGAGCAGAACGCTGAGTGTTATCCATGTCCTATTGCGATCTCTGCTTCCAATTAAAACCAATGAGAGGGAAATTCGGAGTAGAATCTGCTGCTGATTCGGGTTGAGTTATGCCCCCAAATCTGCGACCCATTCCTACATGTGAATATACCCTTAGTGATATCACTACAATTCGTCTTGTGTGGACCACCATATGGCATTGGAAGTCTTTGAGCCTTTCAGACAGCAGATAATGAAGAGGAATTAGGTGGTCTTTGCCTTGGGTTTCCTCTTCATTTTCCAGCCCTCTGGCTTTCCCTTGAGGCTGATGAATGGGGCTGATCGGATGAGGCTCACACTGGAATTCGCAGCAGGAATTAGCAGGGTGCTTATGTTTTTAGGGTAAGTTCACACGGGGTTTTTTGGATCGGAACCTTCAGCAGAGGTCGCCTAAGGTTTCGATCCAAAAACCGGGTAGCCACGACTGAAAGGCGGTGCACTGCACCGGCAACCAGCCACGCACTCCGCTCCGGATTACGCCCAATGAATGGGCCTAGTCCGGAGGAGGGAGTTTCTTCAAGCCGAATCGCGAGGCAACTCGGCCTGAAGAATGAGCACGTCGCTTCTTTTTTCCAGGAGCCAAAAAACTCTGTGTGAACTTACCCTTACAGGCCAGGAAATGGGAAATTGGAATGCAAATTAGCTTTCAACTGTGGGAAAAAAAAACCTTCTCATTAGTGCCACCTATTGGAGATAGATAGAATCAAACAGAGTGATATGACATGGACTTTTACACGTTAGCAACTTCCTGGTATTTCGAGCTTGAAAGCATATCACATGATGCAGTACCTCTCACCCGGCTTGAGGACTTGTGGTAAACATCAGGGACTAGGGAACTATCCTGCAATGTTGTGATATTTCAGTGTGTTTTTATTTTACGACTTGCATGTCTTGTTGCTAGGGGGAAGTGGGTGAAGCTGGCCTACCAGGCGCACCTGGGCTTCCAGGGCCTGCAGGTGGAAAGGTATCAATTACATGAATCCCTCTGGAGACGTGTGGTACTGAAGTGTTTGCAACATGCATTTTGCATCTATCTAACATACAGTCTGCCTATATGGATGGCTTATGGCATGTCTCCTGATGCAAAGGAAATAAAAAAAAAAACTCAGATTCACAGCATACGGAGTATTATGTCTATAATAATACTGAAAAATTATATTGTAATATTCTCTTACTAAATACTAATTATGTATATGGATCTGGATAGTGTGTACATTTGATTTTTAATCCACTGCCTCGATTATCTTTAGAAGAATATGTAGTGGGATGATATACTGTATACAAAATATACACTGAATTTCATTAAATAGAGCCAAACTTTTTTTTTTATTCAAACTTTTTTATTGGCGTTTTTTCATTTTACAGCAAGAAAAACATGGAAATAGAGCCAAACTTTGTATCAGATCACCCCCCACTCATGTCATGATCTGGTGTCTAAGTTCCATGTTTGGCTACGTACTCACATATCTACTGTATTCTGTAAAGACATACATTTTAGCTTCTAGATATAAAGACCATACCACAAAACTCTCTGAACCTTTTATATCATTTCTTTGAAACATCTATAGTAAAGAACTGAACTGTACGGATCTGCTACAGAGGAGTGACACTGCCATCAAATGGTAGATCATAGGTACACACCAGTCCAATGTGTCTGTTCACATGTCGTTACTTTGTAAAAAAAATTGCTATGCGCCATCTTTGTCTATCGGAACAGACCTAGGTAGTGCAATGTGAATAGACACATTGAAATTCATAGGTTCTACAATGGCCATGTGACAATTGTTTCAAAAACGGCCATCGAATGGCCACTATTCATATGGCAGCAGAAGTTGTTCAAAGAAATCCGATCCGTGCCGAAAGGTCATGTAAACCTGTCAAGTGACTTTGGTGACTCTCTGACAGAGGTAGTGGCCATCTTTCTTACCCCACACATTTTGTTTGATTGATAGCCATCCTTGTATATACAGTGATACACGAGGAGCTGTCAATCACAGAATGTGGTCGGGGTGAGCACTCACTGTCTCCTATCCGAGTCCTGTCGTGATTTGCTCAAATTCTGGCAAAAAAAAAAAACCCTTCATCTTATAGACCTCATGAGACGAGCAAAAAATGTCTCAAGATTGACTGTTATTGTTTTTGTTATTGCTTAAAGAGATTCTATCATTAGAATCCCTTTTTTTTTTTTAAGCTAAGAACATATCCGAATAGTCTATTCTTCTCTTACCTTTCGTTTACTGATCCCCGCCGCCGTTCCTGAGAAATTTCTTCTTTCTTCCATATGTAAATTAGTTCTCAAACAGGACAGGGGGCGTTCCCCTGCACTCAAACACCTAGCCAAAAGTTACCAGTACCGCCTCTTTCTTCTCCAGACCACCTCTTCACCAGGTCCCATCTTCAGCCAAAAGCGCCAACACAGGAAAATGTCCGACTTGTGTAGCCAGCGATTTTGGCTGAGGATGCGGCCAATGACCCGGCAAAGAGGCGCTCCTTAGACACTTTCTGAGCCTTGCTCAGTAAGGGTTATGGCTTATTGAATAATGGGTGTGGTTTATCAGGAAAGGGGTGTGGCTTAACATGTGCACTAAAAATGTGCATTAAATGTCAGAAACCAAGGTGTAAATTTAGACTTGACAGTCTCAATATGCTCCAGATTTATTATTCAGCATTAGGTACTGTGATAAATCTGGTGCAGGTTACGACTGTCTAGTCTATGTGTAGACAGTGTTAGTAAATCTTCCCCAGTGTTCTGAAATGGATATAAATAACATACTAAATTACTCTAAATACTAACTGAAATTTGATCCAATGCTGTGAAGAGTGCGAGGCTTTATGTGGGTTTTAAGGGCTCTATATCAGTAAATACATCCTTTTTCCTTTCCAAACTTGGCTTTTAAAAGGATTTCTGTTCCTGAGCCAGTACATTACTGGCACGACACACACCTGCATTCTCACACGCATGTTGTGCTTTCTGTGCTTGTATGCTAAGCCTTCATTCCGCACATAGCTTAGTACAGTGAATGTCATGCCAGCCAGCGCTTTGTCCTGCAAGGCAGATTATGCCGAAAATCTTCTGTATTGTTCTGCGTCTTATGTCTATATATTTGTTTTACCTTTTTACATCTTTCCTCTTATCTCTACTCTTTTCTGTTGCATCTTCTTCTTCCACTCACGGTAATGACAAAGGGTGAAGTAGGAGAGCCAGGACTGAAGGTAGGACTCCGAGGGTTGCTTTTGTTTGCATACATGTACTGTCAGGATCTGTATTCGCTGATGCTGTGACACATCACATATGGTTGTATTTAGTCCTAATACAACAGCAAAGTGGAGGTGCCGATAGAAAAGGCATATGGTGCGAAAAATGTTTTTTAAAAAACCCTTCGGCTTGTTCACATCAGTGTTGGTATTCTGTCCGGGGGAATCCGCATGAGGACCCCCCCCCCTCCCCGAACGGAATACCGAACGCAACTGCAAGCGGTGTGCCAGTGAAAGCACACAGACCTCATAGACTATAATGGGGTCCGTGTGTTTGCCGCCAGATCTCTGTAGAGATCATGCGGACAGGAAAGTAGTTCGCAATCTACATTCCTGCCCGCATGATTAGTGCGTGCAGCGCGCGGCCAGCACACGGACCCCATTATAGTCTATGGGGATCTGTATGGTTTCACTGCACATCGCTTTCAGTTGTGTTCAGTATTTCGTTCGGGGGGGGTCCTCATGTGGACTCCCCCTGACGGAATACCAACACTGATGTGAACGAGTCGTAAGGCTGAAGCTACACGTTGCGGAAAAGCTGTGGTTTTTGTTTCAGTTGCCTCAAATAAATGGATAATACAAAGTATGCTCTTAGATTAAGTTCACACGGAGTATTTTGGTCAGGATTTTGAGGCCATATCCGCCTCAAAATCCTGACCAAAAAGACAGCTCCCATTGAAATCAATGGGAGCCGCTCAGGTCTTTTTTCTGGGAGTCGGTTTGTTCCAGCTCTTAGAAAAAGAAGCAAGATGCTCATTCTTCAGGACGTTTCCCCTCACGATATGGCCTGAAGACACTCCCTCCTCCGGACTACGACCATTCATTGGGCCTAATCTGGAGCAGAGTGCGCGGCTGGATGCCGGTGCAGTGCACCGGCTTTCAGTTGCGGCTACCCGGTTACTACTCACCCAACACTAGTCAGTATCAACTGATTTGTCTGAGGATCATGTGAAAAACCCGTAGATAAATAGAAGTGAATAGAGGTTGTTGAGGTTTTTAAAAAAAAAAATTAAAAATTTGTACCGCATTCTGTGCTTTTAGCATTACCTTTATTTATTTCTTTTCATCCTGGAAACCCCTCTAACTTCATATGGATTCCTACATCCAAGAGCAAGTAGAAACATGGAGTGTTCTTATCTTCGAGTTCCACATCTCTGTTCCACTCCCATATTTCACTTTACAAATTTGACTTTTCTGTGATATGTTTTAGCTTTTATTCATAAACTCTCTTTTTAGTTTCCTCCCTTCCTAGGCGCACGGTCTGAGTTATAGGTGTATAGAACAAGTTTTAAGAGAAGGTGACATCCTTTAAACATCACACGGATTAAACATTACCAAATCTTCAGCTTGATAGGGCGTTATCCAACCATTAGGGACCGATGATACCAATTAGAGATGCGCGAACACTGTTCGGCACGCTCCCATAGAAATGAATGGAAGCACCTGGCACACAGACTTTGCCGGTGGCCGGCCGCTTAACCCCCCACATGCTGGCCGCTTCCATTCATTTCTATGGGAGCGTGCCGTGAGCGTGCTTGTTCGCTCATCTCTAATACCAATAGTCATCTGTATAAATATGCCCATGTCACCAAGGGGTTAAACGCTTTGAATATTCGATGAGTTTAACCCCTTGGTGTTCGGCCGCTTACGCGCATTCCTATGGGAGCAAGGTATCCGATCGAATACTACTCGCTCATCTCTAGTAACCACATTGGAAAATATGGGCCAATGTGTCAGTTTTAGGGTGAATTCACACTGAGTAAACGCTAGCTTATTCTGAACGTAAAACACGTTCAGAATAAGCGGCGTCTAAAGCAGCTCCATTCATTTCTATGGGAGCGGGGATACGAGCGCTCCCCATAGAAATGAATGGTCTGCTTCTTTCACTCCGTGCAGTCCCATTGAAGTGAATGGGGAGTGCCGGCGTATACGGCTAGCTCTGCTCATGCCGGAGCGTACACGCCGGCACTCCCCATTCACTTCAATGGGACTGCACGGAGTGAAAGAAGCAGACCATTCATTTCTATGGGGAGCGCTCGTATCCCCGCTCCCATAGAAATGAATGGAGCTGCTTTAGACGCCGCTTATTCTGAACGTGTTTTACGTTCAGAATAAGCTAGCGTTTACTCAGTGTGAATGCACCCTTACATGTTAAACAATGACGTAAGATCTGGTAATATTTTAGAATTTAGTCACTGACTGGGGGCCACAATGTCCCAAGAACTTGGCTCTTGGCTCCGTATCATATAGTAGATAAAGTATTCTGGAAACCTGGATATATTGAATGTGATTGTTGAGCAAAGTGCTGTAGATCGGAGTCCTCTGTTTCGAAGTATTGAAAATCTGTTCCGCTCCTTTAGATTATTTTTCATTAGCAAAGACCACAATTACGGCTACTTTTACATTTTTGCAACAATTTATTCAGTTCTGACTTTTATTTTTTATGCTCTTGATACTATTGACCTCACAAATGAGAGTAAAAAATAAAATCAGGCACCGTTAAATCGAAAACACACCTGACATTGCCTACGGGGGGTCACATGAGGGGTTCCTACAATCTGGTAATATTACCGACTAATGCTGGACGTCTGATCAATGTATGATTAGAGGCAGGGGTCGTATTTCAGAAAGCAAAACACAAATGATGTACAGGAATGTCTGAGGCCAATACGGATGGATCCTTGTGTCGTAGCACCCCCTAATGGAAGCTGGGGGTAGTGTGCTGCAGCAGATTGATCAGTAACTATAGTATTAATCATCACGTACATACAGGAATTTAATATTATATAAGACTAAGAATAATATCCAATATCTAGAAAATCTTGTATTCTGGGTTTAATGGTCACAAGAATTCTCATCAACCTGGTAAAATAAAATTATTGTGAAATCTGGTGCAAATATTTTTAATGTAAGATGAAGATGCAGATCTAGGGGACGCTCAATAGATCTGGCAGGGCCATTGATGTGAGGTTTACCAATAGTTATTCTGGATTTAGATGTCCAATTCTCTATTTTTGTCTCGTCTAAGCTATTCTTTCTATCCCAGACACTTAGTAACATTACTAGGGTTGAGCGATCGGGATCGGAAAAGATTGGATTCCGATCGGCGATCGAGTAAATTACACCATCGCGATCGTAATTCCGATCCTGATCTTTTCCGGCGGGATTGAAGTCAGAGGTTATCTCAAGATCGGCTCAATCCTATTCTATATATCATTAATAGGGTTGAGGGATCGGGATAGGGAAAGATCAGATCCCGATTGCCAATTGAGCAAATTTCATGATCAGGATCGGCTGGAAAATGATCAGAAATCGGATTTTAAAACTTATCCTGAAATCTCAAGATTGGCTCAACCCTAAACTTAAACCAAGAATACGCAGAGATTTACATAAGTTAAGTACAAGTTATATTGATTTCTTTCCTGATCCCGATCGGCGATTGAGCAAATTTCATGATCGCGATCGGCTGGAAAATGATCGGAAATCGGATTTTAAAATCGATCCTGAAATCTCAAGATCGGCTCAACCCTAAACATTACACTAACTTCGCCTGCCTGTACTTACTCTATCCCCTTCTCTCTCTTCTCGCCTTTCACCCTCAGGGAGAAAGAGGCATGCCGGGGATGCCAGGGAAACATGGAGCCAAGGTATCTTTCTAGAAGGCATGGTTGTAGTTTAACCCTCGATTCCCAGTGTACCTCTCAGCTGACTGTGCTGTCTCCGTGCATCCTCCAGTCCTCTCCATAACTCGCATCCCCCTCCTCACACATCCCCTATAGTCTTACTGTTCATCCCACTTTCCACTCCCTATGTGGTTTGGCAACCCTAATTTTCATCTTGTGTCCTCTTTTTCTTTAGCTTCCCCCCTGATTTCTGTTTCTGAAAGTTGAGAGGTATGACCCATCCCTTCCTTTAACTTTACCTTCCTTCATCTTCTCTTCCATCATCATCTTCCTACCACTTTACTATGTCTGCCATTATTACTACCCCTCCCACCTAATCATTTCCATTAATTGCCCCCAAACCTGTAACTTGTTCAGTATCTCCCTATATGTTGCATTAACATGACAATTGTAATACTACATGTTTGGTTAGATTGTTTAAATCCAGGAGATATTCACTTTTGGGTTGGAAACACACAAATGTATTCATTTCTATTTTGTGTAGCATTGGGCTAAGATTAGGATTAGATTATACATATATGTATATCATCGCTTGGTTTCCATTGATTTTAAAGGGGCTGTCTAGGGTATGAAGATTTTTTGGTCCTGATAACATATCCACTAATGCTGGTCAAAGTCTGACACCTGAACCAATTTGCTAATGCGGCCTCCAGAAGTCATATACCAAGTACATGGCCAGAAGCAGCCCTGCTAATATTCAAGTGAATCGGGGCAGGACCAGAAAATCCACTGTATGGACCAGAAAATCCATACAATTTAGAGAGCTCCATACACCATAGCGATGGCACCTCAAACTGCAGCCCCACTCCCATTCACTTGAGTAAGCGCAGAGCTGCTTCCATTCCTATAAGGTTTCCGGTGACCGCATCAGCTGATTGATTCAGGGTTTGGGTGTAGGGCATCTGTTGGTTTCATCTGATCCTATGGATAGGTCATCAGTATCAAACATCTTCAACTCCTTTAAGTTCTAGGTCCTTCAGTGATCTAACATTTGTCATCTACCCAGTAGAAACCTACTTAAAGGAGTTCAGTATTGAGAAACAAATGTTGTATAAGTTGTAACATTTTTCCATTATACTTTCTGTATCAATTCCTCATGGTTTTCTAGATCTCTGATTATTGTAATTCATTCTGCTTACTTCTAGTGGATAAAAATCAGTCCATGGTCATGTGATATACAGTCTATGGTCATGTGATATACAGTCCATGGTCATGTGATATACAGTCTATGGTCATGTGATAAACAGTCTATGGCTATGTGATATACAGTCTATGGTCATGTGATATACAGTCTATGGCCATGTGATATACAGTCTATGGTCATGTGATAAACAGTCTATGGCCATGTGATATACAGTCTATGGTCATGTGATATACAGTCTATGGTCATGTGATAAACAGTCTATAGTCATGTGATATACAGTCTATGGTCATGTGATATACAGACTATGGTCATGTGATAAACAGTCTATGGCCATGTGATATACAGTCTATGGTCATGTGATAAACAGTCTATGGTCATGTGATAAACAGTCTATGGCCATGTGATATACAGTCTATGGTCATGTGATATACAGTCCATGGCCATGTGATATATAGTCTATGGTCATGTGATATACAATCTATGGTCATGTGATATACAGTCTATGGTCATGTGATATACAGTCTATGGTCATGTGATAAGTACACAGGTGCACAGCTTGTTATAGTCACAGCACAGTAATCAGACATCTGCCTGGTAATGAGTTGTGCACCTGTGTACTCATCACATGACCATGAACTGTCCATCACATGACCATGGACTCATATTATCTCTTGATAGTGTGTGTATGATTGAGTCCTCTCTTTCCAGCCACTGCTGATGAAATACAAAGCACAATTCAGCCATAGATAAAGTTGGACTGAGGTTCCTTGGACCCACCAAATAAAATTATTCTGGGGGCCCACTCTCCAACAACCCCTGTGAAATTGCCCATAGTACCCTTCAAATTTGGGTGCCTTCTGCTCGATCACTATTGTGTGAAAAGAGCCTGGGCCTACAGATTCATCTAGTACTCTGGTGAGCCAGTCCAACGCTGGCCCTAGATACCAAATTTCGACAATAATACAGCAGTGGAGATTTTCAGTTACACAAGAGTGCAAAGGGGTCCATAGGCACGAAACTGGCTGTCGTGGTGTAACTACCAAAGACTCACGCGGAGAGCTGAAGGTGGTCTCTCACAAACTAGTAACCTCAACTACAGCTAGCTACATAGGAATTGCTGGTTAACTCCTTCTTGGATGGTGAGAACATGTGCAGGGAAACCTTCTTTTCAGCCATTTGGTAACTATTTGGTTTGATGAGGCTTGTGAAAAGGAAAGCATCAAAGCCTCCTATGTAAAGAGGTTAGCGGAGTGGTAGCGTTAACCTTTGCACGAAAACCTATTTACAGTTGGCAATACAGAGTCTATCTTATATGAACATCTGTGTACAATTGAGGCTAGTTGTGGGTCTTATATTCTAGGTCCCTTTTTTATATATATATTTCAATTGAATATTGGGGAGGAAATATTCTGTAAATTCTGCAAATTGCTGTACTTGTCTAGTAGGTTGTTTGTACTAGTTACTCCCTAGTACTGTTAGTGTAATGTGAAGCAATGATTGTCTTCTCTGTAAATGTTTCCCTTACATAAAGGTTAATAATTTGTGACATATTATATGACCGCCCATGGTAATATTTTACACTAGTGACAATTTGTTGCCTGACCAAGAGCAGGTGTATGTACAAGTATTAAGTCAATTATTTTCTGTAAAATCTTATCCTAAGGAGATTATATAGTTAAATTACTTGGTGCCTTCCTTTATAGACCTTCCACTGTGGACTCCCCTATTGTTAGATTGCTCTGAGTTAATCTATAATGACAACCAGACTGCCCCATACACACTATTTGATGGTCTGAGACACTCCCGTACCTGTCTGCTTTGGCACAGTATGCACATGTTGCTCTGAAAATGTGCTGGCCAAATGAATTGAGAGGGAATCGGTGGATCCATAGAAGGCCTTAAAAATAGGGTTCCAGGGAACTTAAGACTGGGTTCACACATGTGTTTGTATATGAGCGGGCCCAAAACATACGACTAATAACATAAACTTGCAGCCTCTCAGATCCTTGCCATGCTGATACAATCGTATCAGAACATGTACAGGTGCATTATAAACCGTGTGAATCCATACTAAATATACATTCCCCTTATTATGTTTTTGGAGAAGCAGAATGTCTCTATTTTGGGGGGTTATATTTAGACACAGAACATGTAATGACCTTAAAGGGAACCTAAAAAGTTGATTTGAAATGTTAAACCACCCACAGGACCCTATGGACTGCTAGTTTATTGTCCCACTTTTATGCTAGAGATGAGTCCAATAATTCTCAGAACTAGTTGCTCATCTTCCCTTTGTGCACCCTGTACAGTTGATGAACCCTGTACAATTGATCCACCCTGTATAGTTGATGCACCCCTGTACAATTGATCCACCCTGTACAGTTAATGTACCCCTGTACAGTTGATCCACCCTGTACAGTTGATGCACCCCTGTACAGTTGATCCACCCTGTACAGATGATGCACCCCTGTACAGTTGATGTACCCTGTACAGTTGATCCACCCTGTACAGTTGATATTCCCCTGTACAGTTGATGAACCCTATACAATTGCTCCATCCCTGTACAGTTGATCCACCCTGTACAGTTGATCTACCCTGTGCAGTTGATCCACCTTGTACAGCTGATCCACCCTGTACAGTTGATCTACCCTGTGCAGTTGATCCACCTTGTACAGTTGATCCACCCTGTACAGTTGATGCACCCGTCTTTGACTCATTAGGCGGAAAACTAAATAGAACTGAATGGAGATGAGCATGAATAGCAGACAAAGTCCATAGAGTGGCGCCACTTTACAAACTCAGACAACCCTTTTAAACACGTATCCATAGCATACATACAGCAATGTGAACCATGGCACTCATTTTATTCACATATTATCAGAACCAATGCCTGCACTTCCATCATGTTTTAGGATTTATCTCAAACCCCACTTTGTTCCATTTATTGTGATACAGAGGTCTTAATGGTTCTCCTGGTTCCTTTGCTCATGATCACGTCACACACAGTGCTTACACTTGCACTATACATAATAGGCTGTGTTGAGACTGATGATATGCAGATGTTCAGACTTATGTAATATAAGGGAAGCATACAAGGTGATACCCAAGATTTTAGGAGATAACAAAATTTTACTGCAGTCTCCATAGCCCAAAGTTTAAAGGGGTTGTAACCAGGACAAAGTATCATCTATCCACAACATAGATGACACGTTTCTGATCCCAGCAGGACCCCTAGCAGAACCCCTTTAGGTAGTTTTGTGCAGACTCTAGCATTGCATAATACTCTATGATCCATTAATATAAGTAAATGTATTTGATAAATTGTTGCATTATATATCACAATGTCATTCTTCATGCTTGTTTCTATGCATCATTTTAGGGTGAACCCGGATCTTCAGGAATAAAGGTAACTTGAATCTCATTTACATTTTCCTATGAAACTCTTTGCTCTTTTCATGCTTGGATTGAGTCAGAAATATTGTGCTTAGCTGACACTTTGCAGCAGATTATGCCATAAATCACGAAGCGTAACATCTGCTATATATCCCCACTGACTTCCTACGGTGCTTACTGTTTTAGCATTGTGTCCTTGACGGCCTGGGAATATTATCACTTACATTACTAAGTCTATGACATTTTAGAGTGACATCAGTAAATGATAGAGTCCTGTATTCATCATCATCTCGGGGTAACAAAAGTCAAGGCGGTTTAACAAAGTTAAATTGAAGCATCCCTGAAGCTAGAGGGCAAATTTCCCGTGAGTGCGGGGCCAACATGGATGTCCGCTAAGATATTTTTAGCACTGACTTATGTCATTTTCTCTGTGTGATAAACTACTTTGTTCTTGGATTTCAAGGAAGGTGCTTGATGAATAAAGTGAATTTCGGCTTTTCTTCCTTGTGTCAAGATCAGTGGATTAGGGGTTTATAAAATGATAGGTTCAATAAGAAATATTAGATCTGCAAAACACAAGATTTATATCTCAGCCAAGCAACGTATGCAAAGCTGTTATAAAACATTAGGCCAAGGGCAAAGATTTCATGTGTGATATTGCAGCCATCAGTAGATAGAAAGTAACAATCCATACCAGAGGACATGTTGCAATTTCCAAAATAACAACGGATTTGGAGTTTGCAGTGTTTTCACTGTGCATATTTTTCTGCAATGTGATGATGGGATTCGATAGAACACTTTGCAGCGACTGTAAAACGACGCAGTTTTTGCTGCAGTGTTTACACCATATGGGGCCTAGCCTAAGAGACAAAAAAGTTACAAATTGTGCCAAAACCTTGACTCAAACTAACAGGATGTAAAAATGTGACTGATGAGATGTGATATCTACATAACAGGAAGTATTAGCAGAGTATTATTGCAGAGCTCAGTGACCAGTGTGAAAATGGCAAGATTTCTGGATTTATTTTGATTTTTTTTAATAATGATAGTTATATGTAAAACTTAAAAAACTAAAATAATGTTTTATTGCAAACTTGATTTAAAGAATAACTTAACTAATTTTATTATGATCCATTCCCTTTAATCTGCGCCTGCACCACTACCCTACCCACTACTCTGTGGTGAATCTCTCAGGTAGATGCTTGTAGCAGTGCAGGAAACAGGGACACAGACACTGTATTGCACACAGGTTCAGGCTTTATTCACATGTAACGCATACACTGCTTTTGCAAAGCCACAGGATAAACAAAAACAAAACCCTTCTCGGCTGAGAAACTAACTTAAACATAAGGAACCTTTTCCCTGACTATACAGGAGACTGGCTACCAGTCTCCCACCTTGGCAACAACCACGGGTGGCACAGTACCTGCTTTGGAGGTCCGGTCTGGACAGTTCAACTCTGTCAGTGTGGTGCCACCCTGCTACTCTTCACACACAGACTGTTATTAGGGCCTGATTAGTCAGCTGACCTCCCTGGTGTGAGTCTTTACCAAACACCCTTTAGCTGCCTGGTTGGAACATACCTGTCTTCCCAGACCACACCTTCACTCTCTCACAATACATACAGTTGTCCCACAGTGTGCAAGGAATATGTGAAACATAAGATATCTAGAGACAGATTTTTAGCATTTTAAAAATATTCATCCATCATTTGCAACTGAGCATAAACCAGGAATAATAATATAATAATGAATTATAAAAGTCCTCGTTGTATATTTTGCTGCAGCTCAATTTATATAGTTTAGCATTGTATATTGACAGATGTAGATTTGCTGCCCGATGACCCCGTGTAGAAACTTCTGGTTATTAGGCAGCGTTTCCAGCAGTCTCCCATGATTCAGCTGTTGGATTGGCCTTGTGCTGACAGCGAGAACTGGAAACGCGTCTTGGCAGAGGTCACACCATGTCAGTCCTCACCTCGGGCTGCAACCTTAATCTGATTTTAGTCAAATAAATGAAGGCATGCAAAAAATGAAGAATAGCAGAACTTCTTATTACCTTTATTTTTTACTGTGTTGGAGTTCCTCTAAATTTACAAGTCAGTTTTACATTCCTTTTTTTTTCTTGTCATACAATACTCTTGACAATCTGACAACTGTCAGATTCTGTTAATGTCGGAGCTGCACTGTCTTATGTCTCTTGCAGGAAAATGGTTTCTGATCTTTAGGCAGTGTACTAAATATTAATATATTCCACAGGTTGCTGTATGATCAGTTAGAGTACAACGTGTTTGCAAGTTTGATGGGATGCAGAATACTTTTTTTTCTGTTTTATATGTATATAGGGAGAAAAAGGAGAAACTGGCAATGCACTCAGTGGAATTAAAGGAGAACCTGGTAACCCAGGCCTGCCAGGACCTCCAGGACCAAAGGTGTGTATGCGCAATAACAGAGTGAATACAATTATTATTGAGTTTAATGTTGTGCCTATTTTGGTATTGTATACTATGCCAGAAAATAATAAAGAAAATAAATCCTCGCCTGACGCTTCCCAGATCTAGAGATGAGCGAGTAGTATTTGATCAAATACCTCACCGCCATAAGTAAGCATGTAAGCGGCCGAACACCAACGGGTTAAGTGCATTGAATATTCGACGCGTTTAACCCCTTGCCACTTACACGCATACCTATGGCAGTGAGGTATTTGATCGAATACTACTCATCTGTACCCAAATCTCCACTAGTCTCTGTAGGGCAGTGGATCTTTTTTTTTTATTATTATTATTATTTATTTTTATTTTTTTTTTTCTCATTCTGAACCTTTCTTTGAATTATCAGTTATCTAGGAAACCTTTTCATATATTGCTTACCTCTGCAGCTGCTGCTTGGCATTCAGATTTGAAAAATTTGGAAAATCTTTTCTCCGGGCCCCCTACCCCTTTTGTCCGGGCCCCTATAGCGAATTCTTGATAGTGATGGTTTTGGTTAATAAGGAGTTTAATCAGCCTTAGTGTGGTTTGGGTAATCTGTAGCTTTCCTTGATTTATGGGCCAGAAGGAAGCTGCAATCTCAATACTGATGCCAGTGCTTATGGGCCCCTAGGGCTCCTGGGTACCAGTGCACCTGCATCCTCTGCACCCGCTCAAGTTACGCCCCTGTTTGTTGCCAATATTAGTGCATAGGGAATAAAGTTATGGGTTCTATATAATCAACTGTAAAATGAGACCAAGATCTATGTGAATCCATCCATTCTCTTGCTTTCCACTGGACTGTTTTGTTACAGCAGTATCATGTAATTCTGTTTCTTGCCACTGGATTTCTCTTCTTTTTTATGTACATGCTCATAGGTGTATTCAGTGGGTGGAAGGGGGCGTATAAGCTATCATAGCATAGATCTACTGTACACATGGAGATCTATGATAGACACAGGGAGATACAGACATTGCTCTGTATAGATCACCACTTAGAAGACGACAAAGGACCTTATAGTGACGTCATCACAGGTCCTGTGCCACTAGCAGGGAAGAGACAGTTGGAGGCAGTGAATCGAAAGCAGGAGGAGGGTCTTACATAGAAGAACCAAAGAGGAGGGCGTGAACAGAGTATGATGTGAGGGGTGCACGGGAACGCCCACGGTGCACGGAGGGCTCATTTACATATATGTTTAAAAGGTGATTCATTAAAATGGGGGGTCTTTTAACAAACGATTAGCAGGACTTGAATAGCCTTTTTAAGGGCTATTCAGGCATATGTTTATCTAAAATAGCGGAAATCCAGTGATAGAGCCCCTTTAAACTTTCACAAAAGGATGTTTTTCTATAAAGATCCTCATTCCGTTTCCTCCTCTTGTGTTCTCTATATTACATTGACAGCCATACTATTACTATGGCCTGAGTTCATACACTACATTGTATTACATCTGGATACTATAATGCAGCTAAAATAACATTTGTTAAACTAAACGGTGTATTAGTAACGCTTATTTGCCGATACTTATCTCCACCAGGTATAATTCGGTGTGGCGGAATAGCGCCCCAGCAGAATAGACGGCTCTGACTACGGATTCTTGTCATTTTGTAATTTGTCTGATATGTGATTCACATTTCACTTTAGATCAGACATGAAGGGTTTCCACGAATGTGATTAAAATTTACTCCGTAGAGTTAAACATTGTCTATCTGATAAAAATCCTTTTGATATCAGGTTGAAGGATCTTGTTAAAGTGAACACAAAGCGGCAGAGTATAGCAGGACATTTCTGATAGACAGGTCTGGATTTTTCAGCTTCTTTGAAGGCAGGAATATGACAAAGTGGCTTTTGTAAGACAGGGAGGCCATTCTTTTCTGTTTCATTATTTCTGTTGTGGCACAGAAGGTGCGAGAAGGTCAAAGAACAAAAGCAGCAAAACGTATATTACAGGGTACGGTGCATGTGTAACTGGGTTTTTTTTTTTCAATTCACATTTTCTTCAATGTGAATTGTAGGCTGAATTCAATAAAGGGGAACTGAAGGTAAAGGGGTCATCCGACAGCCAAAAAGAGAAGTGTTCTTTATTAGAGATGAGCGAACACTAAAATGTTCGAGGTTCGAAATTCGATTCGAACAGCCGCTCACTGTTCGAGTGTTCGAATGGGTTTCGAACCCCATTATAGTCTATGGGAAACATAAACTCGTTAAGGGGGAAACCCAAATTCGTGTCTGGAGGGTCACCAAGTCCACTATGACACCCCAGGAAATGATACCAACACCCTGGAATGACACTGGGACAGCAGGGGAAGCATGTCTGGGGGCATAAAAGTCACTTTATTTCATGGAAATCCCTGTCAGTTTGCGATTTTCGCAAGCTAACTTTTCCCCATAGAAATGCATTGGCCAGTGCTGATTGGCCAGAGTACGGAACTCGACCAATCAGCGCTGGCTCTGCTGGAGGAGGCGGAGTCTAAGATAGCTCCACACCAGTCTCCATTCAGGTCCGACCTTAGACTCCGCCTCCTCCGGCAGAGCCAGCGCTGATTGGCCGAAGGCTGGCCAATGCATTCCTATGCGAATGCAGACTTAGCAGTGCTGAGTCAGTTTTGCTCAACTACACATCTGATGCACACTCGGCACTGCTACATCAGATGTAGCAATCTGATGTAGCAGAGCCGAGGGTGCACTAGAACCCCTGTGCAAACTCAGTTCACGCTAATAGAATGCATTGGCCAGCGCTGATTGGCCAATGCATTCTATTAGCCCGATGAAGTAGAGCTGAATGTGTGTGCTAAGCACACACATTCAGCACTGCTTCATCAAGCCAATACAATGCATTAGCCAGTGCTGATTGGCCAGAGTACGGAATTCGGCCAATCAGCGCTGGCTCTGCTGGAGGAGGCGGAGTCTAAGATAGCTCCACACCAGTCTCCATTCAGGTCCGACCTTAGACTCCGCCTCCTCCGGCAGAGCCAGCGCTGATTGGCCGAAGGCTGGCCAATGCATTCCTATGCGAATGCAGACTTAGCAGTGCTGAGTCAGTTTTGCTCAACTACACATCTGATGCACACTCGGCACTGCTACATCAGATGTAGCAATCTGATGTAGCAGAGCCGAGGGTGCACTAGAACCCCTGTGCAAACTCAGTTCACGCTAATAGAATGCATTGGCCAGCGCTGATTGGCCAATGCATTCTATTAGCCCGATGAAGTAGAGCTGAATGTGTGTGCTAAGCACACACATTCAGCACTGCTTCATCAAGCCAATACAATGCATTAGCCAGTGCTGATTGGCCAGAGTACGGAATTCGGCCAATCAGCGCTGGCCAATGCATTCTATTAGCCCGATGAAGTAGAGCTGAATGTGTGTGCTAAGCACACACATTCAGCACTGCTTCATCAAGCCAATACAATGCATTAGCCAGTGCTGATTGGCCAGAGTACGGAATTCGGCCAATCAGCGCTGGCTCTGCTGGAGGAGGCGGAGTCTAAGATAGCTCCACACCAGTCTCCATTCAGGTCCGACCTTAGACTCCGCCTCCTCCGGCAGAGCCAGCGCTGATTGGCCGAAGGCTGGCCAATGCATTCCTATGCGAATGCAGACTTAGCAGTGCTGAGTCAGTTTTGCTCAACTACACATCTGATGCACACTCGGCACTGCTACATCAGATGTAGCAATCTGATGTAGCAGAGCCGAGGGTGCACTAGAACCCCTGTGCAAACTCAGTTCACGCTAATAGAATGCATTGGCCAGCGCTGATTGGCCAATGCATTCTATTAGCCCGATGAAGTAGAGCTGAATGTGTGTGCTAAGCACACACATTCAGCACTGCTTCATCACGCCAATACAATGCATTAGCCAGTGCTGATTGGCCAGAGTACGGAATTCGGCCAATCAGCGCTGGCTCTGCTGGAGGAGGCGGAGTCTAAGATCGCTCCACACCAGTCTCCATTCAGGTCCGACCTTAGACTCCGCCTCCTCCAGCAGAGCCAGCGCTGATTGGCCGAATTCCGTACTCTGGCCAATCAGCACTGGCTAATGCATTGTATTGGCTTGATGAAGCAGTGCTGAATGTGTGTGCTTAGCACACACATTCAGCTCTACTTCATCGGGCTAATAGAATGCATTGGCCAGCGCTGATTGGCCGAATTCCGTACTCTGGCCAATCAGCACTGGCTAATGCATTGTATTGGCTTGATGAAGCAGTGCTGAATGTGTGTGCTTAGCACACACATTCAGCTCTACTTCATCGGGCTAATAGAATGCATTGGCCAATCAGCGCTGGCCAATGCATTCTATTAGCGTGAACTGAGTTTGCACAGGGGTTCTAGTGCACCCTCGGCTCTGCTACATCAGATTGCTACATCTGATGTAGCAGTGCCGAGTGTGCATCAGATGTGTAGTTGAGCAAAACTGACTCAGCACTGCTAAGTCTGCATTCGCATAGGAATGCATTGGCCAGCCTTCGGCCAATCAGCGCTGGCTCTGCCGGAGGAGGCGGAGTCTAAGGTCGGACCTGAATGGAGACTGGTGTGGAGCGATCTTAGACTCCGCCTCCTCCAGCAGAGCCAGCGCTGATTGGTCGAGTTCCGTACTCTGGCCAATCAGCGCTGGCCAATGCATTCTATTAGCCCGATGAAGTAGAGCTGAATGTGTGTGCTTAGCACACACATTCAGCTCTACTTCATCAGGCTAATAGAATACATTGGCCAATCAGCGCTGGCCAATGCATTCTATTAGCTTGATGAAGCAGAGTGTGCACAAGGGTTCAAGCGCACCCTCGGCTCTGATGTAGCAGAGCTGAGGGTGCACAAGGGTTCAAGTGCACCCTCGGCTCTCCTACATCAGAGCCGAGGGTGCGCTTGAACCCTTGTGCACACTCTGCTTCATCAAGCTAATAGAATGCATTGGCCAGCACTGATTGGCCAGAGTACAGAATTCGGCCAATCAGCGCTGGCCAATGCATCCCTATGGGAAAAAGTTTATCTCACAAAAATCACAATTACACACCCGATAGAGCCCCAAAAAGTTATTTTTAATAACATTCCCCCCTAAATAAAGGTTATCCCTAGCTATCCCTGCCTGTACAGCTATCCCTGTCTCATAGTCACAAAGTTCACATTCTCATATGACCCGGATTTGAAATCCACTATTCGTCTAAAATGGAGGTCACCTGATTTCGGCAGCCAATGACTTTTTCCAATTTTTTTCAATGCCCCCAGTGTCGTAGTTCCTGTCCCACCTCCCCTGCGCTGTTATTGGTGCAAAAAAGGCGCCAGGGAAGGTGGGAGGGGAATCGAATTTTGGCGCACTTTACCACGTGGTGTTCGATTCGATTCGAACATGGCGAACACCCTGATATCCGATCGAACATGTGTTCGATAGAACACTGTTCGCTCATCTCTATTCTTTATCCAATCTAAAATAATTGAACTTATTAATATACTTTATTGTTCAACCTCGCTTGCCTTGTCTCAGACCCCCTGAACCTCAACTTCCACATTTGTTCTGGCAGAGTAACTTCTTGTAGCTTTACCTCCATTCTGTGCAAAGGAATTGTAAGGGTTTCTTTTTGTGCCATGTTTCATCTGACCCTGATATATGGCGGTATTACTTCTAGGGAAGATTGCCTCCATAGTAAAGAGACAAAGTGAAAAATGCACATTATGAAGGCGCTATATCCCACCATACAGCCTAAAGCGGCCCACACCTATTAGCTGTGTATCAGCCAAACCAGCGATTTCAGTAAGCCCGGGCAACCATCTAATGTGCATGGAGGCCTCCTGACTCCCTACAGCAAATGTTTCAAAGGAGATGAGTTTCTGCAAGACGAGTCTGGAATTGCTTTCTTTGCTGCTCAGGACGCATGCAAAGAAGTCAGGCCAGAAAAGGGTGCATTCACGCGGAGGAAGTTGGCACTGATTCTGGCACGATAACTCGCGGGAGAATCAGCGCTGATAAAAAAGACTCCCATTGAATTCAATGGGTTCCGTCTTCCACGCGGAACACATTGAAGTTGATGGGAGACTTTTTACCAGCGCTGATTCTCCTGCAAGTTATCGTGCCAGAATCAGTGCCAACTTCCTCCGCGTGAATGCACCCTTTTCTGTACCCTTTCCGTGTGAATGCCCCTTAAGACTGGATCCACACTTGCATTGGAGACTTCACTGCAGAACATCATAGTGCAGTACGTTTTTGTCCAATAAAGGTCATCTATTTTACTCACCTTGTAGACACTCTACTCTGTGGACCAGAGACGTCCATCTCTAGCCATTGGCCTTCTTCCTGCAAGGACATTATAGTCTACGAGGTCAGCAGTTTTTTCACATGTATCCACTTTTTAAGAGGACAGGGTCTCCATCTTTCTGGTCCTGAGCAATGGAAACCCAAAAGCTTATGTGAACCTAGTATAAGCATTCTATCAGTTAACTAAAGTTTATGGCCAGCTTTTGCCCATCAATTGGTCGCGGTCTACATATAAGATCAAGAATATGTTGTAAATGTCTATTCTGTTTTAATTTGCAATTTTTCTAGGGAGAAGCTGGTGCTATTGGCCAACCGGGAATTCCAGGCCAGCAGGGTGAAAAGGTGGGTGATCTAAGGAAGTAAAGGATTAAGTAGCCCTTAGCTCTTCTATAGGAGCCATCAGTTTAGTAACTTATTATAAAACACTTTTACTTTCTAACACCTGAAAAGCGACTAATGACAGTGATACGAGCCACAACACCAAGATCTTCAGTTTGGAGACAAGACAAGTCAACTACAGCTGAATTCTTCAATTTTTCTTCCAATTACAGGGAGCTGCAGGAGTTAAAGGAGAACCAGGCTCTTCTGGATCTCGAGTGAGTAAAACTGTAAAGCAAATTGGAACTGCGTACTGTACTTCATCTCAATGTAAAACTTATTGTAACAACATTGAATATGTGTATATCTATAATACTTAGTCATACTCTATAAAATGGAAGGGGGTTGTAGGTTCTACAAGTTGTAGGATATTGTCAAAGTACCCATCAGTTTCTGAAGTTGTGACCAGTAAGGGTACATTCATAGACATATTTATACGTATATTTCCCTATAGGTATAATGGAAGCACTGTGAGAGCTGTGGTGAAAACCATGATGTGTTGCCGTTGCAGTCTTTTCCGCTGCGCTTTTTTGCTGCAGCCCAATACATGGGGCCTTAAAGGGATCCTATCACGTAGGAATAACCTTAAGAAAGGCTATTCTTCTCCTACCTTTAGATGTCTTCTCCACGCCACTGTTCCGTAGAAATCCCGGTTTTCGATGGTATGCAAATGAGTTCTCTCGCAGCATTGGGGGTGGGCCTCAGTGCTCAAACAACACTGGGCGCATCCCCAATGCTGCGAGAGAACTCTCCAGCGCCGCCTCCATCTTCTTCAGGAACGGGTCTTCTTCGCGTCTTCTTCCGGGGGTTGGCTTCAGACTTGTAGGCCTTGGGCAAAGCCGACTGTGCATGCCCACAGGCCACAAGAAAATGGGCGCTTGCACAGTATTGTAAGCGACCATCTTCTTGTGGCCGGCAGGCATGCGCTGTCAGCTTTGCCCTAGGCCCGAGGACTAGAAGTTTGAAGCCAACCCCCGGAAGCAGACGGGAAGAAGACCCGTTCCTGAAGAAGATGGAGGCGTCGCTGGAGAGTTCTCTCGCAGCATTGGGTACGCCCCCAGTGCTGTTTGAGCACTGGGGACCGCCCCCAGTTCTGCGAGAGAACTCATTTGCATACCGACGAAAACAGGATTATATACTGAACGGCGGCGCGGAGAAGACATCTAAAGGTATGAGATTAATAGCCTTTCTTAAGGCTATTCCTACGTGTTAGGCAGAAAAAAATTGAGTTTAAATGATAGGATCCCTTTAACCTAAAGCAGTGTTTTGTGAAAAGATCAATAACCCTAAAACCTGAAATATTAATTATGGGATAGATGCAACGTGGCCACATAGATGCTACTTGTACTGTTAGCAGTAGTCATGTAATGTATCCCTTAAAGTCCCTAAAAAGCATGTGCTACCAAAGACAATGGCTTTCACAACGTAGCTACTACGACAAACAGCTGATCAATCTAGATCCTACGCTTGGTCCCCTGGAAACGGTTATATATTGCTGGGAGAAGCCTTGGCCAGATATGAATTTCCTCTACGGTGGAGAAATATGAGAGGCTCTTTGCTTATATATGGGGTATGGACAAAAATCACTCAGAAACGAAACAGTCATTTTTCTTTAGTGAAGTATATTGCAAAAGTTTATTCATTTTACCTTCACTATAGATTTAACTGGGAATCTGTTCCTTTTGGAATAGAAATACTAGTTTGGCAATAATCCCCGCATTATGTTATTAGGCTCATTAAACGAGTCATGCATGATGTTATGGGGACTGCCCCTAGAGGGCAGCAAGCAGAGACACTGTTCTCCTAATTACATCCTGGAGAATAGATTTGCATATTTTACCCATATTGATTTAAATTTATATTTTTACAGGGTCCTAAGGGAGAACCTGGGAAATCCAGCCTTGTGGAATATAATAGCAACCTTAGCGAAGCACAACAGGTGGGTGATATGACAACAGTATAGAATATACACTATTTTTCATGGTATGTTAAGCAGTTATTCTTTTTATAGTAGATGAATCAGGAGAATGCCTCAAGCTGCAGACCAGCTGCGGAATCCGTGGCAAGATGGAGCAGGACGCTTCTTTTCGCCGCTTCCTGCTGCGATCTCTGCCTTCCATTGAAAACAAATAGCCAATCCCGAACGTGAAATTTGCTCGATCGACGATCGGGATCCGATCTTTCCCGATCCCAAACCCTATCCAAGATCCATACCAGTGTGTAAGGATCTAGGGCGACATGCTGCAACAGTGCTATCTGATGATTATAGCGCCCCAGGATTATAGACCTTGTTGTATCCTCTGTACTATTGAATAAACATATTATATTCATATCCGACACCTGAAGCCACAAAGACATTAAAATACGCTTCATCACTGTGCAATCTGTCCACGTGTAGGAATTTTAAGGCTGCTTGAAATACAATTATAGAGCCTCCTGCTTTCCTTTTTTGCCTTTAGGGGAAATTCTATACTCTACGCATTTCTTGGCCTTTAATATCTTAGTCTTACCCATCTCTCTCCATCTTACATTTTGAAGCTGAACCACACACAGGCTTAATAAAATCTCATTTAGGAGATATTGATCAGCCTGCCTGCAGTTCTAAATGCATGGGACTTTACAGTCTGACAGCAGTGTCTGCACAAATTGTCCATATGTCGCCTGTAATAAAGTAGAAGATCCTTTTAAATGTAAATATTTTGTTGCTTTACAAGATCAATGCATGTTTACTGGCGATTTATAAAAGTAGCAAGTAACCACTCAAAAGCTTGAACATACCTCTTCATTCCAACGTGGTTTCCTGTTGTTTATGGTTGTTTGTTTTTCAATTTCTACATTGTACATACATATTCAAGACTATAAAGAAACATTAGACAGTAAACAAAAACAGTGTTAAACAAACCTACAAAGTGTCTCCATTTTGCTTTCATGACAGCTTTGCACACTCTTGCCCTTCACTCAGCTTCATGAGGTAGTCACCTGGAATGGTTTCGAATTAAAAGATATGCCTTTCCAAGAGTTAATTTGCAGAATTGTTTGCCCTGATAGGTTTGAGACAATTGGTTGTAATGAGCAGAGATAGAATTGGTACACAGTTATAGACAGTGTTTAGCCCTATTCAACATGCTTAAGACATGAAGGTCAGCTAATTTGGAAATTTTCAAGAACTTTGGAGTTATCATCAGGTATTATCATGAAAATCATCCAACAATATGATGAAACTGGCTGAAATTCAATAATGTTACCAACCTTAGAAACAGCAAATGAACAGCACCTCAGGTTAGAGGTCTCTTAAATGCTTCAGAGAGCTCAAGTACCAAAAACATCTTAAGGTCAACTGTTGAGAAGAGACTGCAAGAGTCAGGCCTTTATGGTTTAAATTCTGCAAAGATGCCACCAACAAAGAACAACAACAAGAGAAATTCTTGGGCTGATAAACTTTGAATTTGGACATTAGACCAGTGGAAATCTGTCTTTGGTTTGATTAGTAAAAATTTGGTGATTTTGATGGTTTGGAATGTGTTGGATACAGACCAAAGGCAAAGCAGCAACAAGTGCTCTGTATCTCTGGGAACTTCTTGAAGACAGCATTTTTATCATTCCAGGTGACTACTTCATGAAGCTGCTTGAAAGAATGCCAATAGTGTACACGATGTCATCAAAGCAAAAAAGTTACTACTTTAAAGAATCTAAATTATAAAACATTTTTAACACTTTTTTTGTTAAAGAGATCCTATCATTAGAATCCCTTTTTTCCTTACACGTAAGAACAACCTGAAGAAAGGCTATTCTTCTCCTACCTTTAGATGTCTTCTCCGCGCAGCCGTTTGGTAGATATTCCGTTTTCCGTCTTTATGCAAAGGAGTTCTCTCACAGCATTGGAGGTGGGCCTCAGCGCTCAAACAGCAGTGGGGGTGTCCCCAATGCTGCAAGAGAACTCTCCAGCGCCGTCTCCATCTTCTTCAGGAAACGGCCTCTATGCGTTGTCTTCCGGCCTGGCTTTCAATCTTCTACGCATGCGCAGTCAGCTCTGCCAGCAGGCCTCAGGCAGAGCCAACTGGACCTGCGCGCAGCCACAAAAAAATGTCCGTGCACAGGTGGAGTCTGCTCTGCCCGAGGCAGAGCCGACTGCGCATGCGTAGAAGATTGAAAGCCAGGCCGGAAGACAACGCGTAGAGGCCGGTTCCTGTAGAAGATGGAGGCAGCGCTGGAGAGTTCTCTCAAAGCATTGGGGATGCCCCCCAGTGCTGTTTGAGCGCTGGGGCCCACCCCCAGTGCTGCGAAAACTCATTTGCATAAAGACGGAAAACTGAATATTTACCGAACGGCGGCACGGAGAAGACATCTAAAGGTAGGATAAGAATAGCCTTTCTTAAGGATATTCCTACGTGTTAGTTAGAAAAAAAGGGATTCTAATGACAGGATCCCTTTAAGCACTTTATTCGATATGTGTCCCAACAGAGTTTTCATGCCTACAGGATGAATGTGCAATGTAGATGTGCAATGATGGAATGATATGGTCTGTCCAAAGTTCTTACTGGTACTGTAGATATTTCTATTGGACATGTTTTTGCACTAGAAATAGTGTATAACATCATTTTTAAATGAATTTTTTGCTTGTCTTTCAGGGTCCTCCTGGACCTCCAGGCCCACCAGGTTTACCAGGACAAAAGGTAATAAATCGAAAAAAAGCAATCTAAACTGGCTCAAATGGGTTTCCACCAGAAAAAATGTTTAGAAAAGCAATATTGGGCTCATCCAACCTCCGCTGCTCCGAGTAGGACACTTGTCTTTACTTCCTGGTCCTTCTCGGAACACAGGAAATGTTTCTCAACCAATTAATGTGTTGAGAAGGACCAGGAAGTAGAGACCAGCATCCAAACCAAAGAAGCAGGGGATTGGTGGGGGGAGTTTTGTTTCTTCTTTACCAATGGTAATCTTGAATACATACTGTATTTGGTATTATACTGTTTTTATACTGTTCCATACTAAAAATAATTTTCTTGATTTTGGCTTAATTTTTTGAAAGTCTAAAATAAATAGTACAGGTGAACATGAGAAATGTACGATATCTTGATAAAGAATAATGTTTCCTTCTCCATTTATCAGGCTGTTTACCTCCTCCTTCTCTTTGCTCAGAATCTTAGCTTTAATATCACCCCTATTAGTATTCAACCTCGTACACAGAAATCTATGGAGAGAGGAGGGGGAGGAGAAGGCTGCTACTGGCTATCTATTGATACATTACCTTATACTGGAAAGTCATAGACCATTATCTTACTAGATATAGTAGAGTCAAGTGATTGTAGTAGAGCTTAGCAGCTGAAGAATGTGTCTTTTTCCAGCAGCCTCTCTCTATAGACTTCTATGTTAGAAGTAACTCTGATAAACGGAGAATAAAGCATTTTTAATAGGATTTAGTACAAAGTTTCTTTCTGTACTATTTATGAAAAGATACATTATGATGTGATTTTTTTTTTCCTCTCCTAGACAATATATTATAAAGTTATATTTTATAGAATTTAACATAAAGTTATAAAAAAATATAAAATATACAATAAAATTATCAAAATATGTTGATTAAAAACTCCATTATGATGATTATATATACAGTGCTATGAAAAAGTTTGGGCACCCCTATTAATCTTAATCATTTTTAGTTCTAAATATTTTGGTGTTTATAACAGCCATTTCAGTTTGATATATCTAATAACTGATGGACACAGTAATATTTCAGGATTGAAATGAGGTTTATTGTACTAACAGAAAATGCGCAATATGCATTAAACCAAAATTTTACCGGTGCAAAAGTATCGGCACCTCAACAGAAAAGTGACATTAATATTTAGTACATCCTCCTTTTGCAAAGATAACAGCCTCTAGTTGCTTCCTGTAGCTTTTAATCAGTTCCTGGATCCTGGATGAAGGTATTTTGGACCATTTCTTTCTACAAAACAATTCAAGTTCAGTTAAGTTAGATGGTCGCCGAACATGGACAGCACGCTCTCAAATGATCTGAAAACAAAGATTGTTCAACATAGTTGTTCAGGGGAAGGATACAAAACGTTGTCTCAGAGATTTAACCTGTCAGTTTCCACTGTGAGGAACATAGTAAGGAAATGGAAGACCACAGGGACAGTTCTTGTTAAGCCCAGAAGTGGCAGGCCAAGAAAAATATCAGAAAGGCAGAGAAGAAGAATGGTGAGAACAGTCAAGGACAATCCACAGACCACCTCCAAAGAGCTGCAGCATCATCTTGCTGCAGATGGTGTCACTGTGCATCGGTCAACAATACAGCGCACTTTGCACAAGGAGAAGCTGTATGGGAGAGTGATGAGAAAGAAGCCGTTTCTGCACGTACGCCACAAATAGAGTTGCCTGAGGTATGCAAAAGCACATTTGGAGAAGCCAACTTCATTTTGGAAACAAAGATTGAGTTGTTTGGTTATAAAAAAAAAAGGCGTTATGCATGGCGTCCAAAAAGAAACAGCATTCCAAGAAAAACACTTGCTACCCACTGTAAAATTTGGTGGAGGTTCCATCATGCTTTGGGGCTGTGTGGCCAATGCCGGCATCGGGAATCTTGTTAAAGTTGAGAGTCGCATGGATTCCACTCAGTATCAGCAGATTCTTGAGAATAATGTTCAAGAATCAGTGACGAAGTTGAAGTTACGCCGGGGATGGATATTTCAGCAAGACAATGATCCAAAACACTGCTCCAAATCAACTCAGGCATTCATGCAGAGGAACAATTACAATGTTCTGGAATGGCCATCCCAGTCCCCAGACCTGAATATCATTGAACATCTGTGGGATGATTTGAAGCGGGCTGTCCATGCTCGGCGACCATCTAACTTAACTGAACTTGAATTGTTTGTCCAAAATACCTTCATCCAGGATCCAGGAACTGATTAAAAGCTACAGGAAGCGACTAGAGGCTGTTATCTTTGCAAAAGGAGGATCTACTAAATATTAATGTCACTTTTCTGTTGAGGTGCCCATACTTTTGCACCGGTCAAATTTTGGTTTAATGCATATTCCGCATTTTCTGTTAGTACAATAAACCTCATTTCAATCCTGAAATATTACTGTGTCCATCAGTTATTAGATATATCAAACTGAAATGGCTGCTGCAAACACCAAAATATTTAGAACTAAAAATGATTAAGATTAATAGGGGTGCCCAAACTTTTTCATAGGACTGTATATATATATATATATATATATATATATATATATATATATATATATATATATATATATATAATTTCAGTTTTATCTATTTTATATTTTTCTTTTAGGGTGAAATTGGATTACCTGGTCCTCCTGGCCATGATGGAGATAAAGTAAGTGGTGATGAGCTCATGTACAGCATTATTATAGAGTTAAAAATTTCTTTAAAGGGATTATTAAAACGACATTTTTTCTGACTAACACATAGGAATAGCATTAAGAAAGGCTATTCTTCTCCTACCTTTAGATGTCTTCTCTGCGCCGCCGTTCAGTAGAAATCTCGGTTTTCTTCGGTATGCAAATGAGTTCTCTCGCAGCACTGGGGGTGGGCCCCAGCACTCACACAGCACTGGGGGAATCTCCAATGCTGTGATAGAACTCTCCAGCGCCACCTCTATCTTCTTCTGGAATGGCCTCTCTCTGCGTCTTCTTCTGGCACTCAGTTCAAACTTCTACGCATGCGCAGTTGGCTCTGCTGTCGGGCTTCGGGCAGAGCTGACTGCAAATGTGCACAGCCATTTTCTTGTGGCCACTTACCCCAGCTTACTGTATAAGCGGCCACAAGAAAATGGGCGCTTACACCAGGCGGGCATGCGCCCGAGGCCCGACAGCAGAGCCGACTGCGCATGCCTATAAGTTTGAAGCCAGCGCCGGAAGAAGACGCAGGCAGAGGCCGTTCCAGAAGAAGATAGAGGCAGCACTGGCTCTTCCTACGTATTAGTCAGAAAAAATATCGTTTTAATGATAGGATCCCTTTAAAATCCAAAAGATTGGTCTTAATAGAAAATTAGTAGTTTTTTTTTTCCTATGGGCGCTGTTATCTTTACTGTTTTCTCTCCTGCTTCCAATTTTGAAGTCAATAAGAAAAGGTGGGTGAATCCACACTGCGCAAACTCAGCACATGATATCATATACTTCATTATAATATTACATAGTGGTATGATTGTGCTTATAGGTGTGGATATTTGGTTGTAATAAGCTATTGTGTGGTTTTTAGGGACCTCGGGGAAAACCTGGTGAGACAGGACTTCCTGGTCCACCAGGTCAGGATGGACTTCAAGGACCAAAGGGCGACACAGGTCCCAGAGGATTACTAGGGCCAAAAGGAGATAAAGGGGATGTAGGACAAACAGGTTCACCTGTAAGTGACAAATCAAACATTGTATAATAGATCTGTACAGTGCAGAACATAGTGAGTGATGGCTTTATTTCATGTTCCGATGATATAATATGTATGGCTTTTCCTTGGGCTATCTGAATTGTAGGAATTGGATTGCTGGCATCACCATTAATAATCTAAATGAAGAAATCCAGTGAAGAGTAGGGTTGAGCGATCGGGAAAGATCGGATCCTGATCGGCAATCGAGCAAATTTCACGATCAGGATCGGCTGGAAAATGATCGAAAATCAGATTTTAAAAACGATCTTGAAATCTCAAGATTGGCTCAACCCTAATTATTATAATATAATAATTAGGGTTGAGCGATCGGGAAAGATCGGATCCTGATCGACGATCGGGAACGGCTGGAAAATGATCGAAAATTGGATTTTAAAAACAATCCTGAAATCTCAAGATCGCCTCAACCCTAGTGAAGAGTCATGTCTCTTTCATGGTTCACCCAGGCACAGCACTATATTCTCGCTTGTGTCTTTGCCTTCATACTGCAGCTCTTTATCATTCTAGTGAGGGGTCCTGAGCTACAGACGAGTCACTGATGGAACAGTGGAGTATGTATGGCGCTGTGCCAGGGTAAACAATGATGGGGAAGCGGCACCATTGCTCCTTTGTCCAGCTGGTTTGCTGGGTGCCAGCAATCAGACCTTACCATTCATACAATATTGGCCCGATATGAAGATACTCCATTAATACTCCAGTTGATTGATATCCATTTACTATCTAGTATTAGACCACCCCTTTACATTAATAATAAACACTGTATACATTTTGCATTCTATATAATTCACTTTCACCAGTCTCTCAAGACTTAAATTGCTTGTTTATGACGTTATTACAGTACAGGTTTTAACTTGGAAAAATATTTGCATGTTAGGGTCTTGATGGTCCCACTGGAGAGAAAGGTGAACGAGGTGACCAAGGACCGATAGGACCTCCAGGTCTTCTTGGCCCAATAGGGCTTCCAGGACTTACAGTAAGCTCAAACAAATTCCAAATTAATGGACGTGTGTACTGTATGTAGATAAAGAACTAGTGAGAATTAGGTATTAAGACACTTGAATTTCTATAGTTTTAATTTTAAAGTGGAACTAAATTTTTGAACAACTTTTGATTTTTTTTTTTTTTTTGTAGATTGTGAGCGCCACATAGAGCTCACAATGTACATTTTTTCCCTATCAGTATATCTTTTTTGGAATATGGGATGGAAATCCATGCAAACACGGGGAGAACATACAAACTCCTTGCAGATGGCTTTTTTTTTGCCTTTGGTGGGATTTGAACACCAGGACTCCAGTGCTGCAAGGCTGCAGTGCTAACCACTGAGCCACCGTGTGGCCCCTTCAACTTTTGATTTTCTGATCGTATTTGTCTCATTAATACATTTTGTAATATACTTTATTAACACATTTTGGCTCTTTTCAGGGAAATCCTGAATCTCTTTATTCTTTCTCTTGCTCCTGTATTGACAACTGTTCCTATCTCTCACTGAGTAATGGGTTATGGGGTAAACGCTTGGAAAAGGGGGCTGTAAAAATGTAGAGAAAATGAGGGAAGAGGATGGCAGTGGCAGATCCAGACTTTGGTGGGGCCCTACTTACCGTATTTTCCGGCTCCCAGAAAAAAGAAGTGAGGTGCTCATTCTTCAGGCCGTTTCGCCTCGCCATTCGGCCTGAAGACACTCCCGTCTCCAGACTAGGCCCATTCATTGGGCCTAATCCGGAGTGGAATTTGCGGCTGGATGCCGATGCAGTGTACCGGCTTTCAGTCGCGGCTACCCTGTTTTTGGACCGGAACCTGAGGTGACCTCCGTCCTAGGTTCCGGTCAAAAAATCGCCGTGTGAACTTACCCTTAAATGTAGAAACTTGCTTTTGGTGTTATATTGAAGAGGAGTTCGCAGAGCTATCTTTATTACTTCCGGAGATATCACTGGTTGAAAATAAAGTCAGGATTAGGATATTTATATGCAGCTGGGTAAAATGCAGAGAATATGAGGAGAGGGTCACTTCAGACTTATATTTCAGGCATTATAAAATATAGACACTTGCTTTTTGGAGGGATTTTTGGCTTTCATATGAGTGTAGTTCTACCTGCATTATTTCCAGAGATATCACTGGTTGAAAATATACGTTATAGGAATATATGTTATACAGCTGCATATCAGTATTTTCAACAAGTGATATCTCTGGAAATAACATAGCTAGCACTGGAATTATGACACCAAAAGCAGGTTTTTATGTTTTCTATGTTTTATAACTGTTTAAAGTGACCCTCCCCTTCCCTCATTTTCTATATATTTTATATAGCCCCCTACTCCTTACACAGTGAGAGGCAGGAACAGCTCTCAATGCAGAAGTATAGGAAAGAATAAAGAGATGGAGTATTTCATAGAAAGTAATAAAGTATGACACAAATTCTGTGAAAAAAATCAAAAGTTGTTGGAAAGTTTAAGTCATAACAAAAATAACATATGCAAAAATATAATTGGGCAAACAAATGACTGCAGAATTTACCGTGTATACTGGAGTATAAGCCGAATTTTTCAGCCCAGTTTTTGTGCTGAAAAAGCCCCCCTCGGCTTATACTCGAGTCAGCAAAAAAACAAAACAAAAAAAAACTAATTATATATATATATATATATATATATATATATATATATATTTATTTATTTATTTATTTTTTTTAGGAGGGGGGGCCTATGACCAGCCGCAATAGTAATGTATAGAATCTCCCATAAAATAGTGCAAAATAAAAAAGAAGATTTAATAAAAAATAAAAGTTCTAAATCCCTCCTTTCCCTAGAATACATAGGAAAGTAGAAAATTATTGTGAAACACATACACAATAGGTATCCCTGTGTCTGATAGTGCCCGGTCTACTGAATATAGGGTTTCTGCAGTGCTCCTGTTCCATCAGGAAGGAGTTAATAGGAGCACTGCAGATACCCTATATCCAGCCAGGCTGAATTCCAAGTGGGGGAAGAAAAAACAGTCCTCAAGCTCAGGGAAGGGGCAGACAGACAACCAAAACACCCCCTCCCCTTTCCCATCACCCAGCAACTACTGCACCCAAAAACTCCAACCATTTTAATTTTTTTTAAATTTTCCAGAAGCTGCTGCATTTCCCCCCTAGGCTTATACTCGAGTCAATAAGTTTTCCCAGTTTTTTGTGGTAAACTTAGGGGCCTCGGCTTATATTCGGGTAGGCTTATACTCGAGTATATACGGTACCACTTACACTTAGAAACCATCCAGAGTATTCTGATTCAAATAAACTTCAAAGACAAAGATATTACCAAAAGTCCTTATCTATAAGGAATACACAAACTGAACTTCTGATTCTAAAACTGAAACTATGTCATTCCATTGTAACCAGGGAGAGAAAGGCGACGCTGGCGAGAAAGGAAGTTCTGGAAACACGGTAAATATGTTTTATACCTATATCATTATTTTCAGCATTCTGGAATGTGAATACATGAACTTCAAACTTGTCTCATGTGAAATGTAGCAAACCATTTTTGTATGGGTCTCACTTTTTGGAAGGGTCATTGTATGCTTTACCTGGAGGGTTGTGCATACCAAGAAAATTAACCGCAGTCCAAAATTTGTCGGCTAACAAACTGTGTAGGGTTATTTGGCAGGAAGTGCTTTCCAGGTGTTTGCCTAACGTAGTGCCTCATTGCCAAGTGATTAAGTCCTTAGCCCAGAGAAGACGACATTTTACAACATAGCTTCAAGTGATCTTTGGCAGGAGATGTCTGCCCTATCTTAGAGCAAGATATGATAGTCAGAGAGAAGCAGAGCTTTGTGATGTACAGGTTTATATGATTTGGAGAAGGATTATTGAAAAAAAAAAGTTGGAATGGACTCCTAGAGAGGCAGTGAGAGTCCTTGTTACCCCACGTACTCACAGTTTTTGACAGGTCTTTATTAGTGTTGAGCGAGTAGTATTCGTCAAATACCTCACCGGCATAGGAATGCGTGTAATCGGCCGAACACCAAGGGGTTAAACACATCGTATCTTCAAAGCATTTAACCCCTTGGTGTTCGGCCGATTACATGCATTCCTATGCCGGCGAGATATTCGACAAATACTACTCGCTCAACACTAGACTCTTTATATATCAGTGAGTACACAAAAAACTCTCAGTCTGTATGGTTGAAGAAAGCAGGACTCTCATTTTCTCTCCCAGGAGTCCTGTTAGAATATACTATGCTTTTTACGCCAAACTATCCAAACCTCCCTATGCTGTGGGTTCGATTTTTTTTCACATTAGCAATGGATGTGTCTGACATTGCTAAATCATTAGAAGGGGTGGCTACATTTTCTGTAGGCTATGTTTAGTAATGTGTATCAGGTTGGACATATGATAGTTTGTGTTCTTACTAACTTCCACTTACAATTTGTAAATTATATAAAAATAGATCTTTTTTGGGATTGTAGTGTTGTACTGTTACATGACTAGCACTCACTTCTATATATCTGTGTTTCTCTAGGTGTCTGGGCCTCCTGGCCCTCCGGGTGTTCCTGGGCCTGTAGTAAGTTTGACTGCCTTACCTATCTAGTTGTAATGCACATTGATGTCTTATTGTGACTTTGACCTATTCAGGTATGTTTGTAGCTCATCCTCACATAAAAAACCAAATCCTCGTCCGATACCATCTACCTTGTGGTCTTACATGGTCACCTGGTATCACAGTTACATTTCCAGTAGACAGCCATTCGATTAACACATTTGTATAATACTCTCCAATAGTCTTTACTGCACTTTGTTGGAATTATATAGAAATTGATCATTTTCCAGTGTTAGTTTTACTGATTTATACACAATATATATACAGTATATATAGACACAGCAAAAGCAGATAGACGGATATTCTTTTCAGTCATTACTAAGGTTGAGCGATGGGGATCTGAAATGATCGGATCCCGTTTGACAATCGAGTAAATTTCACGATCGCAATCGGGTTCCGATCCTGCCTAAAAAAAAGATCGGGAACGGAATTCCGATCCCGATCCCTCAACCCTAGTAACTTGCACAGAACCGCTGCCGCTCCGGGTCATTGTTCTCTGTCCTCGCGTCTCTCATTCACACGCCGGCAGAGTGCCGTGTCGCCCCCGCCTCCCTAGGCTAGTGTTACTGATGCTGGAAGTAGGTGGGTCTTGTTGTGGCTTAGGAGAGTGTGGGCGGGGAGATGTGAGTGATTCACTAGGGAGGCGGGGGCGCGTACAGCGCCTGCTCGTGTCTGAACGAGAGAGGAGAGAAATGGACAGAGAACAACAGGCCGGAGCTCCGAGGAACGGCGTACACACCGGGAGGGGAGGTGGCAGCGGTTCTGTGCAGGTAACCGGACAGCAGGGGGGACTAAGTAGTCGGCGGATTTTTTAATCACTACACAGCGTGGAGTCAAAAAATTTAAGCCTAGTCATTACTTAGATATGAACAATATGTATGTTGGCATAATGTTAAAGATAATTTGCTTAATCCAAGATTCTCAACTTTATAGCACTACAGTACTTTAAGGGGTCTTGCCAAAATTGCAAATTATCATCTATTCTTTATATAGGAGATGTGTACATGATCAGTGGGGGTCCAAGGACAAGAGTCAAACATATGCACTGTTGCTCCACTCCACCAGTCTATGTGACTTCTGAGCCAGTGCTCGGCTATATCCACCAGTCCCTTAGCACACATGCTTGTCCTCTGTGTTATTCAAATGGGGACATACAGTAGGATCCCCAGTCTGGTGGTTGCAACAGTTGGTCCCCACCGATCTGGTACTGTCACATGATATGTCACAATTTGGAGAGAACCCCTTAACACTTAGATGTATACTGATTATCGGTAGTGCAATATATTGTATGCTGTATATGGGAACGAAGTCATGAACATAACAAAATATATTAGGTCTGCCAACTTGAGCCAGCAAAACATTACATTAGATATGATATAATAACAGAGAAAAGCTTGCAGGTTTATTTTTTTTCCTATTATTTATGTAGTTTCCTTCTACTCTGCATACAAAATGTATACTTACATCAGTCAACGTCAGCTGTCCTAATACTACATCTTATGTATGTGTTCTTTAATAGGGCCCTCCCGGACTCCCTGGCCAAAAGGTAAACACATAGATTATAGAACAACAAACATTACGCTAATTACATTTAGATATATAGATACATATGTTGGGTTGTTTATACGAATAATTGAGTCATATATCTACTATAGTCAATACGCTGTTATAGGTTATTTATTTACTTTTATGAAATGGAGACTGTCAGCAGAACCAAGCATATCCTAACAGATAGATAGATAGATAGATAGATAGATAGATAGATAGATAGATAGATAGATAGATAGATAGTCTTACCTTTTTTTACCTTTATAAATCAGAAACTCTGTTGGCAACTTATTGCCTTTATGTTAATATGCAGATGAGTTCTATGGAGCAATGAAAGTGTTACCCATATAGTTATTCATGTTGCTCTAGAGAGCTCAGACCTTGAAGACCCACCAATCATAAGAAAGGAATACCCCAAATACTTGAATCTTTTTGTGGGATCATCTGGCCATGCAAACCTTTGCTCAAGTAGAGTGACAAACCTTTATTAGTCTCTTACGTAAGGTGTGTTATTGAGGTATTATTTCATTTATTTTTTAATTACATTTATTTTTACTTTTCTTTTTTATTTTATTTTTTATTTTTTACATAGTGTCCCCATAAGATCATAGTAGACCTTTTGGGGATATCTGACCACAGTTTTTTTTTGGTAAGGGGGGGCCTGATTTTCCCAGTAACCGAGGCTGGTACACTTAGCCCAAATTACAGGAGGAATGGAGCCTCCCTCCCATAACTGTCCTGTCGGACCCAGAAGCTCTAACAGCCTCAGATCACAGGAGATCAAGTGACCACCAGATCAGAGGGGAGCCACATCATAGCGGTGCCCATAGCTGTGTATACAGTGGTCATTGAGCCCTGTGTACACAGCAATCAGGTAGGCAAGGATGGTAATAAACCTTCCCTGCCTTCTCTAGGGGAGCTCTGGCTGTAGTTATAGCCGGCTCCCTGTTTCAGCAGCTGCACGTTTTTGTGCAGCTACTGAAAACTGCAAGGATGTATTGATACATCCTTGGAGAACAAGGAAACCACTGTCCAGATGTATGTATATACAATGGGCCATCCGGAAGTGGTTAAAGGGGCTATCCAGTTTCTAATATTGAAATGCAGCACTTCTGTACCAAAGCCTACTGCTAAAAATAAGGCGAGTGCATAGATCCTGGTAATAACCTCAAACATCAGATCTGTGGGGGACTCAGCTGTCCGACTTTAGAAGCTTTAATATTGATGACCCATTCTAAGGGTAGGCCATCAATATTAGAAACTAGATAACCCATTTAAGGAAGACCTTCCACCACTTCCAGAATCTCAAACTCTTCCTTGATTCCTGCACAGTTGGAACTTTTTTCTCGAGCCCCCACTGATTCTGAAATACCGATTAGGCTCTGCTGTCAGGAGGGCAGTCGTCTGCTACGGTAGATAGCTTAAGACTGTCACTTGACAGTAGAGAGCCTAATAAGCATATTAGGCAATGACGTTGACAGCACCCGTTGCCAAGTAATGGTGGGGGCTAGATAAAAAAATTCCAACTGTGCTGGAATCAATGGAGCAGTGCCTATTGAAGGATGCAAATAGTTGGGGTTGGTGGAGGTGGTGAAAGGTTCTCTTTCAAGACGATCTGTCACCAAATGCAAAATATTATTTCTTTTATGAGATATTAGATGGTTAAATGGGTTGTTGCAGTTTGTCGCACCGATGGTTTGGAAATTTTTGTGGAAACTGTTAAGTGCCACAATTCTGGTTCACACAACACACTGAATGCATATGGTATCTGCTTAGACCAACGATGCATTGAGTCACTTCATTTACAAACTTTGGGAGGTTTATTGTATATTGACCATTTATTCAAGCTCCTCCTCATCCCGTCAAACAACTATAATGTTATTATTCTGTTTTCTGCAGGGTGAAGCAGGAGAGAGTGGTATGAAAGGGGAGAAGGGCAGTCAAGGAGAGAAAGGAGACAAGGGGCCTTTGGGTTTACCAGTAAGTATATATGATATACAGGAGATGTAGGCATTTCGACATGGACACTGGTCCATATTAAATTACCAAATTCCTATATAGTACATGGATACCTGATCTGTTATTTATACCTGTTTACTGCCTTTGTGTTTTCCAAAATAATAGGAAATGGTTTCCATTACAGATCCTATAGGAGGAGTCAATTATCTTCCCCAAACTCCTAAATGGCAGCTCTGCCTAGTTATTAGTACTTGCAACTATTTCCATTAATGGATATCTCAGGAGCCCGCAAGCAAAAAAAAATCTGGCGTCCTAGGTGCCACAAATCAAGTCAACTGCACCTTAAATGAGTCGTACTAAATTTAGAAAAACTTCCAGTTACTAGAGGTTATGCATAGTAGTGCAGCTTCACCCCATGTACTTGAATATAGATGGAATATAGAAATGTGTTATATATATATATATATATATATATATATATATATATATATATCTTGTTTTACATAAAAATACTCTTTGTAGGGATTGAGGATGAATTATATATGAATAACTGCACATAACAAAGCTCAAGCCTTTTTTTCAGAACTGTGTAGCTGATGTTGTGATGTTGCACTTGATGCTTCATACTATGTGTGTTTTTGATCTCGTACCTTTACCAACCCTTTTGAAAAACTTTGCAAAAATCAATAACACAGTGTGTGCACATGAGAGATAATACTATTCCTAATCATTTACCTGTGTCCAATTTTTAACTAGTTCCCCCTCGGCAGGCTCTGTTGCTTCAGAGCTGGTGGACACTCACTACTATAATGTCTTCCATAGACAACACCCTGGGAAACAGATTTGCATATTCCCCAAAACACAGAAAGTAGAGGAGAATCTTCTCCATAGTTCTCATTCAGAAGCATCAACAAGGTGATATAGGACAATATAGAGAAGTACTTACCTTACTGATGTGAATAAAGCACTTGGAGTAAGATAGAAGCTTGATGTCCAATGGGATTTGCCTGTTTCCATCCTCTCTGTCGCTCAACTCTTGCTCAATCCTCCCTCACATAGAATTCTATTGTGATTCTCTGTGAGGTGCAAAATCCCACCTTGTTCAAGCAAGAGAGATCAGCAAAGGTTTCAGAGTGAATGTCAGATTAACAGTCCGGGTTAGCCGGAAAACAACCTGACGAAGGAAGTCATCTGTGATATCTTATAAAGTCTTTAGTGTTCACTTGTACTATTGATTTATGCAAAGTTTGTGGAAATGTGAGTTGCCATTTAAGCTAATTTTATGTTTTGTGTGTGACAATGGATTATGCTAATGAGCATGTTTGGGCAAGGAACCAATGGTGTGGTTTAACCCCTAACTTCAAATGATGGTTTTACAGCATGTCACCCACATGTTTTTGTTCACTAAATAATAGACATTTTTACAGTTCTATACAATACAATCATAGATGTTATATATGTGCTGTCATACCCACCTGGTCAATACTGGGCCTTTGCCATTCCACTGTTGGTAGTGGTGACCTGTTAACCCCTTCTCTTCAGCCAGTTATTGCTCTAGCTTCATAGATTTGCATTATAGTTTACGGCCTGGCCCAGGAACCTTAAACCTATTGATGAAACCTTATTACATGTCTGTAAGATTTATCGGATGTTTTCTTTAACTGGAGGTATACTTTACAAGAAATATCAAGAAAATATGTTTCTTACATTGTGTCTCCATATTTTTCATTGCTTTTCCATTTAGATGAGCACCTTTTAGAAACTACATTGTTGTTACATCAATTTTATCTCCAGACACTCTATATATATATTATAGGTCCGACAGCGAGTAATACAAAATACAGTATATGCCAAAACAAGGCAACCATTTCTGACATCACAGTCTTAATTCTGGTATTAGTAAAAATTATCTGCTCGTTCAGATCAATTTTTTTGCTTCCTAGTCCAAATGTCGGAGGAAGAAGTTAAAATGGATTATAGAGCCCTCAGTATTAGCAATGTTATATGCAGAGTACAGGTAGAGCAGGAAGCAGGTAGAGCAGGAAGCCTGTGCAGTGCTGAATCAGCCAATAGCTGCAGACCACAGTGTGATGTCATGTTTGCAACGCCTTCTATACAATCCAGTGGCGTGCAGCCATTTTGTTGCTGTCTGTGATGGTAAGGTTCTATAATGTTAAAGTCCTGTGGAAACTTACATGTAAGAGTCTGTAAGAGTGAACTAATTGACATAAACAATAGATACAGACACAACTAGGTAGACTGGTCAAGTGCAAAGGTACTTTTAATTTTTACTGTTCCTCAACACAGGTCTGCACTCGTCCTTACATGTATATTGAAGATGTGATGATATAATTCTGTATACTTAAACAATATGATATCTATGTACCATAACATCACACATCACATGTAACTTGTATCCTTAATTGTCCTTGATTATAAGGGAATATAAGTGTATGTATGTTTTCAGTTGCTGCTTCACTCACTTTCCCCTCCCTCATTGTTCCCCCCCCCCCCCCCTTCCATTCTCCTGTCCATTCCATGTGCATTTACATTCTGCCCTGCTGTCCAGGGTGCCTCAGGTTTAGACGGCAGAATTGGTCCACCGGTGAGTCCTAACTCCATTAAACTAACCTACCTACCTACCTCTCCTTTATTCTTGCCTTGCCCCATCTGCTCATAACTTGCGCCTCTTCACTGTCATATGGCTCCCCCACTCTACAAGCAACATAAAAAAAAGTGTCATCTAATTTACATTGGATTTTCTTATGACAGGTTTCCAGTAGTTTCCTTAAAATATGCAGAACATTTGTTTTAGCAATGAAACATACATACCAATTGATATGCAATAAAAAAAAAAAATAATCTAAGGGTGGCAGGGAAGAAACATTTTATAATTTCACTATGGATTATTATTGGGAGGATTGACTATTTTTACCATCACTGAAGCCTGGGTAAAGTAACACCGCCAGACCATACACAATCACATTCTTAGTATGTTAGTGAAGACTATGAAGACATGACTGGGTAAAGTAACACCGTCAGACCATACACAATCACATTCTTAGTATGTTAGTGAAGTCTATCATGACATTGCTGGGTAAAGTAACACCGCCAGATCATACACAATCACATTCCTAGCATGTTAGTGAAGTTTGTCATGACTTGAAATATTTTACAAAGTTTTCTAAAAGGCATGTCCAGTATGAAATAAAAATTTTATCATTGTCTACTTTAATGATAAATCCAAGTTTTTTAGTGGACATAGCCGTAAGTACAGTAAACATGTATAGCTCATTATTGTGGTCATATAACACTTATCATGGTGGTGTACGTATAGAGTCAGCAGCCACATGGCAAGGTCAGACTGACAGCAGAGTGTTTCATTTGGCAGTCCCAAAAATATTGAAAGAAGTGGCGCTGTGCATACTTCACTACCACTCAATTTGAAGGAGGTCACGGGACACCCATTCCAGTGATCGGTACAGTTTCCAGTGTTAAGACCCCCAATGACCAAGAACTTATCACTTATTACACCTTACTCTACCTCATTTTATAGAATCTCTGCACTTTTGTACCTCCGGTGTGCGCCGTTTCAATTCCGCAAGTATAAGGGGGAAAAAAGAATTTGATGGGGAAATGAGGTACACATAAGCAGTAAAGGAACTTTGATGATACTTTGTCTTCTATCGAATATCCAATTCATAAAATTATTCTTAAAATTGATAAGAATTTTGTATCACAAATAATGGAATATATTGGCTTTTTTTTAAGCACGTTAGGCTACCATTGTATAAGCTCTTGGTTTTCTGTTAGCATTAATATATTTCGTAATGTGTTTTATTAATGAATACCTGGTTTTGTCCCAGCTAAAACTGTTGGCATATGTAAGCTGGGAGTCTCATCATTCACAGTTCTAACTGTTACTGTTGTCATATGAGGCTGAGAACTGTATCTCTAATATGACACAAGTACCACTGTTCTAGGTGCTATAAACCTTAAGATACAGCTATTTGAATTGACCGACCCTCAATCTCTTCCCCATATGCAGTGTATGCCTGTACTATACAGAAACCATCTACCTGCACAGGATTTCACACAAAGGAGCCAAAATTTTATCATCGGGGTCAGTGGTTTTGAGATAAAGACATGCCTGGATAGCCTTTAAAAAGGCTATTCTACTACTACCTTCTTTTTTTTTCGATTCTCCCTGCCATTGCTTGTACCTAGTCTGCCCTCCTCTTCCCTGGATGTTCTTCCAGCCAGATTGCGCTGCTGCATCTGAACTCTCGGGCATGCTCAGTTCCACTCCATTCAGAGCAGTACTGCGCACTTCCAAGCGCCATTTTGTTATAGCTCGTTATAGAACTGAGCATACTGAGCTACACCAAAATGGGGCTCGGACATGCGCAGTACCGCATTCCGAATTCAAATGCAGCAGCACGATCTGGCCGGAAGAACATCCAGGGAAGAGGAGGACAGACTAGGCACAAGCAATGGAGGGGCGTGAATAAAGTTATGACATGGGGGGGGGGGGAGGGGGTGCTTGCAGGCCCTGGGGAACACCCAGAGTGCTCAGTGGGTTCATTTACATAAAGTAGCCAGGATTACAACAGACTGGTGGGGTGAATCGAAAAAAGAAGGTAGTAGTAGAATAGCCTTTTTAAAGCCTATCCAGGAATATCTTCATTAGTGTTGAGCGAGTACTATTAGATCGAATACCTCGCCAGCATAGGAATGCGTGTAATCAGCCGAACACCAAGGGGTTAAACGCATCGAATAGTCAAAGCGTTTAACCCCTTGGTGTTCGGCCAATTACACGCATTTCTATGCCGGTGAGGTATTCGATCGAATACTACTCGCTTCACACTAGTCTTCATCTCAAAACCACTGACACCAATGATAGACTCCATTTAATAAAATATATTCCAAACTATGAATGCCATTAATGCTGCCAGAAAACCAAAACTTATTTGAAAGTTTAGGTACACTTTAAGTAAATGGCATAGAGTTCCCAAAAGGCAATTTCATTGTTTTATTTTCATTGGTGAGCCAAGCCATAAAAAATTCATGGCTAAAATTTCCAACATCGCAAAACTGTTGACGTTTTCTTGAAGGAATTAGCGTTCTGTCCTGAGGATCTATGATGTGTTGAAATAAAGTATGGCAATAATAAGAATCCCATACTGAATCGCTTTGGTTACCAAGTCAGGTGTTTTTAGTATGCGGGGAATCATTGTAGAAAGTGAAAACCAAACCTTTTGATCTATACGAATGCATCCATTTCTGCAGCATGGTGATGTCAGATTGCATGCTAAGCTACCTTCCTGAAATGATGCAAATCCCTTTCCTTTTATATAATAATCCATTTTAATTTGTGTCAATGAAAATGCTTAAATATGTCACTAAACCAATATGTCTTCATCAAGTTACCATTTTCAGCTTTGAGTTAGGATGGCAGCTTATTGGATTTGGAGCTAGTGGCCATGATATATTTTGGTTAAACGTTCACATGTTACGTCTCACATTTCTAGTTTTCCTCCTCGGATTTTAAAAGTTGTTTAGACTCAGTGCTGAAAATTGTAACTAGCCAAAGATAACTTGACTGCCTGCCCAAATGGACCTTGCTTCTACTCGCTTGTTTCCCAACTCCTAAGACTTAGAAATGACAACATGATAACAAGTCATTTCTCTTTGTGTAATAGGGGACCCCCGGACCAATTGGTGTTTCAGGACCAGCAGGACCAAAAGGAGAGAGGGTAAGGGTCATATATTTTTGTGTCGGTAACTGAAAAGTTAGAGGGCACTGTGAGATGAAAGCAGCCTAGCTCTCACATAGGGGACTATTCCATTTCTTTAGCCCCTTCTTATCTCTAGTAGCAAATCTAACCTTTACTGAGTTGTCTCCCTGAAATCCAGCTCCCACTTAGATTCTTAACGTGTCTTGGGACAGACCAACTTTTCCATTCTCAATCTCTTTTAATTTACCATGCAAACTGTACCGCTGCTGTGAGTGCTCCATCTGGAGTTAAGGTACCCATGCACATGGAAAGTCAACTGAAATCGGCAATGAGGAACACCCTCCCAGTACTAGTCTATGGACGAGTACTGTCAGGAGAAGGGGAGCATCATGGCTGGGCCCCCTCACAGTATAGCGCTGTGGACAGGCTGTCAGGAGGGGCATTCCCAGTTACACTGTCAGGAACGCCCTTCTGACAGTGAAGAGCTCTTGGTAAATGCACCGATAGCTCTTCACCCGGGGCACATAATGGGAAAAACAATAGTTTGGGAAAACCGCATGTGCCTGAGGACATGAAAGATCCTCTTCAATCATTTCCCATATATAGTCTGAATTAATCCTCATGTATTATATGAATCCTGTAGTAAATTATATTTCATACATTGGTTTTACAGGGCAATAAGGGAGATCCTGGTATTGCAGGACCAACTGGACCAGTGGGGCCACCTGTACGTATACTAACACAATGCATGAATGTTTTCTTGTCCCCATCTGTCTGTGTACTTTTTCCTCAGTGTATGAACCTGGCTTCAGGTGGCTTGTTGTTATCTATTTGTTAAGAACTTAAGATATCTCATTGTTATGGCATTCAAATATGGTCAAAACCTTTCTTTGAACTAATAAGAAAACTAATAAAAACATTTTAAAAAACTAATCATTTACATTGTAACATAAATCTGCAAATATATAGCTTAGAACATAGTGTATGAATATTCTACTGCACAAAGGAGTTGATGTTAGGTTTGTATGTGTAAGGGTATATTGACGATGTATTTATTTTTCTATCTTCTTGTATTTGGAATTTCTAAGCATTTGTGACCCCAAGTGAAAAAGAACTGATACTGCTTATATATTAATGAAAATCTAAACACTTGTCATTGCAGGGACCACCTGGCGAGAAGGGAAGCCGGGTAAGAATGTTTTACTTTTCGATGGCCTTTACTATTACTAATGGCTTCTTAATAAGGTGGAATGATTGTGGGGTGACATAACCTGACAACAGCAGTACACAAAGTACATTCACTGACATACACTAAATGACATATACAATTACAGGCTTTGTAGGCTTGTGGTAGCAATACACCCACGCAAATTAGAAAGATCTGCTTCAAGTTATAATGGCGCCCTATGCATTGTTATGACAGCATGCTCGCTACACTTCTACAAGGAGCAATTCCCTTGTATGAAACACTGTGTTTTTGGATGCAATACAGTTTGCGTATTTCCTCACTTTCATATTATGCATGATGATTGAATAGCACTATATTCCAGTTCTTTTGAAGCATGTTCCATAGGTAAGCATTATCATTATAATCATTCCACCTTAAATGACTTTTTAGGAAAGCTGTCATCAGGATTTTTTATCAAATGAATACAAGTGTCACTGTACAATATTCCCAATTATGAGAAAATCTATATTTTCAATATGATCTGCAGACACATAGCAATAAGTAGTGCAAAGGTAGCAGATGTAACCATGTTCTGCTTCATACAATGGCACAGTATTACACATGACACATGGTAGTTGGAGACCAGATTCCACGCTGCGACCCAGGAATATTTAGTTACACTTCTTGATATGTTCTGTAAAAAAAATTTTTTATACAAAGTCTAGTTGACATAAGAAGCAAACATTACATGGTGGACGACCATCATAATAGAGGATCCTTCGCCACCTCCACCAACTGCATAGGTGCCATTTCACTGATTCCGGTACAGGTGGAATTATTTCTCTAGCCCCTACTGTTCCCATACAAACAGTTGTGTTAATCTTGGCACCCACCATGTTAATTCGACTCTCTATTGTCAGTTTTCAGTCCTTGGTGCTGAAACTGACAGTATTGATGGCTCAGAAGGGGTGGGAGCTAGATAAAAAAAAAAAAATCCAACAATGCTCAAATCAGTGGAGCGGCTCCATTTGGACATTAAAGATGAAGATCCTTAAGGCTAAGGCCCCACTTTGCGGAAACGCAGCTGTTTTTTTTTGCAGATTTTCCTGCGGTTTTTCGAGCCAAGGCCAAGAATGGATAAGGAAGGATTGGGAAACATATAAAAAGTATTTAAACCTCTTCCCTCTGCTCAATCCATTCCTGGCTTTGGCTTAAAAAAATTCAGCAAAATCTGCATAAAAAAAAAGCTGTGTTTCCTCAATGTGGGGCCTAAGGCTGTGGCCCCACATTGCAGAAACACAGTTTTTTTTAATGCAGATTTTGTTGCGGTTTTTTGAGCCAAAGCCAGGAGTGGATGGTGCCAAAGGTACAAGTAGAAGAACTTCCTCTGTGTTCACCATTACTTTTGTAACCATTCTTCGCTTTGGCTCAAAAAAACACACCAAAATCTGCAACAAAAGAAGCTGTGTTTCCGCAAAGTGGGGTCTCAGCCTTAGGCCCCATGTTGCGGAAATGCATCTTTTTTGTTGCAGATTTTGATGCGGGTTTTTTTGAGCCAAAGCCATGAGTGGATTGAACAGAAGGGAGAAGTATAAGAACCTCCTAGATATTTCCCATTCCTTTTGTAGTCATTATTGTCTTTGGCTCAAAAAAACACAACAAAATCTGCAACGAAAAAAGCTGCGTTTCCACAACGTGAAGCCTCAGACTAAAGGTGTTTTACAACCAGCAGGTTTTATTTTTAAAGTCAAACATCTTTAATCCTCATGGTTCCTATGCCAACACTTCCATGATCCCCTTTCAACATTAAAATGTGACCACTCCATCAATCAGTATCTGAGGAGGATGACTACAGATCACAACAGAGATATAATAAAATGAAATACATGGACCTTCTTCTGTAAGCCAGAGGACCCAGACAAGAGTGTCCTTAGCTCTTGTGTTTGTGTCCCATCCAGACATGAATTTCTTTAGCGATGATTCCGTAATTTAATCTGTTGCAATTTACAGAATCCCATTTATCTCTAACAACCCATAAACATCTTTATGATCGCTTTCCTACTGAGTGTATTAAACGCCTTTATTTGATATATCACATTCTGTATTGCCTACTGAACAAAAATTTAACTTTGTTTTGCACTTTTCATTTGGTTTCCTGCCTTAATGTATACCAAAAATAAGAATGAAGTCATCTAATAATTTACTATTCTGAAATCTGTTTTGGACAGAACCTGTAAGGTCAGATAGGCAACATGCTATTATCTATACAGACCATATAGCAGGTTTACCAAATGAAATGTGTTCCACTTGTGCGATCCAGTCTTGCTCCACTTCCTTTTCTTCACTTTTACTGTGTGTGTATTTTCTTTGCTTTTCACAGGTTCACCTTTGTCCCCTTTATCCTTTTCCTTAACTTGTGCCTATTTACCTGGGTCTTTCCTCCAACCTCCTCTGTAGCCTGTTCCACTTTTTCACCTGGATTATCCTCTCCTTGGTTTTAATCCCCTGCTTTTCACATCCTATATTCATTCTGCAAACCACACGTTCCTATGCCTCACTGTAATTGCTTAATGTCCTAAAGTCTCTAATCTGCATTAAACAGACATTTAAGCTTCCTTCACAATGTAATACATACGAGAAGCAATAAATAGAATAAAACACTGCACCATTCCTCCTAAAATAGCTAAATACAATATGCAAGCAGTATTGTCACCAATAATGTACACTTATGTTACCACTAGTATATTGTCATTTGTTATCTGATTCAGAATGTTTCATATATTGGCACAAGATTCTAGAAGATCGTATCCATAATCCATCATGAGTTGCCCTAGGACTCCATGAGAATCCTATCCTACTAATGTTATAAATTTGAAAGTTTGGATATGTGTGCGTTTGGATGTTTGTTCCTCAATCATGCAAAAACGCCTGAACGGATTTGGCTGACATTTCGCACATACATAGATTGGAACCAGGAATGAAACATAGGCTACATATGGTGCCGCTAAATGCCCGGACCTCTCCACTGCTAACGCAGGATTCATGTTCATGCAAGGATAAAGGACCCGAGATGACGTCATCACAGGTCCTTCAGCCGTTCTCCGATTGGATTGCGGCATAGTGTGGGCGGCGCTATGGAGAGTCTGCGAGCTGGAGAAAATGACGTCTACTCGGTGGTCCGGAGACTACCGGGCATGCAGTCTTGCTGTGGCGGCGCGCGAAGTGTGCCGCGTGTGTGAGTACGATGAGGGACAGAAGTGTTCGGCCTCTGCCGGGGGAGAGAGAGGGGAGCTAGCGCGTATGTCAGTAACATCCATTCACCCTGCTGTACCGCTTAGGCTGATGGCAGCTGCAGTACATGGAGTCTAAAAGAAAGTGTTCACTGGAGTGAACATGCTTTTGCGCACGGGAGGAGGATGTCACACGGGATGGGGGGTTTGGGGGAGGCAGGGGCGCGCGGTAGAGGGGGCACGCGGAAGGGAGGGCCTGTTAGAAGGGGACATGCATGAGGGGGGCCCGCGGGAGTGGAGTCCATGTGGGAGGGGGCATGTGCGGGGGCCTGCGGTCGGCACAAACACGTGGACAAAGTCGTGGGCAAATGCTAGTATAGTAATAAAAGAAGTAATCATAATACAATACAATGTGGAGAAGTTACCCATAGAAACCAATTAGGACACAGCTATTGGTAACTGCTCTTCTATATGTTTGTATGTCAAAGTAGAATTTCACCGTAAGTCCCAGTGTCTATTTTCGGAGGGCTAGTCACACTGAATAGGTCTTTTCAATGTGATCTATATACAGTTGAATAGATGATATTGAAACCCTACATCATAGTAAATAAATGAATCGGACGTCACATGATCCCTTTGAAGTGTAGAGTTAACTATGAAACTAATAGTAGCGCTAACATGGAAGCCGGTCATACACATTAGACTACTCTCGACTGAACCTGCCAATTTTAATGGGAATGGCTGGCCATCCAATGTGTCTGGGGGCCTCCTGACTGTCATGCCAGAGAAAAGTATTACGCACAGAGAACTGTAACATGTCTGATCTATTATTTCTGAAGAGAGAAAAGCCACCTCTAGAGGTTTGTTTCACTCTTTCCATATGGACATTTGCATACTTTACTAAGTCAAGCATGCATGTGTATGGGAGGATTGGGAGACCTGGATGTTTTCTGAATGAGTGTTTGGCCGAAAAATATCTGATATGTATGGTCAGCCTAAATCTTGTTTATCTGCTCAGGAGCACTGAGAATAATCAGAATAGATCATGAAGAGGTAATAGGAAAAAACAGGAAAATGGAGAGCACTACTGGTGTGAAGTATCCAAAAACGGGACCACCTATTACAGCAAAGGATGGAGAGTAAACCAATGGTGAAAAATAAGGAAAATCAGACATAAAAGACTGATATAGGGGACCCTATTTCTGATTGGGGCGATCAGATCCTCATCCATCTTTCCTGTCGATAGTGTCCTGACAAAGACACCTGTTTGGTGTTGAAACGCGTTGCCTTGTACGTCCTTGGAACCAATAAATTCATTTTATGCTATTCACCTTCTCGTGATTCTCCTTGTTTTTGGATACTTGGATATTTCATACCAGTAGCGCTCTCCAATTTCGCCGTTTTTTTTTCTGTTACCTCTTCATTACGCATTACCACCCACTCCATGAGATGATATCTGGGTAAGAGCTGCAACTGGATTAGGTGGCTCAAATTTGAGCCTGCCATTCATTTAATGGGGCACCAGGTCACCCTTTTTATTCAATCCAGAATAGATCATAGCTCGGCCATAAAAATATAATTTTGGGAAGGGGGGGAATTAATATTTTTTTTACTGGTGGCAGCAGTGGTATTAGTGGAAATGTCACAAGTACAGTTTTAGATTTGCTTGTCCAAAAAGAATTAATAGGTCAGTGTCAGATTAGCACTGGTCCAACATCGCAACCCTGCACTGAGCAACCTTTCCAGACGCCTCCAAGTTATGGAAGCTACAGTGAAGGACAGAACCAGAAGCGGCTCTACTCCTATTCAAGTAATAGAATCCGAGCTGCAGGCTCTGTCCACTGTATAGTGTTGATGCCAGGATACTGCAACTCTGTGCCTATTGCCTGAATTGGAATAACGTTGCTTCTGGCTTGGCCTTCACTGGCAGCAGGAGGAAGCTGGGTTGGTTGTTTAGGGCAGTACATTGTAGACTGTTTCCTGTTCCCTCTCAATCAGCCAATCCTCAATCTCAGAGGCGACCCGATTCAGCCAGTGATAGACTGAATGACATTTTCTGGCTATTAAGAGTGACCAGAACATAGAAACCATCGGGGGGCCGTGGCTGCAGCAGAACAGGAGAGACACGGGATTGATGAAATGAATATGGTTCCTTTTAATTTTTTTTTTAAACGGTTCTGAGCCATTTGTCAAAAAAATTCTGTGTGTTGAAAAACCTATTTTATATCATCTTTGTAATTTTAAACCAACATAAGGACCATTTGTGTGCCTGACCATTATTCTTGGAATTAAATAGGAGTCACCATTTTGCTGAACGTGAGAGTAATTGAAAAAATGGATTACGATACAGTGGAAGTAACAGTTTAGGGCGGGTTCACACCTGCACCCGGTCGCCGCTTTCAGGTTTCTGTCTTCTGCCTGGGAAACTGGACAGGAGACGGACACGGGCAGTCAGTTTTCAAACCCATTCACTTGAATGGGTTTGCAAAGTGGCAAAGTGTCCGTCCGTGAGTGTTTTCTGGTCTCCGCAGCGAAACCGTTGTTTTTTAACCGGACACAAAGTCGGACATGCAGGACTTTGTGTCCGGAGACCAGAAGACGCTCACGGGCGGACTCGTGTCTCCTGTCGGCAGAAGACGGAAACCCATGAAGCAGAGATCGGGCACAAATGTGAACCCGCCCTTACTGTACACTGTATCTTTAAATGATGGATTATGGTTCGTATTGGTGGATAACTGCGCATACTGTAGTTTTTATGGTGTCTTTCCATTTTGTCATCAAAACGACACAAAAGGACAACAAAACAACACATAAATGTATACAAACTGACACAATAGACCAATAGACTTCATTAACATTTCCACCTTAATTCATCTGAATGGTGAGAAATCCATATTCACATACAAAGAATAAACAGAAGATAATGTTCTAGATATTACTGGATACATTATATGATATTCTAGGTGATATGTATTTAGACATAGTTCTGTAAAACAACTTTGAAGCGGATGATCCTACAAGTCATTACATCTCTTGTTGAACTTAATTATTATTTGCAGGGGGAAAGGGGGAAGAAAGGCTCTAGGGGGCCTAAAGGGGATAAGGGAGACCAAGGAGCGCCTGGATTAGATGCACCCTGCCCATTGGTATGTTTGATTTTTATAATGTATTTTATATAGGATTTGAGGATGGGAAGAACAAAGGATGAATTGTAAAATAATGTATCTGTTTAATGTGTATTATATCTTATGCTCTGTAATCATAAGGTTTCTTGTAAAGAATATTCCTTCCAGGTGTCATGTGATCACTTCCGCAACCGCTAAATGTTGGTAATGCTTCTTCCCTTCCTCAATATTGTCACCACCAAGTTGTGTCATATCAAAACGTGGCAAAGCTGCTGGACACGAAAGTTGGATTTAATATTTAGTCACCTAATTTCTTCGGCCGTCAGTGCATGACCTAATCCAATTATCCAACAAAACGTAGGGTCCCATCTTTCTTATTGCCAAAGGTAGAGCATTAGCGTCCTCCATTTCTGGGGGAAAACCTAAATTTATTTCAGTTTGTTAAATCCCACCTTGGTGTCCTAAAGCTTTGCCTTCTTATGATCTGCAGCTATCAGAATGAACATTTTTAACATCTTATGGAATAATAAAATAGTTTCTATGAACAGGGACATCGAGGTGTAAAAGGAGAAATTGGTGATCCGGGGATACCAGGGCTGGATGGGCTGGATGCCCCTTGCCCATTGGTATGGATTTAACAACCCTTTTCCTGCACGGTGTATGCTGTCCTTTATTTAACATCCTTTGCATGGTTACATTTAACATGTATCGCCTCCTTGGACTTACCCATTAACCTTGGTCTAAATGTCTTACTTATGACTCTCGAACGGAGTAGTTACTAAAAAAAAAAAATAAAAAGTAGAATTCCTCCTTAAAGCAAAACCATGGGCAGATCTGTAAGGGCTCGTTCACACGGGGCAAGAGGGGGCGGATTTTGGCGCTGAATCCATGTCAGAATCCGCCCCCGCACAATAGAGGTCTATGTAGACTGCTAGTGTTCTTTTTTCCACTAGAGGGAAAAAAGAAGCGAGCTGCCCTTTCTTCAGGTGGATTCCGCAGCTGATTCAGCCCCAGCGTCCAACTCAAGGCAGCACCCTCCGGACTAGGCCCATTCATTTGGGCCTACTCCGGAGCGGGAATCCGCAACTGTCGGAAGCCGCGATAGTCGTGGCAGGCGCATTTTGACCCAATTCTGACGCGGCTTCCCGTGTCAAAATCAGGACCAAATTACGCCTAACTGTGCCCCGTGTGAACTAGGCCTAAAAATAAGTTACTAAGGTGATTTGACATATCAGGACATATCAGGGCCATCCATCTTATTCGCATAAGTTCCTCAAATGTAAGTTCCCTGTGTTCTCTATACACTATTAGTTTGTTAAGTTATTGTATAGGAGAAGTTGCTAAAGCTGCACATCTTTCCTTGACATCACATCCTGTTGTGCACTGATTGGCTGAAACTGCAACGGACAGACTTCCTGTGCTGCCCGCCCCCTGGTGTTCATTATTGATCATGATAATAATTAGTGAATAATAAATAAAATAAATAGTTAACAAAAATAGCAAAATAATAAATATTATTATTGGTAATACATAATTAAAATGCTAATTATTCATATAAATATTATGGCTCAGTGTGAATTATTGCCTCTGTTGCTGAGATATCACCATTTTTGCCAATATGTAAAGTTGCCGATTACCTCTCTGGAGCAAGGAATACCAGTTTGATGTAGGTAGCCCCAACCTATAGGTCGAAATACAGGGTTCTGGTCATAGACCCCCTTTAAATTAGTAACACAATATATAAATGGACCACATTACTCCATCTAATTATTATTCATTTGGGGCATATTCACATTCACTCTGTCCGTTGTTCTGGTCCATTTCAGGAACCGTTTAATGAAATAGATCCTGAGGAATCCCATTGACCTTATTGGGTGTCCAGATGTGTACGTAGCCTAACTTTATCTATAAAACTCCAATTGTAACATCATTTGAACTAAACACAAAGTCCTATTTCTTTATGCAAAAAAAACCCCAATTTTCTTTCAACTGTCTTTATTCAGTGCAAAAACTAAACTTTTGTACAGAAAATACAAACTAGAATAATATTGATATAGTAACTTTAACTCAACATTTAACACACTACATACCTTGATGTAGCAAACTTTAAACTAGTTTTCACTCCTTTTATTTTAAGGGGCATTCCAGGTATAAACTATGAAACAACAGCTGGTCGTCAGGGATCTACTCCTGGCACTCACACCGATCAGCAGTTTGTGGCGGCTGCAGTATACTGGAACTAGCACAGTGTTCTTGGGTGGATAGTGGCTGGGAAAGGTACTACAAGCTTAGTGTATGAGACTGTGCTAGATCCAGTGCACTGTGGCCTCTTTTAAGGGTGGGTCTTAAGTAGTTTACTCCTTGAATACCCCATGACTTAAGTATGCTTTTACCTCCTTGTCTTCCTAATGAGCACTTTCCAAATTCTTTTTTTTTTGACACACTTAACAATCTAAACTCTCCTTTTCCCGATACTATAATCTATATTTATACTTATATCACGCAACCTATATATACTTTAGTCAACATCATGCTTTTTACTATAGCGGCCAGAATTGTTTTCCAAAAAGTGTCTTATTTGGCATAAACGTATAAACCTTATAGATGGAAACGCGTAACACACGCTTATTAAGCAATGATGGGATATAATAAAACATTTTAGAATCTGGTTTGTATCTTAGTGGAACCTGCTGATTTCAGTGAGACTGGCTGATCCGCTTATGTGTTTTGGAGCTTTGTGATTTTATAAGGATTGGGCATGTTGAATTTTAACTCTCGATCCCTTCAGAGGAAATAAACTGCTGTCTCAGGCGTCTAACGATGTCTTATTCCTTTCTTCCAATTGACAACACTGTATGCTCAGCTGAGCACAACATGCATTTGTATAGAGGAATTGGCAGGAATAGCTGTTAGTTGGATTGACAATTGTTAAAGGCGCATGGCCGCCGTCATTGGTTTCCTGATGATTGTTGTACCCTTAGCATACTAGATGCACTTGATAATCCTTAAAGGGGCTCTATCAGCAAAATTATACTGTATGAGCCCCACAGATGCCTGTATAGCCTTTAAAAAGGCTATTCAGGCACCGCTAATGGTGTTTTAGAAGCCCCCCCACACACACCGTTTTAAATTAAGACTGTAAAAACATATACGCAAATTATACTTACGGTGCACGGTGGGCAGTTCGTGCACTGGTGGCTGTCATCTTTGGTCCCGCCTTCCTCTGGTGTCTTCTTCCAGCGACGTCCTCCTTCCAAGCCTTCATCTTCTTTGGTTGTGTTTAAATCCCGTGCGTGCACAGTATCATTCCCTCCAGAGTGCTACTGCGCACACTCTAGTGCCATTTTTGTCGTAGTTCTAAGGGGAACTGAGCATACTGAGCATGCTCAGTATGCTCAGTTCCCCTTAGAACTACGTGAGTGTACTGCACATACGCAGTACGGTCGCAAACTTCCATTGACAAAAATGGTGTCGGAGCGTGCGCAGTAGCACTCCGGAGGGAGCGATACTGCGCACGTGCGGGATTTAAACAGAACCTGCCGAAGAAAAGAAGATGAAGGCATGGAAGGAGGACATTGCTGGAAGAAGACATCAGAGGAAGGCGGGACTGAAGATCATGTCCACCAGTGCAGGAACCGCCCACCGTGCACGGTAAGTATAATTTGTATATATGTCTTAGTTTAAAACGGGGGGGCTTTTAAAATACCATTAGCAGTACCTGAATAGCCTTAAAGGCTATTCAGGCATATGTGAGGTTCATACGGCATAATTTTGCTGATAGAGCCCCTTTAAAGTAAATATTTGTAAGGTCCAAAATTTTGTGCTATTTTGTTACTATACCTTTATTTAGGTCCGAGCTCTATATTGATACCATAGAGATCCACAAACACTATATAGACAGAGTGATAAAATCCTTTTTGTGTGCCATAATGACTACAGGGAGGTTATCGTATACTCAAGCTCCCTCTATTGGTAACTGCGGGAGCCAACATGTTATCATTTAAGATTTATTTTTACCTAAAATATGTGGATCTTATGTTTGTAGTCCTAGTGTAGATTTGTCTAGTACTATGCTTGGGTTGAATCATAAACATGGTGATAAATATATGATCAGGATGGGTTCTATTGCTGACAAGAATGTAGGGTTGAGCGATTGGGATCGGGAAAGATCGGATCCTGATCGGCGATCGAGCAAATTTCACCATCGGGATCGGTTGGAAAATGATCGAAAATCGGATTTTAAAAACGATCCTGAAATCTCAAGATCGGCTCAACCCCAGTCCCAAGTCCTCCATATACATAATTCAATAAAACACATTTGTGACCGGTGTTCTAATCACTTTCACAGGACTGATGGTGTTTCTCAGTTTTGACTAGATTTATAAGATGTACATTTAATACATTGTATCCATTTTATTTTACCTCTGTTTTGTCTTTGTTATACATTGTATATAATGTGTGTGTTATACGATGTGTTTGTGTTATACAGGACAGTTGTGTTTCTTATATATATGTGCTACGTGTTATGCATTTGTGTTGTCTTTTCATTTCCTATTAGGAAATATGTCATCTGCAAGTTTTACCTTGTAGATATAATGAAAATGTAACTGTGCATGACTGTTGTTCTGTAAGATAGAAGATGAAGCTGCCTACAGTTGGGTTACGCTGCCAGAATATTCTCATACATTAATCTGTTTTGCATGAGCAATGTTAGCTGAAATTTGGCATTTGCAGCTTTTTGTGCATCAGTAACTAGCAGGAATGTACCGTGAATATCATGAATTATGTAGATTAAAATAGACTTAAAAGTGTCTCAGTTATTAGAAAGACACAGAATGGTCATAGAGATATATCACTATACAGTCCCTATAATCAGAGTGATAAGGTCAGTGGCATAAATAGGATTGGCGGGGCCCCGTGGCGAACTTTTGACATGGCCCCCCCCCCCTCTCCGACACCGACGCTGAAGACCTCGACCAACCCCTCCTATGCATTTCTGCGCGCTCCATAGTGGACCTTGCACACAGTATTATATCCATTAGTGGCCCCTGAACACAGTATTATGTCCCTTTGTGGCCCCTGCACTCAGTATTATCCCCCATAGTGACCCCTGCACATAGTAATATGTCCATTAGTGGACACCCATAAATAATTATTATACTCTGGGTTCTTTTCAGTAATAATAATAATCGGAGACTGAGGGGGAGAAAAAAATAAAAAAAACAGTTACCCATCTCCCGGCTCCTCCGCTGTCGGCCTCCGCAGTAGTCCGTCTTCAATGACGTCAGACGTCACAAGACCCGGGACACAGACCAGGGTCATGAGACGTCAGACAACTAGGCCTGAAGCCTGCCCAGATCGTGGAGAGGTAAGTAACAGTGTACAACCTTACAAGGGTCTGGTTCTTAGTTCGGACTCTCCAAGACATTCAGTTTGTAAGAAATGATGTACAGTAACTAATAGTCATGTGACTGGGTAAAATTCACGCCATGTCAGCTGCAACCAGGATTCCTTGATGCTTTGTGTTTGCCTAGAGTGCAAGACCAATTTCATGGATCCAGTTTCCAAGAAAGTGCAACTAAAATATAAAGGTGACTCCTGCACTTACACAGGGGATTAGGACACTCCCTTTAATGCATTCTGTGGGGTGTAGCAATAGTGACAGGACCTCTTTAGGCTAAGGCCCCAGGGGACGTCCCACAGCAATAAAGCGTCTTTCTGTTACATTTATACCTATGGAGAAACTGCCAGTTTTTCCATAGGTATAATGGACATGCTGCGATTTCCAAAATCGTGTCGGTTTCGGAAATCGTGGCATGTCCACACCGTAGTTTTTATTGCAATGTGGGCATGGGATTCGCTAGAATCGCATCCAATTTGCCCTTACTCCAAAACGCCACGATTTTTCCCCAGTGGCAAATCGCAGCGTTTCCGTTCCATGGGGCCATAGCCTAAAAGGGATTCTATCATTGGGAAACTCATTTTTCACTAACACCTAATGTTAGAATAGCCTTTAGAACAGCTGTTCTTCTCTTACCTTTATTTTTCTGCTCCGTTCTGCCATTTTGGAGAATTTTTATATTTGTTCTTTATTCAAATGAGTCTTCAGAAAGCACAAGGGGCGTCCCCTGTGCTCAAAGGAAATGCTCTTCCAAAGATCCAGCGCCGCCTCTCTCCTCTTGTGCACACACCTCTTCTCGTTGTCCGCACCCGCTGAGTCTCTGTTGGGGATTCTCTGTTGCCATTTCACATTGGACAGAGCCAACTATACATGTACAGTCGGCCATTTTCATGTGGCCTCTTACACGAGGTAGGAGAAGAATAACCTTCTTAAAGGCTGTTCCGACGTGGAGTTAGTGAAAAATGGGTTTCCCAATGATGCAATCCTTTAAAAAAAAAGTACCTGTCATTGGGTCTTAAAATCCCACTGATTTACGTTATCTCGTAGACGCTGACACCCTAAGCATTTTGGTATCCAAATTCATTCAGTTGTTCCAAAGATATAAGCCCTTTTAGATTGAGTAGTATTCGATCAAATACCTCGCCGGTATAGGAATGCGTGTAATTGGCCGAACACCGAGGGGTTAAACGCATTGAATATTCAAAGCGTTTAATTCCTTGGTGTTCAGCCGATTACACGCATTCCTATGCCGGCGAGGTATTCGATCGCTTACTACTCACTCAAGACTAGTGCTTATGCAATTTTGGGTCTACTAATCACGTGTGTGGTATATAGCACACAGGGTTTTGGTGTGCTATATGTCATGCATTGTTACCAACCACTTGACTAGTGTACTCTAATTGGCATCAACATTAAAGAGCTTATACCTTTGGAATGGCTGAACGGATTTGGATATCCAAAACACCAAAATGTTTCGGGTGACAACATCTATCAGATGACGGATGTCATTGGGCTTTTCAGATCTGGTGTGAGGTCTTCTCGAAATGGAAAACAAAATGATTGTGTAGTGGATAATACATGGATTGCAGCAAAACCAGCATTCAGTCGCCAGTGTTTTCTATATGTACATACTGCATGTTTCAGCTTATTTCAAGGACATTTACATAAACACTATCATCAATTGATCTGTTAATACAGGGAGAAGATGGTTTACCAGTTCAAGGCTGCTGGAATAAGGTAACATTAGTTACAGTGCTTGAAGTGCATAAGATCACAGTCTGTCCGATCTGTAGGCAGCATGTTATAGAGCAGACTGATGTGTAGCTTTGTGGGAATATTCTCACTATAACTTGTCATTTATTCATTGCAAGTGGTTTTCTTATATACTGATGGTAAGATACCAATTCAGATTAATGGGGGGACTGACATCCAACGCCTCACTGTTCAGCTGATGTCTTCAATGAGCAGAACTATACAGTGTACAGAACCAGATGCAGACTGCTCTGTATACTATACTACATGTCGCCAATCCTGGTTACTGTATCTCAAGTGAATGGGAGCTGAATTGAGTAACCAAGAACTCCCAAGACCAGAATAGCAGAGATAAAAATGAATACATGACAAATGAAGACCATATATCACTATGCTCAGCTTCTCCTGCTCTATAATGTGCTGCACACCTATTGGATTATATTTTCAGCGTTCCTTAAAAGTGTATGTTCACCTTTAAATGCTGCCTATAGCTTAAACCTAACCTGAATCAATCCTTTAGAATACATTGCATTATTCTGTGCAGGAATTTAGTTACACCATCTATTACAATCTCTGCCGACTGTTGTGGGACAAGAGTGCTGGATATATGGCTTATTTCATGAGCCTTGAGATCTGACGTGTTATAATATGTAATGTATATAACACTACTTAGACCACCAGCGTCATTCTATCTGGAGTCTACGTCGCAAATGTACCTAAATCTGCTGCCATCATCATGTTGGCATGTTGTCAGCACCCTACATCAGTACCAGGACTTGTAACCATGTTGGCACCATCAGGTCATTAATCCCCTCTACTGCAAGGGTTACTAAGCACAAGAGCTTGACTATGAGGTCACTTGTTAGAGTAATATGACATGAGACTATTTTTGTTCGGTGCTGAATCAGACTATGGGGTGCTGGTTTAATGGAACTTTACTGTATTTTGCACAGCGGCTGAACTTTGTATGTGTTTGAATCCTATATATACACAGTAAAGTGTTCAAAGGTGACCATATGCTTTTATCTGCCGTGTAAGGGGTTTATAGCACTTGAGTTTGACACTTTCCTTTCTTCCATGCTGCTTGACATTGTGTATTTTGCACAGATATGCATGCAGTGTATGTTGCACAGATATGCATGGATATTTATTTCAAATAATTGTATACACATGCCAGGCTAAAACCAAGATACCATTAAAAAAAGTCAAAAACATATACTATAACAAATAGATCATGTCCTGTTATTGAAAAGCATAGCAGCCTGTATTTGGTCAAGTAGTAAAACATGTATCAACATGATAAAGATGCACTAAACCCAGAAATGAGAACTAAAAGTACATAAAATAGAATTGTCCTTGTAGGGTGTGGGCTTTAGCTAAGAGTAGGCTTAAAGGGGAGTGGGCTTAAAGGGGTTGTACCATCTGAAGGATCCTATCTATACTGGTAGCTTATATAACTTGAAGACTTTTCCTAAATATATTGCTTTAGAAATTCTGCTTTGTTTGCCTGCTATGTGAACATATACCTCCCATTGTTTACACAGTGTTGCTATAACCATGGACCTGTGTGATAGGACAAGTGACATCACTCACTGCTCTGCCGGCAGGAAAATCAGTTCAGATAATTGCAGTTTGCTAATAAAGCCGAGTCTGTTATCTCTCTATGTAACCACACAGATAACACTGAGTCCATTCTGTACAAGAATCTGCATATTATCTGACCTGTATAAGTATTGTGATACATCATAGTGTCATTCAGCAATCTGGGGGGTGGGGAAGGGAAATACAGCAAGTAAGAACAAGAGACAGCAGGCAAACTTCTAAAACAGTGAGATGGGAACACCCCTTTAATAAACCTTGTGTCCTACTATAGACAGGACACAGCAGAGAGGCTGTAGGAACCTCTTGTATTACAAAGGGGGGGCATGGCTAAGTTGAGACACAGAGAAGATTGTAGGGTTATAGGTTGGACTTTATAGACTGATATCTTCATCCAACCTCATCTACTATGTAACTATGTAACTATATGTTTCGCAACTGTAGCATGAAACGAACCAAAGTCAAGATAAAGGAGAAGGTTAATGGAGGACGGGCTGGGAGATTTCATAATTTTTTTTATAAAGTTTTCTGGGTTTCATGTTTCTTTAACTTTGGATACATTGCCTGATATTCTTGAATATTTTTTATCCAAATCAGACACAACCAATAAACAAGATATTAACTTTGACTCCATCCACCTACTCTGTATTCATATCCAGCAAGTTAGAGAGAAGACATAGCAGTGTATTTGTTATATATATATATATACATTGGTATATGCAGAAGACATGTTTTGCTGAACAGGTGGTGTTTTCCAATATCCACAGTCTTGTAAACACAAGATACGGTTTCAGTGAGCCATAAATGTATATGTATCCCATATTGTTTAACATCTTATGATCTCGACATCTGGGATGTATTAGTTGATAACGATAGACATTTTTCGTAAGCTTGTAAGCACATCCACTCCATTAGACCCAAAGAAATTAACATTTAATGTTGTGTTCTTGGAGGGATTACTACCGAGCATTGTGAGGTTGTCTGAGGTTATAATAAGGGCTCGTTCACACGGGGCAAGAGGGGGCGGATTTTGGTGCTGAATCCACGTCAGAATCCGCCCCCTCACAATGGAGGTCTGTGTAGACCGCTAGCTTACTTTTTTCCGTGAGTGGTATGTTCCCTCTCATGGAAAACAGAAGCGAGCTGCCCTTTCTTCAGGCTGATTCAGCCGTGGCGTCCGCCTCGCGGCAGCACCTTCCGGGCTGGGCTCATTTATATGGGCCTACTCCGGAGCGGGAAGTCGCATTTTGGTCCTATTCTGACGTGGCTTCCAGCGTCAAAATCAGGACCAAAATACGCCATCCCGTGCCCCGTGTGAACTAGTCTTTAGGGGCCCATTTTGTACAGAAAAGCATCATTTATGGACTGCAATAACTTACACAGCCAGAAGGCAGGAGTGGCGCTGTTTGGAGCTGAAGAATCGGAAGAAAAATCTTACTCCTTATTCAGTTTTCATACTTGCCACATGGTGTCTGACCAACGGGCAACATGTTATAGAGCAGGAGAAGCTGAACGTATTCATGTAGTTTTGTGTGAATAGATTGAGTATAACTTACATTTTATTCATCTAAATCCCTGCTCTTTCCTCCATAGGAGTCCAGTGGGTGGTCCTATTCATAACCTATGTTTCTCTGCACGGTCAGACCGCCCACTGGTCTCCTAAACCTAAAAATAGCCTATCATTTGTCCATACTTTCTTACGTTACTATCTCCTTGAACTCAACACCAAGTACTAAGATTCCGGATTAACCCACGTTTATGTTTTCTTTTGCAGTGATCGTTCTAACCCGGGATTGTCCTGTGTGTCTGTACATAGAATATTTATTTTTATACAGTGTTCCGTAGAAAAAAAGCATACCAAACTTTATGCGTTTTGTACAGAAATACTAAAATAGATGTTCTCCATTTTTGTTTTTTAAGCCTTCGTGTATAATGTTTGTTTTTTGCTTTTCTAATATTTGTGAAGAAATGCTGCTGTATTTGCATGATATTTGTGCACATTTATTAAATAATGCTTTTTGTTAAGTTATTATACTTCGGTGCCAAAAGTACGTCAGAGAAATGATGGCCGTTTTCCTGAGTATGATGGTTAATGAAAAATAAAGTCAATCGATGAACGAAACATTCGACAACTGTTGCCAATCTGTGTATCCGTTAACTTTTTGGAGAGGGGAGAACATTCCGTCTTCTCTTTTATATTGTTACATTGTAAGACGATCGTACCATGTAGTAGATGAATCCCATCTGTCATGGAGACGGCATGGAATGTGCGTTACTCTCAGGTTTGGGGAGAACTAAGGTTCTCAATTCCTTTTAGAAATGAGTCGTTGCTCGGTGTTATTGTATTGTGATTTTTGCTTGTATTGCATGATTCTGCCATGTATTAATATACTCTCAATATCCGTCCATCCATTTGTTCAAAGCAGCTCTGACAATGTCACTACCAGTTATTTACAGCAATCCATGAAACGAATGTAACCAGACAAAAACCAAAAGAAAAAACAAAAATAAATAAATACTAAAGCATATTGTCATAAGGGTGCTGCATTCACCTGCATTCTTTATTGGGTGCATTCACTTTTTGATCGGGAAAGATCGGATGGCGATCGAGAAAATTTCACAATCGGGATCGGCTGGAAAATGATCGAAAATCAGATTTTAAAAATGATCCTGAAATCTCAAGATCGGCTCAACCCAACTCCACAAACATAAGGTAACTAGGGTAGAGCGATCGGAATCGGAAAAGATCGGATTCCACGATCGCCGACCGGATGGAAAATGATCAGAAATCGGATTTTAAAAAACGATCCTGAAATCTCAAGATCGGCTCAACCCTACTTCATAAACATAAAGTAACTAGGGTTGAACGATTGGGATTGGGTAAGATGGGATCCTGACTGGCGATCGAGCATATTTCACTATTGGCGATCGAGCTGGAAAATTATCAAAAATCTGATTTTAAAAATCTGAAAACTCAAGATCGGCTCAACCCTACTTTTTGGAAGCACTTGTAACAACATTTTTTCCATATTCCTAAATGTTGCTTTACAGTCTATAGTACAATATGAAATACTATACAGACAAATCAGTTTTTAGAGAAATTTGTGAATTGGCATGCTTTATACAGCTAAAACGGCTGTAAAAAAAAAAACAAAAAAAACCTTGCTTGCAGTGTTAACACTTTTGATGAATTGTAAGGGTAAGTTTACACAGAGTTTTTTTTAAGGCCGTATCCGCCTCAAAATCCTGACCAAAAAGACGACTCCCATTGAAATCAATGGGATTCCGGTCAGAAGCGAGATGCTCATTCTTCAGGGCGTTTCACCTCGCAATTTGGCCTGAAGACACTCCCTCCTCCCGATTAGGCTCATTCATTGGGCCTAATCAGGAGAGGAGTGCACGCCTGGATGCCGGTGCAGCGCACCGGCATTCATTCGAGGATACCCTTTTTTTGGTCCGGAACCTGAAGCGGCCTCCGCCTCAGGTTCTGTAGCAAAAAAACCCCGTGTGAACTTACCCTTACACTTCAAACAAGCTGTAAAAAAAAGCTTAGTTTTTTTACCATAATAAAAAAGCCAACAATAATGCGTGAAAGAAGGCTTGTCTGTACATGTCATTAAACCATGAGAGATATAGGTTGTACATATATATTCTAAATAGCTATCATATTATCAATATTATGTATTCAAAAAGACACTGAAAAAATGCCAAAATTAAACTTTCAATTTTTTTGAAAAAAAATGCACACCTCTCACATCCCACTATGCTCCCATTCTGACACTTCACAGACCCACCAGGCTACTTTTTGGTCACATGGTTTGACATCTAAAAGTGATCTCTTAGACAATCACTGGTCAACACTAGAGTCAGTGATTGGTTCTTCACCCAGAGACTGGTTGAGCAATCTCAGGCTTGGTTCACGTCTGTGTTTGGTTTTCCATTTGGGGAATCTGCTTGGGGACCCCACAAACGGAAATCTATACACATTAAAAAGCGGTTCACCTGGGAAACCCACAGACCCCATAGACTATAATGGGGTCCGTGTGGTATCCACACGAAACATTGGGAGAGAAGTCCTGCAAACAACATTTTTCTCTCCGCATGTTTCGTGCGGAAACCGATTGGAAACCAAACGGATCCCATTGTAGTTTATGGGGTCCCAAAGCAGACTCCCCAAATGGAAACCCAAATGCAGATGTGAACCGAGCCTGAGACACAAGTGGAGTAGGAATTGTTGGAACCAGATCATCAGTATACCAAAGTATACCAATGAGATGAATATTATTTTTCTGTATATCTCATTTTTATGCATTTTGAGTATTGTTGAGCTGATCTTGAGCTTTCAGGATTGTTTTTAAAATCGAATTTCCGATCATTTTCCAGCCGACCCAGATCGTGAAATTTGCTCGATCACCGATCGGAATCCGATCTTTCCCTATCCCAATCGCTCAACCCGATTAATGATATATACATGAATAGGGTTGAGCCGATCTTGAGATAACCTCCCGCCGGAAAAGATCAGGATCGGAATTCCAACTGCCGATCGGATCCGATCTTTCCCGATCGCTCAACCCTAATTTTGAGTCTTTTTCAATTTAAATTTTCTTGGGCAGGACAAACCCTTGATATGATATACAGTAATATTAAGTAACAGAAAACAGTGAGCAGGATTTAGTGGATTGTGAAGTAAAATCCAAAAACACTGGTTGCAGCTCAGGATACAGTCCTAGTTTTACCATGCTGGTATAGACCATTGTCAGCGCTCCTACATTTACCAAAACCTAATCTTGAACGCACCTTTATTTGATACTTTAAGGGCCAGACACCATGGTTAATAGCCAAAAAGTGAAGATGGTTGCTATTCAGTAAATGAGATTTTGATCGACGAAAGATGAAGATGAGGACAACTGTCTCCTGATCTTGATGACTTCTACAAGTCCAACTGCTGGTGGAGAAAAAAAAAAGTCTTGATCACAATTGGTTTTACCAATGGAGATGAGTTTATTGAATTGAGTTTCACCGTGTTGCTATCACCGTACGGATAGCTGGTGGGGAAGAAAGAGAACCATTGCACTATGCTCGTAGTATTCTGTAGAGGCTCCCATAGTGTTACAATGCCATCGAAACAGTCCATCGTGTATGACGTTACTCAGTAATGCAGGACAATTCCTTGACATGGACTGCAGTAGAACATTTTTTTTATACTTTTGAGGAAAGACTGTTTGTTAAGAAGTAAGAACAGAACATTTCCTCTTATTGATTTTGATGATTCCTCCATTACCCTCTCACTGCCTTATAGTTACCAGGTTGCGATCTGTTGCTTCCACGTAGGAATTCCATTTGTTTGTATCGTTTTACTATGTTCTGTTTTCATCGATTACTAGAGCTTGAAAGCATTCAATTCTAGCTGTGGCAAGTTGCATGGACAATATGGATATTATTTCTCCGTCCCCTGTGTCACGGTCCCGACCGGGAGCTGAGAGTCACTTCAGTATAATATAAAAACACATCACTGTGCTTGATGGCCCTGACATATGTTTTTTTTTATTGTTTTACATATTCCAGAGAATTCCTAAACCATTATAAAAATATATGCGGATTCTTTCCATTGAACCCCTTCACTGCCAGATGTGCTCTCGCAAGCACTTGTTCCACTAAGGGGTTGGCATTAGTTTTCATCTAAGCTATAAAACACGAGAAGAAAAGTGTCGTAAAAGGTGTATATTTTAAGAAGTTATTTTATTCCTCCATTTGTTGAGGGAACGATGGCTGGTGGAATCCTCCAGTATGGAGAGAAATATAGCTTCTTTTTTTTTTCTTTTTTAATTTTTCAATGGTTGGTTAAGGTTGTTCTCTTTATATGTACTTTGTAACTATGTTCTTGTTACTAAATGACCAGAGATGCAGACGAGATGCCTCTTTTCTGTTGTAAATAGTAGCATACCGTGACAATGTATAAGAAAGGTATGGAAGCATTTATCTGCAGCAATATTTGTAGAGTTCTTTAAGCGTTTTATATTTTCTTGACGTATCCTGGTCCTGTGTACATGGTGCTTATGAAGTTCAGTGTTTATGTATTTATAATGGATTTGTTACAGAAACGTCACATTGTTTTTAGGGTAGTTCTAAATGATGACGTAAACAGGATTCGGAGGAGGTAAAAGTGATACATTGTAAAAAGATGCTCTCTCATCCCATGTGCTTTACAGTAATGTTTCTTGTTCACTGTACCAGTTGTTCCAACTCTGACATACATTAGTTTTACATCACCACCGAATAAGCCATTGACAGCCAATACAAACCAACTGGCCGAAATATAAAAGCACAGACGGGAAATGGATTTATTCTTGTTTGATGGGTTCCATACTTCTTAATGGATATTACTAAACAAGCAAGGCACTAACCGAATCCTTGAAGCATCCAGGATCATTTAGTTCTCTGTGCGGAGTGATCTTCACTTAGCTCGGCGTTGATTATACAGCCTGACTGCGGTTGGGAGGAAGGATCTCCGATAGCTCCTTCTCGCACTTGGGGTGAAGCAGTCGGTCACTGACAGTACTACCCCAGTGCTATCATGCTCTCTACATCTGAAGAGGGTTATAATACATCGTGAACGCCATACAACGTGTTCGGTTTAGTTTAGTAATATCTATTAAAGCCTTCAGAACCCTTATTAATATTATATTAGTATTAATACTTTTCTAATTCAGCTTCTCAAAATGATCATAACACATCTGTGCATCTATTCTGGGCATTCAACATATTATACAAGTAAATACATATATACTGTATGTCCATTACATGTGTTTAACTTATTTAACAACCTGAATACTCAGATATTCTTTATAGTTCTCTATTTGCACACTTGCATATGGCAGAGTAATACATATATCCTATTTGATAGTCGATGTATCTTTCAGGATCATGTATTTGTCATCCTGAGCTCGCAAATTCCATGTTCTCAAATTTCGATTTACGCAAAAATGATGCTATCAAGGGCAGATATATCAATGCGTCAGTTAACACCGCCATTGTAGGCTTTCTCTAACTTTGTATCATACATGTTAGTCTCAGTTTTGATGGAGTCGCCTATATTTTGCAGTACAATTTCCACATTACTGCAATATTTTTGTGTTTTGTTTTTTTTTTGCCAAGGCTTCTTTTAAGCTTTTTCTGCCAAGGGAAATGTTAAAGTTGTGTGTGAGCCATGAACTGAAACTTGCTCTGTGGTTCTTAGGGTTGGTTCACATCTGCTTTTGTATTCCGTCCAGGGAGAGTCTGCATGGAGACCCCCCGAACGGAATACAAACACAATTGCAAGTGCTGTGCTATAAAAGCACATGGACCCCATAGACTATAATGGGGTCCGTGTGCTTGGCGCGCGCTGACCGCACAAATCATACAGACAGGAAAGTAGATTGTGAACTACTTTCCTTTCTGCATGATCCCTGCGGAGATCTGGTGGTAAGCACACGGACCCCATTATAGTCTATTGGGTCTGTGTGCTTTTACAGCACAAGCTCTTTACACTTGCGTTTGGTCACACCATCAATTAAATCGTTGCACATTTTTTCATGCCTATACCCCCAACCATGACACTATTGATGCACCTGCCCTTTAAAGCGAACATCCAATTGTAAAACCCAATATATAAATGAATAGAACTTAGAAATATATGAAACTTTGTAATACATCTTATTAAAGAAAAAGGTTTCCTTGTCTTACCTATCCCAGACTATTTTCTTTAATAGCATCCATATCCTTCTTCAGCCTCACCCACAGAAGTCTATGGAGAGGATTGGTTAGATAACTGATTGCTTCGTTTCATGCAGTGGTAGATCCTCATGTTGATAGAGTTCCCTCCTTTGCAGCATGTGTATGTCTTTCCCATCTGCTACGTCCTGCCCTCTCCATAGACTTCTATGTAAGATGAAGGAAACCTACCTCTTTAATAAAAATACATTATAAACTTTCTTGGATTCACCTGCACTATTTATGGCGGTATGCTTTTATGTATTACTTGTATTTTAAGGAAATAGAGAAACTGTAAAGAAATCCCTACATGATTGAAGTCTGGTATTTAACAAAAAAATTAACCTTTTTTACGTGTTGATTCTTTTACATTTTTTATGTTGTTTTTCCTGTTTTATTTACAAGGATGTATTATATTAAATGTAACTGTATTATAATCTTTTGATATCCTGCAAAGTGCAAAGAGGGCATTGTGTTTGTATTTTACATAGATATAAAATATCTAGTTGAGATTTAAAGAGATATTTAATACATGTCCAATGTTTGATGATTTTATAAAAGTTTTGCACATTTTCTTCAATTTTTATTAAGTAATTTTTCATATGTTTATTACATTTATGTTTAACTGGTGACATAGCACAGCAAAGCTGCTTGGAGGTAAAGCGAGTCTTCTGTCCTTGCTATAATCAACTCAGAATATGGACACTTGTTGCTGACCAGGCTGGTTTTTGGGACACGTTGCGAAAGCGCAGCATTATCGCGGAAATGTCGCAAAGTTGATGGGGTTCTGGCTAATCCCATCCACACATTGCAGACAAAAATCTAAAGCGGAAATGCTGTTTCAAAAAATGTTGCGATTTTGTACATTGCATCATGTCAATTATACTTCAAGGAACTCTGCAGATGACTGTAAACAACCTGTTGCATTTCCACTGCGGTCTTTTCCGCCACGCTTTTTTGACAACGACCCCACAGATCAGCTTTTTAAAGAGACTGCAGCTTATTCACTGTATAATAAGAGTTCAGTAAATTCTATAGGGGCCTTGCTTGGTATTGCAACTCAGCCCCATTCACTTGAATGGAACTGAGCTGTAGAAAGGCCACATGACAAGTAAATATGAAGTCAATGGCTTGTGGAGCAGAAGTGGTGCTGGTGGGCTCTTGGTGTCAGACTCGCTCCGAACAGATATTGATGGCGTATTCTAAGGATAGGTCATCATGCAACTCTGAGAAATTCCTTTAACTTAGCAAATTTGGGACGGTTGACAAGTAGGCACAAACAGTGCATTGATATTAAAAGGCACCGTGTAATGCTTCATTTGTTTTTAGGTTTAGGGTTGAGCGATTGGGATCGGAAAAGATCTGATTCCGATCGAGTAAGTTTCACAATCGCAATTCCGATCTTTTACAGCGGGATCGAGATCAGAGGTTATCTCAAGATCGGTTCAACCCTAAAAGTGACTTTTCCCATAGAAAAGCATTAGCTAGGGTTGAGGATCAGGATCGGAAAAGATCGGATTCCAATCGGCTATCGAGCAAATTTCACAATCGAGATCGGGATCGGCTGGAAAATGATCGGAAATCGGATTTTAAAATCGATCTTGAAATCTCAAGATCGGCTTAACCCTATTTAGGTTTGTTTATGATTGTTTTATTTGAGAAATGATCGGATATAAAAGATAGAAAAATAAAAAGTATCATGGAAAGTGTGATACCGTCCCTCTCGTTATATCATCTTTTATGAATGCTTCTTTTCACACTGTGTTAGCTGTGCGCATCCACGATTTCCATGGGGAACCTTAGATTTATTGATTTAAAGGAATTCAATCATTTTAATCCCATTTTTTTTTCTCCCTAACATGTAGGAATAGCCTATTCTTCTTCTACCTTTAGATGTCTTCTCCGCGCCGCCGTTCCATAGATATCCTGGTTTACTTCAGTATGTAAACGAGTTTTCTCGCAGCACTGGGGGCGTCCCCATTGCTGTGAGAAAACTCTCCAGTGCTGTCCTCTGTCTTCTTCTAGCCCAACTCTCTGCGATCTCTTCTTTTTATGGCTTCTTCTGAATTTAAAATTTACGCATTTTCTTGTGGCCTTTCACAAGAGCGTACTGTGAAAGCAGCCACAAGAAAAAGGCCGCAGACACGCACAGTCGGCTCTGCCCAATGGCATGCGTGAATTTTAAATCCAGAAGAAGCCGATGGAAGAAGACATTGGCAATGACAATTCCTCCGGACTAGTCCCATTCATTTCGTCCTACTCTAGAGCAGGAAGCCGCGACTGTCAGAAGCCGCAACAGCTAGCTGCGGCAGGTGCATTTTGGTCCTGATTCTGACACGCTTCCTACGTCAAAATCAGGACCAAAATATGCGGTCACTAACCTGTGTGAACTAGGCCATAGCGGGACAGAAGCCATGCTGACCTCTCAAGTATCATAGGAGCTGTGTACTATCTGTTAGACATCGAAGACAGTTTTGTTTGTTCTATGTTTGTGAACCCATCCTTCATTATTACATGTTATATTTGGTATTTTATATTCGGTCAACTCATCTGGGGACACATTGTACAGGATTTTTGTCAAGATTAATATTAATTCTCATTATTCTTTAATAATTCCCAGATAAAATGAAGGATCTGCCTACTGTGTGTCCAGTAAGGGGAAGTTTAGTTCAGAAATGTCATTTCTGTTCTTTCTATAGCTACAATGTTACAGTTATGTCATTTGTACTGTATAGCATTTTCCTATCTCCATTATGCAGTATTGCATTTTAGCATTACCTGATGTATATATTTCATCTTTTTTGATTATTTTATTTTTAGTTAAACCTTTATGTATACATTTTTCATGGTTTATAGTCATGAGCTGACTGAATAAATGAAAATAAAGCAATTCTCTGCCTATCTTCTGTTTGACCTTTATTTCTTATAAATATAAGGATTTTATGAATATTCAATCATAAATGCTAAAGCTAAACTCTGTTCACATTATATTTTGGTGTACTCTTGCCATATTGTGAAAATCTCCTAATGTATACACCGTTCATACATCACTAGTTGTGCAACATTATTGCAAAATACATATTTTTTATAGGATTCCATTTGCTTTTCTATACAATGAAATAAAAGTTTTGCACATGTTGGGCCCATGTTAGCCCCAGTCTATAGGCTACCAAGATTGTAGTTCTAGCTGTAAATCTGAGGTATCACTAATTAAAGGGATCCTATCAGTAAAACTCAATTTTTTTGTCCCTAACACATAGGAATAGTCTCCTGGTATGGACCCTTGGTCCCAGTGCATGGTAAACTCCACGCCGACGCTTATTGAACTATTTTAGATAATAGTGTGCTCCATACATTATAGTGGTTCTATGGGTCAGACCAATGTTATTTCCAGGATGACAACGCCAGCTGTCATGTAGCGAGGTCTACCATGGCTTGGGACAGTGACAATCAGGTTAACCCACAGGACTGGCCTGCCCAGACCTGAACCCTATCGAGCACCTCTGGGATGAGTTGGATCACCAATCTAAGGGGTGCAGCAGCCGAGCAAAAATCAGTGAAGGAACTTACCTGTCTTCTCCAAGTCAAATGGAATAAAATACCACTAACCGTCATACAAGGACTTGTGGAAAGTTCCGGAGGGTAGAGGCTGTCATTGCCGTTTGGACTACAGGTGTCCAAATACTTATTGATAGACCGTGTATACTGGCAATACACAGTGAGTAGAGGTATACAGGACAAGCTCTCACTGACAGTGCTTAGATAGAACATTGCTAGGGAGGACATTAGAGCTTATTTTCTACGGAAAGGAAGTAAAATAATGCAGTTTTTCCGAATTGTGGCCTCAGGCTTAACATTGGAGCAGATCCCGGTAGTGGGGAGCTATATGACATAGGCTGTATTCTAACTTTGTTTGCCAAATGTAAATTGTGAAGGATTATACAGCCTCAGGTCATACAAGAAGTAAGAAGGTTAAAGAAGGTGTAACAATGTGCGGAGTGTCAACTAGTATTTTACGCTGTATCAGTAACTTCGGCCTTATTCAGTTACATGCTGACAAAAATGCCCTATTAGTGAAACATTGGATGGATTGAAAATCAAGGTAAATTTGTTAGACTGGTTCATTTTTGTGGGCGTTTGGGGAAGATGGTCTGGGTAATGGATGCCCTAAGAAAGCTTAACGTAACACTTAATGTTAAGTAAATGGAAAATAAACTTTAACTTGTCTGTTTCAATGTATTTTGATGTGAGTGATCAGACAGCGGCAAATGATCAGACTCCCATCTATTTCTGTGCATAGCACCATCTAGTGGCCATTTTTCATTAATACAACTGTAAGTAATATCCATGGAGTTTCAGAGCATTATCACGGAGATTGATCAAGATCTGTTTAAGTTTGCCAAAATAAAATGCAACAAATTTATTAAAACCTGCACCCTGCTTAAAGGGGACCTGTCAGCATGAACATGGCGTCCAAACTACAGTCGGCATGTTAGAGGTAAAAAGACTCTTTAACAAAGTCCTGATTGAGGAAGAAATAAGTCCTGCAGTGCAGAATTCTTACGTTTCTTTCTGTCCTACAGGTGGGAAATGCAGCGTTTTACAGTCACAGCAAAGTGTATGGGTTTCTAGCGAATCCAATCCCATTTTGCATTAAAATATGCACTTAGACATTCGTTGCTGCTGCGTTTTTTCCAGCAGCGCTTTTTTGCTGCTAGACACCACGTGGGGCCTTAGATTTATGGTTGATTGCAATCACGAACACAACTGCGTGTGTGTGTGTGTTGAGATCCCTGACATATGATATCACTGTGTGCATTATCCCTGTACTGTGACATCACTTTGTGCATTACTGGAAAATCACCATGTGCACATACCTCCCAACTTTCAAAGAACAGAAAGAGGGACAGAACGTGCGGCATGCACAGTGCACTGTGGAAAATTTAGCTCCGCCCACTTTTATGTTGTGTAAATGCAGGTGCTTGGGGCTGGTTGTCAGGTAAGTAAAATACGCGTGAAGTTCGGTCTTCAGGTTCACACTGGTGCTTGGTTTATTAGGTGCAATTCACAAAGTTCAACATAAACAGCTTTCTTCAGCAAAAAGGAAAAACAAAAGGCTTACTTCAGCCACAAGGCAGTGCAGTCCACAAACTTAACAGGCTGGCCTTTCTGGTTCTCCACACCTACACAGGGTTTGGGTAATCAGTTCTCAATAGCAGCAGCAGCAGCAATGAAAGTCAGACACACCCTACTGTCTTCACAGAGTTAAGGCTCCAAATGTGTTGCACGAAAACTCAGGGCCAGAGCTTGGAACCTGGGTCTATGACTACACCCAACACCCGGAACTGGATTCATCCCTTACCTAGTAGAGAGGAGCCATCTCAATGGGATATACCTTCCCTCCGCCACCTTTCCATCCACTTGCCTACAGTTGACTCCACCCATTCTCATTTATTTTTCATGTGCCCCCACACAGTATAATACTCCTAGTCACCTGTAAAATATATGCCCTCCTTCATCTCTCCCCCAGTTTCATATACCCCCTTCATCTTCCCCCAGTTTCTTGTCCCCCTCCATCTGTCCCAATTTCATGCCCCTCCATCTCTGCCCAGTTTCATGTCCCCCCATCTCTGCCCCGTTTTATGCCCCCCCTCCATCTCTGCCCCGTTTCATGCCCCCCTCCATATCTGCCCCAGTTTCATTCCTCCCCCATCTCTTCCCCCAGTTTTATGCCCCCCCTCCATCTCTGCCCACAGTTTCATGACCCCCTCCATCTCTGCCCCAGATTCATGTCCCCCTCCATCTCTGCCCCAGTTTCATGCCTCCCCCATCTCTGCCCACAGTTTCATGTCCCCCCCATCTCTTCCCCCAGTTTCATGCCCCCCTCCATATCTGCCCCAGTTTCATGACCCCCTCCATCTCTGCCCCAGATTCATGTCCCCCATCTCTGCCCAGTTTCATGACCCCCTCCATCTCTGCCCCAGTTTCATGCCTCCCCCATCTCTGCCCAGTTTCATGTCCCCCATCTCTTCCCCCAGTTTTATGCCCCCCCTCCATCTCTTCCCCCAGTTTTATGCCCCCCCTCCATCTCTGCCCCCAGTTTTATGCCCCCCCCTCCATCTCTGCCCCCAGTTTTATGCCCCCCCTCCATCTCTGCCCCAGTTTAATGTGCCCCCTCCATCTCTGCCTCAGTTTCATGCTCCCCTCCATCCCTGCCTGTTTCATGTCCCCCCTCCATCCCTGCCTCAGTTTCATGTCCCCCCCTACATCTCTGTCCCCAGTTTCATGCCCCCCCTATATCTATGCCCCCAGTTTCATGTCATTCCTCCCCTTATCTGCCCCTAGTTTCATGGGCCCCCTTCATTATGTTCCACCTCAATGTTTAACACAAAACAACACTAATACTCTCCTTTCCCTTGCTCCCCCGCAGCTCTCTCCGCAGTCTCACGCACAGAGTTGTAGGCGTTACGTGAGTGACGTCATCACATCGCGCCTACACATCCAGGAGCCAGGTCGCAGCGGTAAAGTATGAGCTGAGCTGTGACAGTTCCTGCTTTACTCGCCTATGTATTCAACTCATCTGCGTCTGGGACATACCTCCCGCCGACCAGGACAGGACACCAAATCCGGCAATGACCCGCAGAATCCGGGACGGTTGGGAGGTTTGATGTGCGTTATTGTTGAGAGTAAAAAGAGATCAAATTAATCATACAATTGCTGCTGATATGACTGAGGACTTATAATGTTTTCTTTCTGCTGGATCCTTTCCTGGCTTTGGCTTCAAAACTACACCACAAACGGCATCAAAATCTGCATGTGTGTTTTCAGCCTTAGGAGGTAAGGGCCACACCTGTGCCACTTCTCTGAATACTGACCACAGTACTGGGCACAGAGCATGTCTGGATGACTCTTCCAATGAGACAAGTTCAGACTACAGTATCTATACTGTAATGCCCATCTCCACTGTTAAGTGAAGCTCAGGCAAGATGGCTGCCCCATAATCATGTACAGAAAATAGAATGTAAAACACGTAACATCAGAAGATAAAAACGATAATGGGTCTCACTACTTAGCTTTAATAAGTTAAAAAAAATACAGGTATGGAAAATATTAATTTAGTCACACGTGCAAGTACCAGAACACATACCAAGGCTATGCACATACCATCATGGGCCATGTTTAGGTCAATGGGATCCAGCATATCCTTCATGTATTTGGAACAAAGCTTGTGACTCCATCGGGATCAGCTCCGTCATATTAGTCTGCTTGTTACAGTATATCGTACAGTCTATCACTTCAATGTTAACATTCTCCTTACAGTAAAGTCATATTTTCCTGTTATGGTGAGGTAGTCATGTACAAAGATGTCTCCCATAAATGATAACTCTTATTTGGGCATCTTCTGCCCCATTTTATTCCAGCTTTTTGAAACAAACATATGTTTGCTTTTCGCTAGAGTTACAAAAAATCCTCCCATGTAGACGCCATTAAACTGGCCGACTCCATCATTTCGACCCAAAGATATTAGCATAGTGACAGGCCCTAAAGAGGAAAAAATAAAAATTATTTGTCTGGTTGTTTGTCTATACAGCTTACAGTGTATATATATATATATACATATACACACTAACACTGTATATGTATAAAAACAATATTCATGCATATGAACCTTGTATGTATCACACCAACTGGCAAAAACACACGTATAGAGAGAATAATGCATTTTTGTACCTGTTTTATAGGCCTTGAGTGGTTTTTCCATAAGACTATTGATAATATTGGATACTGCTATCTCGGCGTGTAAGCCTGCGGTATACGCCATTTTAGGTTCTGTCAAATCAGCGCAATCCCCAACTGCATAAATATTATTAAACCCTTCCACTTGTAGATAGTCATTCACTTTCAGGGCTCCATTGCTCGCCACTTTATCACCTAATGTGAAAAAAATACAAACAAAAATTATGTATAAATTATATATTCATGTTCCATATAAAAGGATTGTCCTCACACAGACTCAGAGTGGAATAAAATATAAAAAAAAGCAGCACATACCTCGGTGATCCCTTGTTGCTTTCTTTCTGATATTTACCACGTCCCTGCTGGTCCCTAATCTCCACACACAAAGTAGGTCCGGAAACGCCTGATCAACTCAGCACTGACCAAAATGGTGATCTCTCTTAGGCTAGGTTCACATAGTAGATTTTGTAGTGGGATCCACCAGGCAAAATTTACCTTGGAGATCTTCCTGTCTGCTGCAGAAAGATTTCCTATTCCTATTCATATCAATGTGAGGTTTGAGTGGAATCGCCTAGCAAGACGTCTGACTCCCACCAAAATTCTGCTGTGTGAACCATATCCCTAGCCCAGGGGTAGGGAACCTTCGGCTCTCCAGCTGCTGTGAAACTACAACTCCCAACATGCTCCATTCACTTCCATGGGAGTTCCAAGAACAGCAGAGCAAGTATGCATGCTGGGAGTTGTAGTTTTGCAGATAAGTTGCGGCGGAAAGACATCATGTTTTTTTTCCGCAGGGTTTTTCCACATAAAGCCAGCAGAGGATCCTCTATTATACAGTGTTTCCATAGGTATAATTGACATGCTTTGATTTGCAAACATTTTTCACAGTACAGCATTTCCGCTACAGATTTTTTTTTTTCTGCAATATGTGGGAGAGATTAGCCAGAATCCCATCCACTTAGCAGGTAATGAAAAATGCAGCGTTTTTTGGCCATGGCCGAGGCTGCGTTTTTCACAACGTGGGCCCCGGTCTGGGATTCTGTGGGTGATATATATGGTGCATTCACCTACAGGGAACCTGTTATTAGATTCATGCTTCGTAAACTATAGGAAGGATGAAATCCCAACAGGGTCTCTCATGCTATTAAACTGCACTTTAGGCTAGGGCTACATTGCGACTTTGGCCATTACTCCCATCGCATGACCAAAAGTTGGCCATGTAGACATGAGACTTCTTCACTCATGTTGGTGAATGTGTGATGAATTGCAGCCTCGAGAGTGCTGTGACTGCCACGAACAAGTCAAGCAATGTTCAACTTCTTTTGTGTCAAGACGTTGCAATTGTGGCATCCTTGGGGTTGCAATGTGACTCCAGGGCAATATGGTGATCTCACAGCAGCTCATCGAGCTAAGCAGGATGGAAAACATTTTGTGCAACGCTGTGGGCAGTAATCTCCTAAAACAAGACTGCAGTATAAGAAAAACCGTAACTTCAAAGCGATATAACCAGAACTGTATCGAGCATTTTTTTCTAAATCCACGTAGATAATGGATTAGCTGACAAATTCAGCTCTGCAAACACCAGTAACAAAGAACACATGCAGCAATGTTTTATTTTCCAGCTTTGCCGCTTTTATCTTTGTCATGCAAACGTACAATGTATCACTTTGAAGAATAAAGTCTTTTACAAGTCCGTTCTTGTAAGAGACTTTATGCTTCAAAGTGATACATTGTATAAAGAGAGCACTTTGTATATTTGCATAAAAGGAAGATAAAACACTGCTGCACATATTCAGACAAGCCAAGCAGTTCGGTTGTTAACAATGAATGCCGGGCTGCTGCTGAACACTCCGGGTGTCCTGAGTGTACAAAGTCAGCTCTGCTGCATCCGTTGTATAGGTAGCTGTATAATCCATAACTATATCTTTAATTTCTAGTTCACTTACCGAAAGCATTAATGTAACAAGATGAGTTAATCTTAAGTCCTGTGCAGCAGAGAATCAGGTCAGAAGTGATCACCTCCGTGTCCTTGTCCAAATGCAATTCCATATTCTCTCTGACCATGTTCAGTGTTAATTCATCCAGGTTGGAAACTCGTTGCCCTGGTAAATGATGGTTGGCACAGTTATGTATTGATAACTCGACTACTATTGGGCTAAGACCCCACTTTGTGGAAACGTTGTCTACATTTTTTTGTAGATTGTGAGGCCCATATAGGGATCACAATGTACATTTATTTTCCTATCAGTATGTCTTTTGAAGAATAGGAGCAAATCCACGCAAACATGGGAAAAACATACATACTCTATGCAGATGTTGTTGCTGGCGAGATTCGAGCACAGGACTCCAGTGCTGCAAGGCTGCAGTGCTAACCACTGAGCCACCGTGTTGCCCCCGCTACATTTTTTTTTTGAGCCAAACCAAGTCGTGGCTACGGAAGTAATGGGACATTTATAGGAAACACATACTTGGCAATAACAACAACAAAAAAAGAGACACTGCTCCTCTATCCATCTCCAGGCGGGTCCGCTCACCAGGATCGGCATTAGGGGGGTGCAAACCGGGCAATTGCCCAGAGCCCCCGTCCCCAATGGGAACCTGAGCACGAGGCTTTTGCTGTGCTGTGCACGCCAATACTGTTTAATTCTATGATAGAGCAGGGAGCTGAAAGGTCCCTGCTCTGCCATAGAAGACTGCCGGTAATGCACATGGACATGCAGTGCCGCACCTCCCATGAGGCGACCTGAAGCGAGCGCTTCAGGCGGCACTATGCCAGGGCCTCAGGGAGGGCGGCATTTTTGCTAACCTAAGCCAGTCCAGGACAAGCTGTCCTGGACTGGCTTAGCATGGAGCGGTGGTTTGGGGAGGCCACTGGAGCAGCGCTGCTCCAGCAGCCTCCCCTCACGCTCAGGCAGAGCGCAGGCAGTCTCCGGGCCTGCTCTCTGCTGGCAAACGGCGCTAAGCCCCGCCCCCTTTCGAGATGTCACGCCCCCTCCGCTAAGCCACGCCCCCTCCTCCCGGTCGGGGGGGGGGCGGCTTTCTGCACTTCGCTCGGGCGGCGAAAGAAGCAGGTTCACCCCTGTGGACATGATGACATTTTCACGCCACCTGTGCCTCTACTAAAGGGAGAATTTCTGGGTTCAAAACAAAAACACTAATATATATGTCTATTTTTTTTTTTTTTTTTTTTTGAGCCTTCAAAACAGATAGCTTGTATGAAAGCAGCCATAGGCTAAGATCTCAATTTGCATCACACGATTTGCTTGTTTTTTTTCTGCAGCGTTTTTCATTGCGTTTTTGCTGCATTTCTGCAGATTTTCTTCCCTTATTAAATCTATAGGGAAAACGCAAACGTTTCGCCAGGTAAAATTGACATGCTGAGTTTTTCAAAAACACAGCTTTTCTGCAGCGCTTTTTTTCCTGCAATGTGTGAATGGGATTAGCCAGAATCGTTGATTATGTAGATAATCTGTTTTCCCTTAGTCCAAACAGCAGCACAACAGATGGGGTATTCCAGCCCCTGTGTGCAGTTTAGGACAGGTGGAACTTTTAATAACATTAACCCCTTCCCGCCGATGGCATTTTTTGATTTTCATTTTTCGTTTTTGACTGCCCTCCTTCTAAACCCCATAACTTTTTTATTTCTCCGCTCCCAGAGCCATATGAGGTCTTAATTTTTGCGGGACAAATTTTTCTTGATGATGCTACCATTAATTATTCTATATAATGTACTGGGAAGCAGGAAAAAAATTCAGAATGGGGTGGATTTGAAGAAAAAATGCATTTCTGCGACTTTCTTACGGGCTTTGGTTTTACGGCGTTCACTGTGCAGCCAAAATGACATGTCCCCTGTATTCTGTGTTTCGCTACGGTTCCAGGGATACCAAATTTATATGGTTTTATTTACATTTTGACCCCTAAAAAAAATTCCAAAACGGTGTTAAAAATTTTTTTTCTAAAAGTCGCCATATTCCGACGGCCGTAACTTTTTTATACATAGGTGTACGGGGATGCATAGGGTGTCTTTTTTTGCGGGGCTGGGTGTACTTTTTAGTTCTACCATTTTCGGGAAATGTTATTGCTTTGATCACTTTTTATTCAAATTTTTATCAGAATCAAAACAGTGAAAAAACGGCGGTTTGGCACTTTTGACTATTTTTCCTGCTACGGCGTTTACCGAACAGGAAAAATATTTTTATAGATTTGTAGAGCGGGCGATTTCGGACGCGGGGATACCTAACATGTATATGTTTCACAGTTTTTAACTACTTTTATATTTGTTCTAGGGAAAGGGGGGTGATTTGAACTTTTAATACTTTTTATATTTTTTTATATTTTTTTTTACTTTTTTTTTATTTTTTTTTGGCATTTATTAGACCCCCTAGGGGTGTTGAACCCCAGGGGGTCTGATCACTAATGCAATGCATTACAATGCTAATGCATTGCAATGCATTGCAAAAAATCATCATCTCTTTTGCAGGCTGCATACACCAGCCTGCAAAAGAGAGAATTTGCAGACAAGGCTCCCGGCTGTCATGGCAATGGGGGGTCGGCCCTGGAGCATGCTCCAGGAGCCGGCGATCCCTGCCAAAATGGCGGCGCCCATGCGCCGCCGGGAAAATGGCGCCTCCGGCGCCTTTGACAGCAGCGCCGAAGGGGTTAATGCTTCCGATCGGTCCCCGGATCGATCGAAGGCATTAAAGCCGGTTGTCTACTGCTTAAAGCAGTAGACACCCGGCGGCTATGATGGCCGCCCGGCTCCCGGGCGGTCGCCATAGTTACAGACCCGACACGCGCCGTACTATTACGGCGCATGTCGGGAAGGGGTTAATTTACAAATTGACTCTCCTATAAGAGGTAAGAGGAACCTCCCCCCTTGTGTTAATTATAAAGTACAATATATAATAGGGAGGGAAGTCTTGTGCTGCTGTTTGGACTAAGGGAAAACAGATTATCTACATAATCAACGATTCCCCACGTCCAAACCGCAGCACAACAGATGGAGATGTAGCGAGATAACCCCTAGGGAGGGCCCCCATGGCATACAGTAGACAACACTGACCGTCCAAAGGCAGTCGCCTCTGAACCTTGTAAATCTAGCCTGTAGTGTTTGACAAAGGTAGAATGTAAGCGCCAGATGGCAGCTGAGCAGATCTGTTGTAGGGATATTGGGCGTTTTTCCACCTAGGAGGCCGACATTGCCCTAGTAGTATAGACTTTCACAAATTCTGGAGGGGAAAGACCCTGAGAAAGAAAGGAGAGCCTTATCGCCTTCTTGATCTGACTGCCCAGTGTGGGCTTAGAAGCCTTCAAGCCCTTGGATCTACCTAGAAAGGAAATCAACAAAGGAAATCGACACAAACATCTAAAGAATGCCACCTCTGGAGAGGAAGGAGAAAGGAAAATGACCGGAAAGGTCTGGAAAAAGAGCTTGGTCTTGGAAGCAGAGCAAGCCACAAAACATAACAAAACTTGCCTTTTTAAGGAAACTTGCTCATTATTAGAAGTGGACTTGGTGCACTTTCAGCTTATCTCAACTGGATATATGCGAGTTGCAGGGAATCCAGTGATCCTCAAACTCACTGTATATGACAGGCCACTGTTCACATTAGCTATGGTTTAAGGAGTCTGATATGGAAAGTGAAGACTCCCAGACAGCAGGCTGGAAGATGGTCACCATTAACTATAACTTAAGGTATACACCATTATGTGAGCAACAATCAAATATGCACATATTAAACAATGATAATACACAGGTATATGTCCACTCTTATTTCTAGGTCACAGCATATGGTATCCGCCTAGGAACCAAATGCACCTTGAAAAACTGCAAGATATATCATCATATATCACATATATATCAAAAGTTTGGTTGGATCTCACCATAATGGCGGTGAATCGATTCCCACGGCTGTGATTGCAGCTCAGGTGAGCGCACACGGCCGCTGACAAAAAAAACAACAGGAAGTTGACAGAGTGCTCATAGCAATAGAAAACAGTGCTTTAGACTCTGCAATGGACACAGAGGAAAAGCTGGAGAGGACTCAACTACCTTACTGCTGGCCAATGAACAAGCTACACACAGCTGAAAAAATGGCAGTAACAAAAAAGCAGGAAAGTCAAAAGACTGCAATATAAACCGAGATCTTTCTCTCAGAAGGATAAAAGGAAAGGAACGGAAAAAGAAGTAGAAGAAGAAGGCTTTAAAACCCCTCTTCTAAACCATTCAGGAGGCCACAGAGCCTCCAACACACAGGACAGAAAAAAAACACAAGGGGGAGGTTCCTCTTACCTCTTATAGGAGAGTCAATTTGTAAATTAATGTTATTAAAAGTTCCACTTGTCCTAAACTGCACACAGGGGCAGGAATATCCCATCTGTTTTTCTCTGTTGTGTTTCCGCAGAAGCTGCATTTCTGCAACGTGGGGTCTTATTCTTAAACTGCCTTTACATATTAAATTTTAGCCTGCCATCACTTGTCTTACAAAATCTGTGGTTGGTTGGTTATATGGCCAAACACATGCACAACCATGAACCTACCAATAAGCGTTCGACTAGCCCAGACACCTGGGAAATGAACAGATGAAAGTCTTTAAGTGCTAATAAAATGCTGAAACCAGGAAATGACGGTGTTTGGGTGTTACCCTTATTTCACATCTGCGTTCAGTATTCCGTTCGATGAGTTTGCATGCGGACCCCCGAACGGAATACCGAACGCAACTGCAAGCGGTATGCAGGGAAAGCACACGGACCCAATAGACTATAATGGGGTCCGTGTGCTGCCTGTGCGCTGCCCGTACGAATCAAGGAAAGTAGATTGTGAACTACTTTACTGTCCGCATGATCCCTGCGGAGATCTGGTGGCAAGCACACAGACCCCATTATAGTCTATGGGGTCCGTGTGCTTTCACTTGCACACCGCTTGCACCACTGGATTACCAACGCAGATGTGAACGAGGCCTTAGTAGTACAAAAATCACATAAGGAGAGAATGAGCAAACTAGAAGTAATAAGTCAGAATTAGACGGGCACTTGTGACTTTCAACAGCACTGACCTAAAACCAACGAGAGCTGATACAGACTATGGAAGTCTTCTCTTACCTAAAACTAGCCTGACGCCTTTTTTCAGGAGAATCTCCTTCACCGTCTGCCTTACACAAGGCTGCAGCTCCACATCAGCTAAGGCAACTTTAGAATGAATCAATGTGACCTGTGAACGGAAAAAGCTGAAGATGTTATAGTCATATGGGCATTATCATACACATGTATGCAGACTTGGAAACATTGCATTTATCACAGCCATATTCCCCATAGTGATTTATTGTTGTGACCATCAGAACTATGGCGGCAACAGGAAACTGGCGCAGATATCCACTTTGGAGCATTTCCAGACTACGTAAGTTTACACTATTGCTTTTAATGGGGACAGGGTACACGCCAGGGAGATGTGTGTTCTTCTGCAAGTCGCTGAATCTGGTGTTTTCTGCCTCGACTCAGCTGTAAGTATTACTGCCTTCAACCTTTGAATTGCTAAGGGTTTAGCGACAGCGTGTGGATGAGATTTCTTTAATCCCATCCACAAAGCTGCTACTGTACCCTGCGGCTAACCTCCAGCCATCTCTGTCTAAGTGGCCCTGGTCTTATACTGTATGTTAGGGAATTGGTTGGGTGCGGTTTCTCTGGCCAGCACCCGTCGGTCTCTATCTCCCAGTTTCGGGGGTCTGCCGACTCGAGACACATTCCGACAATCACCATTCACCTTCCACTCGTAATCACATAGGCCACTGTCGATTTTGGGTAATTCACTTCGCTTGCTATGTCCCTTAAGGATCTACCACTTCTGTGGTATCCCACAATTACCCCTTTCTCAAAATCGGACAACTCTGCACTTCGTGGCATCTTGCATGTGACTAATGCCAGTGCTGTTTCCTCCTATATTTAACGACGGACACCGCAGATATCTTCCTTTGCATGGTAGACAGTGTATGTATGTAACATGTAATAATTAAAATATTTTACCAGATAGTACAGGAAAAAGTACATTGTAAAATAATACTGAAAAAAAAAGGGGAACTATTAAAGTATTGAACATATTCTACCTCTTTCTCCGGATAGTCTGTTTTCACCTCTGCAGCCATCTCGACTCCCGCTGAGCCGCCACCAACCACCACAACACGTTTAGCTTTTTGGACCTTGGGGGACATGAACTGCATTATATTTCTGGTATATTCTGAACACAAGCATATTCACACATGGTAGATTTGGTAGATTTGTCGCATTCACATGCATGGAAATTCTTATTCCAAATCCTTTTCTGTTATGTTTTATTCCTTTTTTCCTTTCTGTAGGCTGGTGATCTGAGCTACCATATTAATGGTTCCCATGACATATTGCACCTGTATGTTGCATCTGCATAAAGCATTGAGCAAAGGTCAGAGAGATGTCATAGCTTATCAGTATTATGTACAAGAGCCAATTGCATTGTGGTTCAGTGACATCATTGCAAGATAGAAAACCTGCTGTGTAAAAATATTCCCTCTCCTAGTCAGTGGGTTTTATATCAGACTTACTTAGGGCACTTACCCCATTTTTATTAGCATAGATTGGTATGGGCAATGAATGGGCCTAGTCCGGAGGAGGGAGTGTCTTCAGGCTGAATCACGAGGCGACTCGGCCTGAAGAATGAGCACCTCGCTTCTTTTTTCCTGGAGCCGGAAGAAACGGCTTTTCCGTTTCCCAGATTATATGATACAATCATCACAGGCTTTATCAGCAAACTGAAATTAGCTGAGCTGATTGTCCTGCCGGCAGAGCAGTGAGTGACGTCACTTGTCCTATCTAACAGGTCTGTGGTTATTAGAGATGAGCGAACACTGTTCGGATCAGCCGTTCCGAACAGCACGCTCCGATAGAAATGAATGGAAGCACCTGGCACGGCGACCGGCCGCCGGCAAAGTGTACGTACCAGGTGCTTCCATTCATTTCTATGGGAGTGTGCTGTTCGGAACGGCTGATCCGAACAGTGTTCGCTCATCTCTAGTGGTTATGGTAAAGCTGTGTAAACAATGGGAGGATTAAGTTCTTATAGCAGGCAAACAAAGCAGCATTTCTAAAGCAATATATTTAGGAAACGTCTTCAATTTACATAAGCTACCAGTATAGATAGGATCCTTCAGATGGGACAACCCCTTTAATACTTGCCTCTTTTACTAGATCTTCATACATTTGAATGGCGTTTTCCTTGGTGGCTATCTTGTTGAATTTTCCAGGGAATGGACCATCACTCCCAGTGGCAATGATGAGGTGGGTAAAATGTATTTCCTGGGTTAAAAAAATTGTTAAAAATAATAATGACCACCTCCTTATAACATCACATGACTATGAAATAAAGAAAATATACATTTTATACAGTATTGAAGAAACTAGATTTGCTTTGCTACTGCAGATTCCTTTGCCATGTACATTAATCTTTGCTTCCACTTTTTTTTTCACAGAAAGAAGCCAAAATTTGTTAATAAAGTATATTACAAAATGAATTAATTTTCTGCCAGAAAATCAAAAGTTGTCCGAAAGTTTAGTTGGGCTTAAAATATTATATGGCGGTGATATATTATGTAGCAGTGACATACCGGCTGCAGCCAAAACCATATGACATAATTGTTATTCACTGAGGAAAAAAGACAATGAATGTTACTATGTAGCCAGATTATTATTCCTTGAAGATGCTACATTTACTACTCCCATATCAGATTGGTGAAGATGAAAGGTCAGATGTCATATAACTGAGAACTGCATTTTCTTAAGAATATTGATGACCTATGACTAATATCAGATCTATGGTGGTCTGGCACCTGCAACCATATCACTTAGCTGTTCTCAGGAGCTGATACACAGAGAATGGAGCAGGAAGCAGATAGCCCTGTTCACTGTGTAGTGGCCAGACCTGGTGCTGCAGATCAGCTCAGATTCACTTGAATCTACTCCGAGACCAGAGCTATCTGCTTCCTCCTCCATTCTCTGTGTATCAGCTGCTGAGAATAGCTAATTGATGGGGTGGTGAATGTCAGACCCCCACAGATTTGATGATATTAGTAATCTATCTTTAGGATTGTTCATCAAAATCTCTTAGTCTGGAAAACCTTTTTAGGGTATGTTCACACGGCGGAATATGCATTCCGTGTGTGAACACTTCTGCGTGGCTAATCGCGATGGGATGCCGGTGCTGTGCATTGGCATCCCGGCGTGGCATTCCACTCCGGATTAGGAATGAAGAATGGGCCTAATCGGATGGGAGCAGCAAGCTAGGGTAGCTTGCTTCTTTTTTCCGCTACTAGCTAGCGGAAAAAAGAAGCAAGTGACTCCCACTGAAGTCAATGGGAGCCGTTTGTGGAGCTGGAATTTGTGGCAGATTCCGTGTCAAAATCCGCTCTAAAAAACGCAGTGTCAACATACCCTTAAAAAAATCCTACCATTTTATATCTAACCTGAGTAGAGATATGTTGTCTCCATGGTAACAGACTACAAACAAACCCTGTGTAGTCAGATCATGCAGTCAAACCCTTTTCTATTGGTCCTCTATTTCCTGTTAGTCTATTAAATCTATATTAAGAATAATATATAGGGGAGATTTAGACAGGAGTACTACCCTGCTGGACAGACTACACAGAGTTTGTTCTAATGTTACTAGAAGTAGTGTACAGTAACGTAACAAGTATCTTGTGGGCCCGGGTGCAAACTTTTGTCCGGGCCCCTCCCAGCGCCCCCTCCCCCAACAGCGCCGCCCCTCCTACCTCCAGCAGTGGCCCACATACAGTATTACATGCCCAGCAGTATCCCCCCACACACCCACAGTATTATATGCTCCCAACATCCCCCCACCCTCCACTCTGGTGCTATTATTATACTCTGGGGTCTCCTCAGACCCAAAACTATGATAATCAGAGGCCCAGTGAAGGTGAATAAAAATAACAAACACTGATACTCACCTTTCCTGGGCACCCTGGCTCCGGCTGTCTTCAGCATCTTCGGCCATCTTCCCGACGTCTCTGCTGAGGCCTGTGATTGGTCCTCAGTGACATGCCGGGGGCCCTTTTCATTTACAATATGTACAGCGGCTTTCCCCGACCGCTATCATAGTGGTACCAAACCCAGGCCATCTCCAGCTAGCCGTAGGCACTGTACCTTGCCGGGCCCAGTTGCAAAACAAAACATTTTTTATGAAGTTCATTGTAAATTCCTATATTTTCATTTGCGATACATTGGGCAAGTAACAAACCAAGTTTGCTTAAATCTTATGAAATGCCAAAAATGTTCACATCTATGAAGTATTTCACAAGTAACCTTGTGGTGCCAAGCGATACTATGAAGCAGTTGTGTTTTTCCTTACATTAGAGGATTATGACTGATCGCACCGTAGTTACCTCATTGCTTTCTAGAATAACAGTCTGATTCTGCAGGTTTATTCCCACCACTCGTCCTTGTTTAAAGCTGTCTTGGAACGACTCTTCATAGGAGATGAACGTTTTTCTTGCAAAACCTGTATCACAAGCACAAAGTTTACACATATAGTACTGGCACAGTGCTTAATGAATGACTTAAAGGGATTCTACTATTAAAATCGATTTTTTTCTCGTTGACACGTAGGAATAGCCTTAAGAAAGGCTATTCTTTTCCTACCTTTAGATGTCTTCTCCGCACCGCCATTCGGTATAAATCTCAATTTTCGTTGGTATGCAAATGAGTTCTCTCACAGCACTTTGGCTCATACTGGGCGTATAGCAGTTTGGTTACGGTTTCTCCGCTAGCGATTGTTAGATTCAGTTCTGCTGCTTCTCTCTATTCTGGCTACTCCGGACCCTGTACCTGCATCTGAGCTCCTAACACTATGGACAGGTTATAGATGTGATAATGCCCCTTGAGCTAGGGAATACAGCCACGTTATTTTACCATGTTCTTTATTTGACATGCCTTACCGCTTTCAACAGATGCACGGAGAGCAGCAACATTGTGATGGAAGGCATCTTTGACATCCACCAAAACAAAGGGAATTTCATTGGATTTCAACTGACTGGCGGCCTCAATGCCAGCAAATCCTCCACCCACGATGACGACGTGCACCGATTTATCTACTGACAGCTTTGAGCCCATATTGGTCTAAGAAATAAACTAAAAGACGAACTCTTAAATAACGCATTCTCTATTACTTGCAATTAGTGTTGAGTGAATAGTATTTGATCGAATACCTCGCTACCATAGGAATGCGTGTAATCGGCCGAACACCAAGGAGTTAAGCGCATCAAATATTCACTGCGCTTAACCCCTTGCTGATCGGCCACTTACACGCATTCCTATGGGAGCGAGGTATTCAATCGAATACTATTCACTCATCTCTACTTGCAATATATACTCTTCATCATCAAATAAAATATTCCTAAACTATCTATCTTCTGTTCCGGTGTCAGCCAATTAGCGGGACACAAAAGTCCTACTACCAGAACTTTTTCTTCTGTAATTTTTGAGGGATTCTGCATCTGAGAACTTCTCTAACGTAAGACATGAAATCTATAAATAGATAAAGCTACAGTATGTAGGGGAAGCTCCTGCCCTTTTACTGATACTTTCGGCTCTGTTACATGCTGGTGCTGGCTCATCTATGAAAAACACAGTTGAAGATCAGGGCGGTCATGTGAATATAGTCTTAGAGTTGCATCAGTCAAACTACTTCACTGTCTGATCTCTACCCCGGAGGAATTGTGAACTTTTGTACAATAGTCACCTTCATATGGCAGTATTCGAGTAAGGATACTACATCAGTGTTTGTAAACCAAAACCAGGAGAGGAACACCAGCATATAAAAACTGACATGGAAAGATTTGCAAGACTACGGATACAAAACTCTAACTCTAACTAAAATACTGCCCCGTAAAAGTGGTCAATGTGCGCTCCGTCCCATAACAGAATATAATTTCAGCAGAAACACTGTATGGAGTCCACTCACCGATCACAGGACACCTTCGGGTGATCCTACAACACACAATGCTCTGTACACCTCTAGACAATCACAGGACTGAGCTCCTCTGTAGGGTATGTAATGTAACACTAAGAAGTCCAGTCCCCCTGCCTGCACATGGAGCATGACTCATCAAATACTACAGCCAGTGTGTACGCTGCAACAAGTGGTGCCATCTAGTGGCACTCTTATGCATTGCAAGTAGATACAGTTTTGCACAGTTACTGTGAGATAGATAGATTAGATAGATAGATAGATAGATAGATAGATAGATAGATAGATAGATAGATAGATAGATAGATAGATAGATAGATAGATAGATAGATAGAGTGGTGAACCTAACCTCTCTGCTGCCTGAGGCGGACGATCGAATTTCCCGTCTCTTCTCTTTGGACCGCCATAACCACTTCTTTCAACTGTGTCTTGACTCTGTAAAGTTTGAAACATAGACATCTTTTACTCCTCACTTCTCCACACACCCGACCCCTATATGGCACAATAGATTGTAGGCATAATAGAGGTTGCAGGGGCCACAGTGGACCCTTCAAGGTCTATTATTATACTCAGGGGTCTTTTTAGACCACCGAGTATAATATTTGGAGCCCCAGGGGAGATGAGGGAACATAAAAAACACTGTTACTCACCTCTCCGGGATCCGATGTTAAAGAGGACCTTTCATGGGTTTGGGCAAAGGCAGTTTTATATACCACTGGAAAGCCGACAGTGCACTGAATTCAGCGCACTATCGGCTTTCCTGATCTGTGCCCCAGGTGAAGAGCTATCAGTGCCGGTACTGTAGCTCTTCACAGTCAGAAGGGCGTTCCTGACAGTCTGTCAGGAACGTCCTTCTTCCCAGCAGGTGGCAGCCTATTATAAAACAAAAAAATGTTATTATACTTACCAATCGTGCTGCTGATGCTCCCGCTGCCTCCGTGATCCTCTTCTTCTCTATCAAAGAAAAAAAATTTTAAAAAATAAAAATCGCCTGGGCTGACGCCCCTGCTCATGCACCGCCCAAGGCGGGCGCTTCACCTCACCTCATTAGAGATGCGGCGCTGGATAGATAGATATAACATTTGCCACTGAACAAGTAAAGAAATAACAACTGTCATGTTTCCTAAACCAAAGATCTAATGTCGCTGGTACATAAATGAACAGAAAAAAGGAAGGAAGTGTCATGAGCACTCTTGAAATATAGTGTAACATACATGCAATAATAAAGTGCTATTTACCAATGAGTTTATTACATGTATTGCTTGTTACAGGTACACTGTCATGAAGGATAAAGGTATGGTTCTCATCTGCGTTCGGGGAGTCCGCATGGGGACCCCCAAACGGACTATCGAACACATTGGCAAGCGGTGTGCAGTGAAAGCACACGGACCCCATAGACTATAAAGGTCTTTGTACGAGTCATGCGGACAGGAAAGTAGATCATGAATGTTCCATGCAGACATCGCACGGTAAGCACACGGACCCCATTATAGCCTATGGGGTCCGTGTGCTTTCATAAGCTTACCGCTTTCCAAAGCATTCGGAAGTCTGTTTGGGGCGGTCCCCATAAGGACTCCCCGAATGGATTATCAAATGCAGATGTGAACCAGGCCTAAGCGCAGATTCTGCCATAAGTGGCAGACAAAACATAGCAGAATATTGAACTAGTTTATCCACCAAAATGACAGACAATATGTGACAGGTCCCATTATGTTCCATTGGTGCAGTTGGACCCTGTCGGTGACTGATCCAATACAGTACAATACTATACAACTTTATTAATCCCAACTATGGAAGAAACTTGTAAAGTTTTTTCTGTTGAGATTATTCCCCCTATTAGGGCATGTAACTGTAAGGTGTCAGGGGGAATCACTTACACAAGTATGGCTTTAGGTTGGAGACTTCCTCACCCACAATGAGCCAAGTGTATCTCATGTCTTGTACATGCTGTGTATGTTCTGCTTTTGCTTTGTAACTGTAATCATTGTGTATACTGTACATTTATATACGTAATGTTATTATAGGGAAAAATAACCAGAAAAAAAATCATGCAATATTTGGTACTTTTGTGTCAAAAAAGTATAGACAAGCAGACGGTAAAGTTGGAGATGGCAGGTATCTTCCGCTGAGGTGGCTGGTATCCACGTGGTGACTGGCTGGAGTGTGGTCAATAAGAGAAACACTGAGTGTAGTCAATAACGAGAACCGTGAAAAAATTAAAGGCAGTTTTAGATGTGGTAGCTGGAAACGTAAGTGCTGCCATAATATCTCTCACGATTTAGCACAAGTTGTAAGCACGGCAACTGGTGAATCTTTTCCCATTAAGACGAGATTAGATTGTGCTACATCCTACGTAATTTATGTTTTGGGTGTAATGATATAGTGTTTATGATAAAGCTTTGAAATTATACATATTGGTTCAGCGCAGTCTCTCAATTTGGATCTATCTTTATCTCAAGTGTGATACCATTGGATGTATTCTCTATTATACGCTTCCCCTTAGAACTACTGCTCTAAAGAACCTGATTTTTTTATGGTAATACCCATACCATCTGTCAAAGATCAGCTCAGTGCACATATATATATACATTTATGTTTAAGGTCATGGGAGAGTTGTGTAAGATATTGAAGATCAAGCAGCTGAGAACGTCCGTATACCATCCACAAACTGATGGCCTTGTAGAAAGGTTCAATAAGACCTTGAAAGCAATGTTAAAAAAGGCTGTGGAAAAGGATGGGAAAGATTGGGATTGTTTGTTGCCATATCTGCTGTTCTCAATTAGGGAAGTACCACAGGTCTGTACAGGGTTCTCCCCATTTGAACTGCTATATTGTAGACATCCCCGTGGTCTCCTGGACGTGGCTAAAGAAACATGGGAGTCTGAAGCAACCCCATATAAAAGTGTAATTGAACATATTGCCCACATGCAGGAGAGAATCTCTAAGGTAATGCCCATAGTAAGGGAACATTTGCAGAGGGCACAAGAAGCTTAAAGAAATATGTAGAATCGGTCTGCTAGAATTAGAGAATTCAGTCTGGGTGATCGGGTTTTGATATTAGTGCCCACTGTGGAGAGCAAATTTTTGGCTAAGTGGCAGGGACCCTTTGAGATCCTGGAAAAAGTTGGGGTGGTTAATTATAAAGTGCACCAACCAGGCAAAAGAAAGCCAGTGCAACTTTATCATGTAAATTTGATTAAGCCCTGGAGAGAAAGGGAGTCACTGCCCGCACTAGTCTGCCCTCCTGTGGCTACTGAGCCAGAATGCCATAAGGTGACGGTGGCTGATACGTTATCTAGTTCGCAAAAACAGGAGACCAAAGAGTTTTTGCAACATAACAAAAATATGTTCTCTAGCTTGCCAGGTTGTACTAGTGTGATTGAACACGATATTGTTACAGAACCACAGGTAAAAGTAAAGCTGAAACCTTACAGGATTCCTGAGGCCCGTAGACAGGTGATCTCAGAAGAGGTTCAGAGAATGTTGTCTTTGGGAGTGATTGAAAAATCAAAAAGTGAATGGTCTAGCCCAATTGTACTAGTTCCCAAGCCAAATGGTACCTGGCGATTCTGTAATGATTTCCGTAAACTTAATGAAGTTTCAAAAATGGATGCCTACCCTATGCCCCGGGTTGATGAACTTATTGAGAGGTTGGGTCCAGCCAGATATATCACCACTTTGGACCTCACAAAAGGGTACTGGCATATCACTTTGACAAAAGACGCCTGAGAGAAAACTGCCTTTTCTACTCCCGATGGCTGTTTTCAATATGTTAGAATGCCATTTGGTTTGAAAGGAGCCCTGGCCACCTTCCAAAAAGCAATGGATGAAATCCTTGTTCCGCACAAGAGTTATGCAGCGGCCTATTTAGATGACATTGTCATCTTCAGCCTAGACTGGAGCAGCCATTTAAGTAAGGTTCAAGCTGTCTTGGATTCCCTTAGAGAAGCAGGGTTTACTGCAAACCCAGAAAAGTGTGCCATAGGCATGGAACAAGACAAGTATCTGGGGTATGTTGTGGGGAGAGGTATGATTAAACCCCAAAATAATAAGGTGGAAGCCATACAGAACTGGCCCCGTCCGCTCACCAAGAAACAAGTGAGTGCTTTCCTAGGGATTGTGGGGTATTACCGGCGATTTGTGCCTAATTTCGCCAGTATGGCCGCACCTTTGTCAGATCTCACAAAAGGGAAAAAGTCGGTGATGATTCAGTGGTCACCATAGGCCGAAAATGCATTTAACAATCTGAAAATGGCGCTCTCTAGACAACCAGTACTAGTGGCCCCAGATTTTTCAAAGGAATTTTTAGTATAAACAGATGCGTCAGAAATTGGGTTAGGGGCTGTCCTGTCTCAGGAAGTTAATGGGGAGAAACATCCCATCATGTACTTGAGTCGGAAATTGAACACTGCAGAGAGAAACCAGATTTGTAAACCAGAGAGAAACCAGCATTGTAGAAAGAGAGTGGGGGGTGGGGTGGGGGTACAGAGCTGCATAGCTCTGGGGGACGCATGGTGGCATGGTTGCAGCATAAATTGTTGAAACCGTATAATAAAATCTAATATTTCTCCTCAGGAATGTATTTTACAGTATTGCCCGGCAGTGAAAGGGCTAATGTTCCCGCCTCTTTTCAAATTCACCTCAGGCAGTGAAATGTAGGGTAAAGGTTAGCTCCAGTCAGCTGAGGAGACCTTCCAGATGTTTCGAAATGGGGGTGTGTAAGTGATCAGCTGTTTGGGTCTCGTCAGCTGATTGGAGCTTGTCAATTTAGTGGTGGGAATTTTGAGCATAAATACCTGCACAATCAGCTGTTCGGGCCATTCGGAAAGACCTTCTTCAATCAAGTTTGACACTCAGTACTGGCTCCCACTATCAGGTAACTGGGAAATGCGGTTTTAACCGCAATATCTTTATTATTTTGTTGACACCATCATCCTCTCCTGATGAGAATGAAAATTTGAAACGCGTAGAGCAGGGGTCCTCAAACTTTTTAAACAGTGGGCCGGAGGGAGAGCAGGTCGCACAGACATTGGGAGCGGTGCCCTCCAATAGGTAAAGTGAAGTGCGCTCCATGGCCTGGCCTGAGCTCCCCAGGAGCTTCATTATAAATGCACGCCTGCCGGCGTTGTCGGCGGGGCCAGACTGAAGTGCTTGGCGGGCCGCATGTGGCCCGCGGGCCGCAGTTTGAGGACCCCTGGCGTAGAGAGTAGTTATTTGAAACGCACACATAGTTAGAACCTAAATGTCCTGTCAAAGATTAGAACAGGTAGGGATGTAATCAGTGTGCTTAGGTGTCAGTAAAGCTGTGTACATGAGCGGACGCTTTAGGGCAGTCTAATTGATATCTGAAGCGGGGGAGATAGGAAACCACCCTATACACCAACGATATTAGTCAGGTTATACTGTTGTTGGGGCGTATTGACTAGCTCTAAACAGTACCAAAGTTGGAGTTATTTTTCCCTGAAGCGCGAACTACCCCATTACACTCTTGGTGTTTAATAGGAGTGACATAGGAGGAAAGATATACTCTTATATTGTCCCTATCTATGTATTTGTTTTGTTTTTAGCCCTAGCTACATTGTCCAATGTTTTTAGCTGACCATATTAAAGGTTATGTTTTATGCTAATTAGTTTATTTTGTTTAAAGTGTAGCATTTAGCACCCATTGAGATTTAGTCCCCTCACGCTCAGGCAGAGAGCAGACAGTCTCCGGGCCTGCTCTCTGCTGGCGAACGGCGCTAAGCCCCACCCCCTTCGAATCGCCATGCCCCCTCCGCTCAGCCACGCCCCCCGCTCCGCCCCCTCCCCCGACGGCGGGGGGAGCGGATTTCTGTAGTTCGCCTCGGGCGGCGAAAGGGGCAGGTTCACCCCTGCATGTATCAGAAGTATACTAAAGTTTCGCCATGACTAGGTTAGCATACTCTGTGTCATTTTACCACCTATCACACTCCCCATACACTGTAAGAATATTTACAAAAAATATATACTTCCAGTGTATGGGAAGTGCCATTGGTTGCAGTATGTTTAAAGAGGACCTTTCATGTCCTCTGGCACATGCACCGGTATCTCTTGTCCCGAGCACATAATGGGAAAGTCGACAGTGCACTGAATTCAGCGCACTGTCGGCTTTCTTGCGGTATATAAAACCATATGTGCCCGAGGACATGAAAGGCCCTCTTTAGTCTGTTCTGTTCTACTCTGCCCACTTTCATATCAAGTGGAGAAGGGGCGCAGAAGGTACTATCTGCTGCATTTTTGGCACAAGAAAGGGCTGTGTCCCATAGATGCGCCTCATTAGGAGAACCAGAATGACACAGTTGTGAATACTCTGTTACCTGTTGGGTGCAGAATTCCTGACTTCTGTAGGGTGAGTAATGTCTTATCTAATGCCAAGTTTGAATTACATCCAGGTTACAAAGAAAGTCATTTTATTGAACAAATAGTATTTTTCTTTCCAGAAATAAAACTAAAGCCATATTTATAGTGCCAAGGTACAGTCTACTCCAGGGAGTTCACATAGTCTCTTCGAGCCGTGAGAAAGCACAAGGGGCTTGTATGCCCAATATCAAGTGTTCAGTTGTTTCTGCAAAGGAAACACTGAGAACTAGCAATATTCCTCATACACATGGCTGAGTCTGCCTGACCTTCAATGGTTCCAAAAACTGATGAGCTCTGTCCCACCAGGATGTCCTGAATCAACAGAGTAACACTTAAGTCCATGACATCCCGACCGCCCCGTATACCCTCGACATGAAGGGATTACTGTTCAGAATGGTCAAATAAATCATTCCTTCTGAAATGTTTCTCTAACGGTCTCAAAATGGGGAAGTGTTGCAATGGAATCCGCTCACTTTACAGAAGAACGTCACCCAAAAGGTCAATAATTGAAGAAAAAATGCCAATTACCTAATCTAATGAGCGGTGTTAGAGCAAATTGTGGATCTGCATGCAATTCTGGGGAAACACTTGCCCTTCTCTGAAAATATTTTGTTACTTGCTAACACATGGTAAAACAAATGTTAGTTTTGGCAAATGCAATGAATATTTTTGAGAAATTATAATATACATGCAAAATATTAACTCAATAGTAGGTTAAACGGGGCCTCCGGGGATTTTTTATTTTTTTTTCCATTTCACATATAAATTCATGTGTAACTGGAGGGCTCAGAAGGTAAAGGACCATCCTACCAGTGGCGTAACTACCGTGGTAGCAGCTGCAACAGGGCAACAGGACATTAGGGGCCCAGCGACAGCCGCTACCGCTATTTTTTTTTTTTTTTTTTAATAGACAGTTACCAGCTGGAGTTACTCCAGCAGGGGCCAGGATCGGTATGTGACAGCGCGGGCCCCACAAGCACTATTATACTCAGGGGTCTTTTCGGACCCCCGAGTTTACCGATTGGAGGCCCGGGAGAGGTAAGATAACATAAAAAACTATGTTACTTACCTCTCCAGGCAGGCTTCGGCCTACTTGTGTGACGTCATATGACCCGTGACGCAGGGCCTCGGTAACATGATGTCCCGGAAGATGGCTGACAGCGACGTTGAATGCAGGGTAGATAGGTAAGTAACAGTATTTTGTTATGTTTGTATCCCTCTGGGTCTCCGATTATTATACTCTGGGGTCTGAAAAGACCTTAGAGTATAATAATTGTTCATGTGTGTCCGCAATGGGACATAAGGGGTCAGTTGTCCGAGGTCAAAAGTTCACCACGGGGTCCTGCCATTCCTAGTTACGCCACTGCATCCTACCATATTTGCCTCAAAACCCTGACCAAAAAGACGGCTCCCATTGAAATCAATGGGAGACGCTCAGGTCTTTTTTTCGGGAACCGTTTCTTCCGGCTCCCGGAAAAAAGAAGCAAGATGCTCATTCTTCAGGCCGTTTCACCTCGGCCTGAAGACACTCCCTCCTCCAGACTAGGACCATTCATTGGGCCTAATCCGGAGCAGAGTGCGCAGCTGGATGCCAATGCAGTGCATCGGCTTTCAGTTACGGCTACACGGTTTTTGGATCGGAACCTGAGGCGGCCTTCACCTCAGGTTCCAATCCAAAAAACCCTGTGTGAACTTAGCCTTAGTCTAGCCAAAATGGGAATTGTAAATTGCAAACACCAGGACAGGACTTGTGGAAACAGGAGATTGGTTTCCATAACTCCAATATAGATGAATGAGAGCTATAATAGTAGTAGTAGTGAAAAAAAAAAAAAAAACTTTTGTTTTTGTGTCAATATATTTTGATATATATCCTAGAATTGTTCCATGACTTGTCCTGTTGGTGACGCTACAAGGCTAGAATGTCTACTCCTGTCATATACCATTGCATATGTTTACAGTGATGTAGCTGTGAATGAATGTGGAATTCTGTAGTAAATTGCATAATTTCTATATATAGTTACTGTGCTGGGTTCACATCTTACAACCAGTTCGGGGATCCCATCCCCCAATCCTCTTGAAAAATATGGAGAGAAAAGTCCAGGTCTCTCCGCATTTTTCAAGCGGAAACCCGGCGGACCTCATTAGAGTCTATGGGTGTCCGTGGGTTTCCATGGGTAACCAGCTAACTGCTTTTTAAGCGGATTGGGTCTCCATTTTTTGACCCCAAAGAACAGAAACACAAGTGCAGGTGTGAAGCTAATGTAATACTCAGCATTTGATGAACTCACAACTTAGAAAAATTTACATTTTGGAAAATATAGCTTTTTTTTTTCTTCATGTATAGAAAACATGGAAAAGAGCTGGACTGTTGATGTGTAAGGAGAAGACAAGGTTCCCCTCCTCCTGTGGGAGACTCCGGGGGTTGGGCTGTGTAATGAGGTTTATTAGCTGCCAGCTGTGAGGACTCTTAACGAAGGTGCGAGTTGTTCACACAGGGATCCTAGCTGGGGTGGAACAGGTGATACCAAATGCTATATATATATATATATATATATATATATATATATATATATATATATATATACAAAAAAAATGTGTGTGTATTTGACAAATTTGATTTTCTCCTCTGCTGTGGATTAGACGATAACTTTCTCCTACGATTTCATCTGCATCAAAATCTGCATGTAACATGCAAAGTCAAAGCCATTATATAACAGCTGATAGCCAGCACCAAAAACATCACCAAGACTGCATGGGGCGTAACTACCATAGAGGCAGCGGAGGCAGCTGCCACAGGGCCCAGGCCATTAGGGGGCCCGGTAACAGCCGCTACCGCTGCGTTTTTTTTTTTCCGTTTTTAATAGGCTGTTACGGGCCCTATTTACTTGCCGATACTGGCTGGGCCGGGATCGGCAAGGGACACCGTGGGTCCCACAAATGCTATCATTATACTCGGGGGTCTTTGCAGACCCCCGAGTATAGTGATCCGAAGACCGGGAGAGGTAAGGGAACGTAAAAAATACTGTTACTTACCACTCCACAATCCTGTCAGGCCTCCTTCATACTTGTCTGATGTCTCTGACGTCACATGAACCCGGCCTGCTTCCCGGGTCATGTGACGTCCGACGTCATTAAAGAAGGACGAGAGCGGCGGCCGACAGCATAGGAGCCGGGGAACAGGTAAGCAACTGTTTTTTTTAATGTTTTTATTCCCCCGGGACTCCGATTATTATACTCTGGGGTCTGAAAAGACCCCAGAGTATAATAATTGTTTATGGGTGTCTACAGTGGGACATAATACTGTGTGCAGGAGACACTATTGGGGATAATACTGTGTGAAGGGGCCACTATTGGGGATAATACTGTGTGCAGGGGCCACAATGGGGGATAATACTGTATGCAGGGGCCACTATGGGGGATAATAATTTTTTTTTTTTTTTTTTTTTCTTATGGTAGAGTTGGAAGGGACCTCAAGGGCCATCGGGTCCAACCCCCTGCGAGTGCAGGTTTTCCTAAATCATCCCAGCTATATGTTTATCCAGATTCCGCTTGAAGATTTCCATTGATGGAGCGCCCACCAGCTCCCGTGGCAGCCTAATCCACTCTCTCACTACCCTCACTGTCAGAAAGTTTTTCCTAATGTCTAATCTGTATCTCTTTCCCTTTAGTTTCATCCCATTGCTTCTTGTACTTCCTTGTGCTAATGAGAATAGGGTAGATCCCTCTGCACTGTGACTACCTTTCAGATATTTGTAGACTGCTATTAAATCTCCCCTCAGCCTTCTCTTCTGCAAACTAAACAATCCCAGTTCTTTTAGCCGCTCCTCATAGGACATGGTTTGCAGACCTTCCACCATTTTGGTTGCTCTTCTCTGGACTTGCTCCAATATATCGATGTCTTTCTTGAATTGAGGCGCCCAGAACTGTACACAGTATTCCAGGTGTGGTCTGACCAGGGAAGAGTACAGCGGAATAATGACCTCTCTTGATCTAGATTCAATGCTTGTCTTAATACATCCCAGAATTTTATTAGCCTTTTTTGCAGCAGCACCGCACTGTTGGCTCATGTTGAATTTGTGATCTACTATTATGCCCAAGTCCTTTTCCCCTATGCTATCACTTAGTTCTATTCCTCCCATACTATATATGTTTTTTACATTTCTGTTACCCAGATGTACAGTCCTATGAAAAAGTTTGGGCACTCCTATTAATCTTAATCATTTTTTGTTCTAAATATTTTGGTGTTTGCAACAGCCATTTCAGTTTGATATATCTAATAACTGATGGACACAGTAATATTTCAGGATTGAAATGAGGTTTATTGTACTAACAGAAAATGTGCAATATGCATTAAACCAAAATTTGACCGGTGCAAAAGTATGGGCACCCTTATCATTTTATTGATTTGAATTCCTCTAACTACTTTTTACTGACTTACTGAAGCACAAAATTGGTTTTGTAACCTCAGTGAGCTTTGAACTTCATAGCCAGATGTATCCAATCATAAGAAAAGGTATTTAAGGTGGCCAATTGCAAGTTGATCTCCTATTTGAATCTCCTCTGAAGAGTGGCATCATGGGCTACTCAAAACAACTCTCAAATGATCTGAAAACAAAGATTGTTCAACATAGTTGTTCAGGGGAAGGATACAAAAAGTTGTCTCAGAGATTTAACCTGTCAGTTTCCACTGTGAGGAACATAGTAAGGAAATGGAAGACCACAGGGACAGTTCTTGTTAAGCCCAGAAGTGGCAGGCCAAGAAAAATATCAGAAAGGCAGAGAAGAAGAATGGTGAGAACAGTCAAGGACAATCCACAGACCACCTCCAAAGAGCTGCAGCATCATCTTGCTGCAGATGGTGTCACTGTGCATCGGTCAACTATACAGCGCACTTTGCACAAATAGAAGCTGTATGGGAGAGTGATGAGAAAGAAGCCATTTCTGCACGTACGCCACAAATAGAGTTGCCTGAGGTATGAAAAAGCACATTTGGACAAGGCAGCTTCATTTTGGAAACAAAAATTGAGTTGTTTGGTTATAAAAAAAGCGTTATGCATGGCGTCCAAAAAGAAACAGCATTCCAAGAAAAACACATGCTACCCACTGTAAAATTTGGTGGAGGTTCCATCATGCTTTGGGGCTGTGTGGCCAATGCCGGCATCGGGAATCTTGTTAAAGTTGAGAGTCGCATGGATTCCACTCAGTATCAGCAGATTCTTGAGAATAATGTTCAAGAATCAGTGACGAAGTTGAAGTTACGCCGGGGATGGATATTTCAGCAAGACAATGATCCAAAACACCGCTCCAAATCCTCAGGCATTCATGCAGAGGAACAATTACAATGTTCTGGAATGGCCATCCCAGTCCCCAGACCTGAATATCATTGAACATCTGTGGGATGATTTGAAGCGGGCTGTCCATGCTCGGCGACCATCTAACTTAACTGAACTTGAATTGTTTGTCCAAAATACCTTTATCCAGGATCCAGGAACTGATTAAAAGCTACAGGAAGCGACTAGAGGCTGTTATCTTTGCAAAAGGAGGATGTACTAAATATTAATGTCACTTTTCTGTTGAGGTGCCCATACTTTTGCACCGGTCAAATTTTGGTTTAATGCATATTGCACATTTTCTGTTAGTACAATAAACCTCATTTCAATCCTGAAATATTACTGTGTCCATCAGTTATTAGATATATCAAACTGAAATGGCTGTTGCAAATACCAAAATATTTAGAACTAAAAATGATTAAGATTAATAGGGGTGCCCAAACTTTTTCATAGGACTGTAGAACTTTGCATTTGTCCCTGTTAAATACCATTTTGTTCGCCTCAGCCCATTGTTCCAGTGTGTCTAAGTCCTTTTGAATACACTCTCTCTCCTCTCTAGTGTTGGCTATTCCTCCTATCTTCGTATCATCTGCAAATTTTATGAGTTCCCCAATAATTCCATCGTCCAGATCATTTATAAAGATATTAAAAAGTACTGGGCCCAGAACAGAGCCCTGCGGCACCCCGCTTTTGACTTTCTTCCAGTTCGATGTGTAGCCATTTAGTATTACTCGTTGTGCCCGATCATTAAGCCAGTTGTGAATCCACCTAACTGATTTTTTGTCAAAGCCATACTTAATCATTTTTTCAATAAGAAGGTTATGTGATACTTTATCAAATGCCTTACTGAAGTCAAGATATACTATGTCCACGGCATTCCCTTGGTCCAACCATTCAGTGATTTTGTTGTAGAAGGAAATCAGGTTAGTCTGACAAGATTTATTGGTCCTAAAGCCGTGCTGGCTCTGGTTAATTAATGCCTTCCCATCCAGGTACCGAAGTAAATGTTCCTTGACAATTTGCTCAAAGATTTTTCCTGCTATCGAGGTCAGACTTACCGGCCTGTAATTTCCTGGATCGTCCCTTTTCCCCTTTTTGTAGATGGGGACAACATTTGCCCTTTTCCAATCTAAAGGGACCACTCCTGTTTCCCATGACTTACCGAAGATTATAGCAAGGGGTTCTGTTATTTCCTCTGCTATCTCTTTCAGGACTCTAGGGTGTAAATCATCTGGTCCTGGGGACTTGGTTTCCTGTAACTTGGCTAAGTGCTCTCTTACCAGACCTTCGCTTATAGTCCTCCTTCCCTTCATCTCCATCACCATTAATGTCGATATTTCCATTAGTTTCTTGGGAGAAGACGGATACAAAATATGAATTTAGTAGCTCCACCTGCTGTTCCACCATGTTAACGGTTTCTCCTTTGTCAGTCTTCAGGACTCCAATGGTCTCCTTCACTTTTCTTTTGCTTTTAACATATCCCCAAAATCCTTTTACCTTACTCTTTGCCTCTTTTGCAAGCTTCAATTCGTGTTCAGCCTTAGCTCCTTTGATGCTTGTCTTGCAGAGTCTGCAGACTGCTGTGTACTCTTCCTTAGTAGAGATGAGCGAACACTAAAATGTTCGAGGTTCGAAATTCGATTCGAACAGCCGCTCACTGTTCGAGTGTTCGAATGGGTTTCGAACCCCATTATAGTCTATGGGGAACATAAACTCGTTAAGGGGGAAACCCAAATTCGTGTCTGGAGGGTCACCAAGTCCACTATGACACCCCAGGAAATGATACCAACACCCTGGAATGACACTGGGACAGCAGGGGAAGCATGTCTGGGGGCATAAAAGTCACTTTATTTCATGGAAATCCCTGTCAGTTTGCGATTTTCGCAAGCTAACTTTTCCCCATAGAAATGCATTGGCCAGTGCTGATTGGCCAGAGTACGGAACTCGACCAATCAGCGCTGGCTCTGCTGGAGGAGGCGGAGTCTAAGATAGCTCCACACCAGTCTCCATTCAGGTCCGACCTTAGACTCCGCCTCCTCCGGCAGAGCCAGCGCTGATTGGCCGAAGGCTGGCCAATGCATTCCTATGCGAATGCAGACTTAGCAGTGCTGAGTCAGTTTTGCTCAACTACACATCTGATGCACACTCGGCACTGCTACATCAGATGTAGCAATCTGATGTAGCAGAGCCGAGGGTGCACTAGAACCCCTGTGCAAACTCAGTTCACGCTAATAGAATGCATTGGCCAGCGCTGATTGGCCAATGCATTCTATTAGCCCGATGAAGTAGAGCTGAATGTGTGTGCTAAGCACACACATTCAGCACTGCTTCATCAAGCCAATACAATGCATTAGCCAGTGCTGATTGGCCAGAGTACGGAATTCGGCCAATCAGCGCTGGCTCTGCTGGAGGAGGCGGAGTCTAAGATCGCTCCACACCAGTCTCCATTCAGGTCCGACCTTAGACTCCGCCTCCTCCGGCAGAGCCAGCGCTGATTGGCCGAAGGCTGGCCAATGCATTCCTATGCGAATGCAGACTTAGCAGTGCTGAGTCAGTTTTGCTCAACTACACATCTGATGCACACTCGGCACTGCTACATCAGATGTAGCAATCTGATGTAGCAGAGCCGAGGGTGCACTAGAACCCCTGTGCAAACTCAGTTCACGCTAATAGAATGCATTGGCCAGCGCTGATTGGCCAATGCATTCTATTAGCCCGATGAAGTAGAGCTGAATGTGTGTGCTAAGCACACACATTCAGCACTGCTTCATCAAGCCAATACAATGCATTAGCCAGTGCTGATTGGCCAGAGTACGGAATTCGGCCAATCAGCGCTGGCCAATGCATTCTATTAGCCCGATGAAGTAGAGCTGAATGTGTGTGCTAAGCACACACATTCAGCACTGCTTCATCAAGCCAATACAATGCATTAGCCAGTGCTGATTGGCCAGAGTACGGAATTCGGCCAATCAGCGCTGGCTCTGCTGGAGGAGGCGGAGTCTAAGATCGCTCCACACCAGTCTCCATTCAGGTCCGACCTTAGACTCCGCCTCCTCCGGCAGAGCCAGCGCTGATTGGCCGAAGGCTGGCCAATGCATTCCTATGCGAATGCAGACTTAGCAGTGCTGAGTCAGTTTTGCTCAACTACACATCTGATGCACACTCGGCACTGCTACATCAGATGTAGCAATCTGATGTAGCAGAGCCGAGGGTGCACTAGAACCCCTGTGCAAACTCAGTTCACGCTAATAGAATGCATTGGCCAGCGCTGATTGGCCAATGCATTCTATTAGCCCGATGAAGTAGAGCTGAATGTGTGTGCTAAGCACACACATTCAGCACTGCTTCATCAAGCCAATACAATGCATTAGCCAGTGCTGATTGGCCAGAGTACGGAATTCGGCCAATCAGCGCTGGCTCTGCTGGAGGAGGCGGAGTCTAAGATCGCTCCACACCAGTCTCCATTCAGGTCCGACCTTAGACTCCGCCTCCTCCGGCAGAGCCAGCGCTGATTGGCCGAAGGCTGGCCAATGCATTCCTATGCGAATGCAGACTTAGCAGTGCTGAGTCAGTTTTGCTCAACTACACATCTGATGCACACTCGGCACTGCTACATCAGATGTAGCAATCTGATGTAGCAGAGCCGAGGGTGCACTAGAACCCCTGTGCAAACTCAGTTCACGCTAATAGAATGCATTGGCCAGCGCTGATTGGCCAATGCATTCTATTAGCCCGATGAAGTAGAGCTGAATGTGTGTGCTAAGCACACACATTCAGCACTGCTTCATCAAGCCAATACAATGCATTAGCCAGTGCTGATTGGCCAGAGTACGGAATTCGGCCAATCAGCGCTGGCCAATGCATTCTATTAGCCCGATGAAGTAGAGCTGAATGTGTGTGCTAAGCACACACATTCAGCACTGCTTCATCAAGCCAATACAATGCATTAGCCAGTGCTGATTGGCCAGAGTACGGAATTCGGCCAATCAGCGCTGGCTCTGCTGGAGGAGGCGGAGTCTAAGGTCGGACCTGAATGGAGACTGGTGTGGAGCGATCTTAGACTCCGCCTCCTCCAGCAGAGCCAGCGCTGATTGGCCGAATTCCGTACTCTGGCCAATCAGCACTGGCTAATGCATTGTATTGGCGTGATGAAGCAGTGCTGAATGTGTGTGCTTAGCACACACATTCAGCTCTACTTCATCGGGCTAATAGAATGCATTGGCCAATCAGCGCTGGCCAATGCATTCTATTAGCGTGAACTGAGTTTGCACAGGGGTTCTAGTGCACCCTCGGCTCTGCTACATCAGATTGCTACATCTGATGTAGCAGTGCCGAGTGTGCATCAGATGTGTAGTTGAGCAAAACTGACTCAGCACTGCTAAGTCTCTGCATTCGCATAGGAATGCATTGGCCAGCCTTCGGCCAATCAGCGCTGGCTCTGCCGGAGGAGGCGGAGTCTAAGGTCGGACCTGAATGGAGACTGGTGTGGAGCGATCTTAGACTCCGCCTCCTCCAGCAGAGCCAGCGCTGATTGGTCGAGTTCCGTACTCTGGCCAATCAGCGCTGGCCAATGCATTCTATTAGCCCGATGAAGTAGAGCTGAATGTGTGTGCTTAGCACACACATTCAGCTCTACTTCATCAGGCTAATAGAATACATTGGCCAATCAGCGCTGGCCAATGCATTCTATTAGCTTGATGAAGCAGAGTGTGCACAAGGGTTCAAGCGCACCCTCGGCTCTGATGTAGCAGAGCTGAGGGTGCACAAGGGTTCAAGTGCACCCTCGGCTCTCCTACATCAGAGCCGAGGGTGCGCTTGAACCCTTGTGCAGCCTCGGCTCTGCTACATCAGAGCCGAGGGTGCGCTTGAACCCTTGTGCACACTCTGCTTCATCAAGCTAATAGAATGCATTGGCCAGCACTGATTGGCCAGAGTACGGAATTCGGCCAATCAGCGCTGGCCAATGCATCCCTATGGGAAAAAGTTTATCTCACAAAAATCACAATTACACACCCGATAGAGCCCCAAAAAGTTATTTTTAATAACATTCCCCCCTAAATAAAGGTTATCCCTAGCTATCCCTGCCTGTACAGCTATCCCTGTCTCATAGTCACAAAGTTCACATTCTCATATGACCCGGATTTGAAATCCACTATTCGTCTAAAATGGAGGTCACCTGATTTCGGCAGCCAATGACTTTTTCCAATTTTTTTCAATGCCCCCAGTGTCGTAGTTCCTGTCCCACCTCCCCTGCGCTGTTATTGGTGCAAAAAAGGCGCCAGGGAAGGTGGGAGGGGAATCGAATTTTGGCGCACTTTACCACGTGGTGTTCGATTCGATTCGAACATGGCGAACACCCTGATATCCGATCGAACATGTGTTCGATAGAACACTGTTCGCTCATCTCTATTCCTTAGGTATAGTTCCCATCTTCCACTTTTTGTATGTTTCCTTTTTCCTTTACTGTGTACTGTGTGCAGGGGACTGTGTGCAGGGGACACTATGGGGGATAATATTGTGTGCAGGGGACACTATGGGGGATAATACTTGTGCAGGGGACACTATGGGGGATAATACTGTGTGAAGGGGCCACTAATGGACATAATACTGTGTGCAGGGGCCACTAATGGACATAATACTGTGTGCAGGGGACACTATGGGGGATAATACTGTGTGAAGGGGCCACTAATGGACATAATGCTGTGTGTAGGGGACACATGGTGGCTCAGTGGTTAGCACTGCAGCCCTGCAGCGCTGGAGTCCTGGTGTTCAAATCCCACCAAGGGCAAAAAAACCATCTGCAAGGAGTTTGTATGTTCTCCCCGTGTTTGCATGGATTTCCATCCCATATTCCAAAAAAAGACATACAGATAGAGAAAAATGTACATTGTGAGCTCTATATGGGGCTCACAATCTACATTTAAAAGTAAAAAAAAAAATAAAAAAAATAATAATACTGTCTGCAGGGGCCACTAATGGACATAATACTGTGTGCAGGGCATACTAAGGGACATAATGGGGTTGGTCGAGGTCTTCGGTGTCGGTTGGGGGAGGCGCATGTCAAAAGTTCGCCACGGGGCCCCGCCATTCCAAGTTACGCCACTGACTGCATGCACTTCTTTCTGAAGCAGTTTTGACTTCAGTGTCAATGCACCCTATGGTTGCATTCACATGGTGCAGTTGGTTTCACCTTAAACTGCATCAGAAAAAGTTTCATGCAATTTTGATGCAGTTTTTGATTTGATGTGTTCAGTGTTTTGCCTTTAAAATCTTACGAAAACAGGGGTAACACGGTGGCTCAGTGGTTAGCGCTGCAGCCTTGCAGTGCCGGAGTCCTGGGTCCAAATCCCGTTAGGAACAACATCTGCAAAGAGTTTGTATGTTCTCCCCGTGTTTGCGTGGATTTCCTCCCATACTACAAAGACATACTGATAGGAAAAAAAATGTACATTGTGATCCCTATATGAGGCTCACAATCTACATAAAAAAAAAAAAAATTACGAAAACCACATGCATTTTTTCCAGTGCATTTTAAAATAAACTAACTGCACTGTGTGAATACACCATAAGAAATATTAGGCATTACTTTTATAAATGTTTCTAATTAGGTCATAAATGTCACTTTCCATTGTAAAATTAACACATTGAGCCTCATCCCTGACATCAAAGTTTTATACCATAACCTGGATCTCTAACTAATGTTACGGCCACAGTTGTGATTGATCTTTCATGCAATGCTGTAAAATATACACAAGGGGGCCTCCTTCTATCTGAAAACACCCTGACCATTGATCCTTCCCTGAAGTCATCTGCTGGTCATATGTACATGCAAACATTACAGTTTACAATTCCTTCTTCATTAGCTTAATTTGCTTACCGTATTTTCCGGACTATAAGGCGCACATAAAAACCTACGATTTCCTCAGAAATCGTAAGTGTGGCTTATAGTCCGGTGCGGCTTATATATGGATGGAAGCGGCGGCAAAGACTGCGTGCCGCTTCCATACATACATAAAAGGCACCGTAAGGGTGCATTCACACTACAGAACACCGGCGTGTATCACAGCCGTACACGCCGGCGTTACAGCAGGGCTGCCGGACACTTCCTATTCATTTCTATGGGAGCAGGCATGCGAGCGCTCCCCATAGAAATGAATGGACAGACACTTCCCATTCATTTCTATGGGAGCCGGCATGCGAGCGCTCCCTATAGAAATGAATGGAAAAAAGCAGTCCATTCATTTCTATGGGGAGCGCTCGGATGCCGGCTCCCATAGAAATGAATGGGAAGTGTCCGGCAGCCCTGCTGTCACGCCGGCCTGAAACAGAACGTGAAACTTACCCAGCGGTGCAGGGCGGGCGGGCGGGCATTCAGGCCTCCTCTGCCTCCGATGTTCCGTCCTTCTCCTCCGGCACTCGCTGATAATGGCCGGGGCGCATGCGCAATATCATAATGCTTCTACTGCGCATGTGCCCTGGCCATTATCAGCTTGCGAGCGCCGGAGGAGGACGGAACATCGGAGGAAGAGGAGACCTGAATGCCCGCCCACCCTGCACCACTCGGTAAGTTTCACATTCTGTTTCAGGCTTTTATTTTAAAACGGGGGGGTAGTTTAATCTAACGTTTACGGTTGGGCTCTATCAGCATGATTTTGCTGATAGAGCCCCTCCTCGCCTGCTGAGCGCTTCCAATAGAAGCGGCTGGCACGCGGGGGGTTAAGCGGCCGCTGGCAAAGTCTGCCTGCCGCCGCTTTCAATAAGATATAATGCGCACCGGACTGCTGCTTATAGTCCGGTGCGCCTTATATATGAACCGAGACGGACTATAAGGCGCTCATGGGTAATGCGGCTTATAGTCCAGTGCGCCTTATAGTCCGTAAAATACGGTAAGCTTGTAACATGTTTTTCTATTTATTTTTCAGCCACTCGGAGACTTTCTCCTCATTTTCACTCCTTCTCCGCGTACAAATTAAATTTATATCCATAAAGGTAAATCACTGTATATTATTCACTATGTCACAATTGTTCACAGTCTGATCTTTGTCAGTCTGCAAACGTGTACATATTATTTTTCACAGCTGGGGGTTTGCAACAATGTACGGCTCAGTTCACATCTGCGTTCAGTATTTCGTTTGGGGATTCCGCTTGGGAACCCCCTGAAGGGAAACCTATACGCATTGACAAGCGGTGAGCAATGAAAGCACACGGACCCCATAGACTATAATAAGAATGAGGACCAACCATGGGCAGGTCGAATAGCACGGGAACAACCACACATCGCCCGAAGTGGGCCAAATAAGACAAACATGCATCATAGTTATTTATGATGCTCCGCGCGTCCGAATGACCCAATCGCTACAGTACGGAACTGATACCGTAGTGATCGCATCGTTCACAAGCTCTCTGCATCAAAACTGACTATGATGCAGTGACTGCAATGCACATGGCCAGGTTCAGTCCCGGAAATACAGCCCATGGGACTAGATCATGTGAAATGGCCCTAAAGCTTAAGGCCCCTTGCAAACGAACGTGGTACCGGATAGCACACTGACCCATGATTTTGCGGGCCGACAGTCCAGGTTCCAAAACCCAGGACAAGTCCTATTCCTATCTGGTGTGGCCGTGCTTCCATGATTCCTATTTATTGAACGAATGTGTCCCATTCAATCACAACCGGCCTAAGGCTGAGACAACATGTTGTGAAAAAGCGGTGTATTTTTTTGTCACTAGTCATTATTTATATAAGAATTTGGTTTCATTGTATTGTTTGTTACTGCAATTTTTCCTGCCTATGTGCAGTATGTTTCACCCATGTGTGAACTTCACATATTTTATGGATGGGGGTCCAATGGAATGTACTAAATCTTGTAGCACAATGGTATATTGTTATATTGTTACTTTACGCACCATACATATAAATAAAAGCAAACTAAGGGTTAGTTCACACGCAATTCCGCGTATGCATATTCCGTCGCGGCTGCACCCAGTGCAGTGCACGGCATCCCGTCGCAGCTTTCCGCTCCGGATTAGGCCCAAATGAATGGGCCTAGTCTGGAGCCTGCTGCTGCGAATCAGCCGCGGATTCTGCCGTGAGAAAGGGCAGCCTTCTTCTTTTTTCCGCTAGCGCCAACAAGAACGTTAGCGGTCTATATACACCACCATTGTCAGGGGACGGATTATGACGTGGATTCCGTGCCAAAATCCGCCCCCTCTTGCCCTGTGTGAACGGGGCCTAACCCATTAGGCATCCCCAAGTCCGAAAAATGCCAGAACTATTAAAATATAAAAACATTTGCCACATATGGTGCATTCCATAGGGGAAAAGAAATCAAAATGGCTAAATTGTCATTTATACATTTGCACAAATTAATACGATGAAAGATTAAAAAAAAAAAAAATTCATGGCTGTTAGAATGTGACCATTCTAAGAAATGTTTTTTTTCCTTAAAAATTTTGAATTTTTATAAAGGTATTAAAATATGGAAAAAAAAAACTATATATACTCGAGTATAAGCCGACTTTTTCAGCACAGTTTTTATGCTGAAAGGGCCCCCCTCCGCTTATACTTGAGTCAGGGTCCACGGAGCACAGATAACAAAGGAGAGGTCCTTTAGTGCTACTGCTCTGTGATTGGCGTGTCATGTAAGGTCACGTGACTGTGATGTCATCAAAGGTCCTGTAGCCACTGGTATGTAACATCTGCAGATAAGTCAGTGGCCATTATGTGCAGGATTCATTGTGTCTTATAGAAGATGTCTGTCGTATGGAGGAGAGGAAGCTACAGTAAAGTGAGAGTAACACACAGGTACCTGCTGGGGTTACTATCCCATGTAATGTCAGGCATTTGGGGTTATTAATTTAGTTTCAGTCAGTGGCATAACTACCGCCATAGCAGCAGAGGCAGCTGCCACAGGGTCTGGGACATTAGGGGCCCGGTGACAGCCGCTACCGCTGCTATCATTATACTCAGGTCTTTTCGGACCCCCGAGTATAATGATTGGCGGACTGGGATGGGTAAGAAACATAAAAAACACTGTTACTTACCTCTCCACGATCCTGCCAGGCCTCCTTCTTGACATTCTTTCTGACGTCTCTGACGTCACATGAACCCGGCCTGCGTCCTGGGTCATGTGACGACCGACGTCATTGAACAAGGACGGCAGCGGAGAAGACAGCGTAGGAGCCGGGGGACAGGTAAGAAACAGTAGTTTTTTATGTTTTTATTCCCCTGTGTCTACGATTATGAAAAGACCCCAGAGTATAATAATTGTTTATGGCTGTCCACAGTGGGACATAATACTGTGTGCAGGGGCCACTATGGGGGATAATACTGTGTGGAGGGGCCACTTTGGGGGATAATACTGTGTGGAGGGGCCACTATTGGGGATAATACTGTGTGCAGGGGCCACTATGGGGTATAATACTGTGTGCAGCAGCCACTATGGGGCATAATACTGTGTGCAGGGACCACTATGGGGGATAATACTGTGTGCAGGGGCCACTATGGGGGATAATACTGTGTGCAGGGGCCACTATGGGGGATAATACTGTGTGCAGGGGCCACTATGGGGGATAATACTGTGTACAGGGGCCACTATGGGGGATAATACTGTGTGGAGGGGCCACTATGGGGGATAATACTGTTTGCAGGGGCCACTATGGGGCATAATACTGTGTGGAGGGGCCACTATGGGGCATAATCCTGTTTGCAGGGGCCACTAAGGGACATAATACTGTGTGCAGGGGCCACTAATGGGGATAATACTGTGTGCAGGGGCCACTATGGGGGATAATACTGTGTGCAGGGGCCACTATGGGGCATAATACTGTGTGGAGGGGCCACTATGGGGGATAATACTGTGTGCAGGGGCCACTATGGGGGATAATACTGTGTGGAGGGGCCACTATGGGGGATAATACTGTTTGCAGGGACCACTATGGGGGATAATACTGTGTGGAGGGGCCACTATGGGGCATAATACTGTGTGGAGGGGCCACTATGGGGGATAATACTGTGTGCAGGGGCCACTATGGGGGATAATACTGTGTGGAGGGGCCACTATGGGGGATAATACTGTGTGCAGGGGCCACTATGGGGGATAATACTGTGTGGAGGGGCCACTAAGGGACATAATACTGTGTGCAGGGGCCACTAAGGGACATAATACTGTGCGCAGGGGCCACTATGTAACTCCATGTGCCTCACATTAATAGCAGTTAACCCCATCATGTCCCTAATATTAACCCTTGTGTGCCCCATATAAGGGTTACTAATATGTGAGACACATGGGGGTACTAATAAAGGACCTTAATTATGAAGATACCTAATTATTACCTCCATATGTCCCACATAACAGTAACTCTTATGTGTGGCACACAGGGGGTTAATGTGAGGGACATGATGGGGTTAACTGCTATTACTGGTAAAGCTGACAATGCAATAAATTCAGCTTTCCAGCAGTATATAAGATGGTCAATGTTAAAGGACATGAAAGGTGCTCTTTAAATCTGCAGGGTTGCAGCATCAGGCAATCCCTCCAATTGTTTCAACCAGTGCTGTCACTTTTATAGGTCACAAGAAGCTGTTTGCAACTCACTTGAATGGGGATGAGATACAATGTAAAGCCCATCCTTTGTGCAATGTATAGCGCTGTGCTTGGTAAGCAATAAAACGGGTGAATGTGGTGTTAAGGGTATTGCTGCGGCCTCTTCAGATAGCTGATTGATGTATATGTCAGGTGTCAGAGACTGACTGATATTGATGACCTACCCTAACACTACCTGTTTATCTTACGTAGACAAGATGATTGAGCTCAGTAGTTTTTCTGTTTATTGTATACATCTGTATAAATAGAATTGTATATACTGTACATGCACTTTGTTCCCTTTATACCTTTGTCTTGCAGGTTGTCTGGACATAGAGTTGCAATGTCATATGGTGATGCCACTGCAATTTGAGCAATGACAACCTTGCTGGCAGCGGAAATATGAAAAAGGTGGGTAAGTCCTGTCCTCATGGAATTGACATGTACAATGATGCCAATGCACTGTCCCATCCCACCGTTAGCAGCTGGCAGGAATAGGAAGGGGATATTAAAGGCATAGAGGGAAGGATTGGTGCCAATAGCAATGAAGGAAGTGTATATGGCCCATGTCCTGTGCCTAGTGGTGATAATGCTGGCCTAATATTTAGGCATTTTGAAAGCTTGTATAGACTAAAATACAATGGTGTAACTAGAAGTGGCAAAGCCCCAAAGCAAACATTATAATCTGAGACCCAGGGGAGGATACAAACATAAAAAATACTGTTGCTTGCCTCTCCTGGGCTACGGCGCACTCCCCTCTGATGTTGGCCATCTTCAATGATGGAAGAGATCTCACTTGAGCTGGGACTTGCGTTGTGACGCATAAGAATGCAAGCCTGGCCCACCTGACTTCACCATATACGCCTGAAGACTTCCGGAGCCCAAAAGAGGTAACAGTGTTTTTTTATGTTCCTCCACCCCCCCTGGGCCTCCGATCATTAGACTCCCCCCCCCCCTAAGTATAATGATAGCGATGTTTGTGAGGTTCGCTGACCCGCAGCCTAACTTGCCGATCCCAGCTCCTGCTGAAAGCCGTCTCCACAAAAGGGGAAGCGCCAGCAGCTGTGAACAGGAGCCAGGATGGGTAAGTAAATAGGGTCCGTCACCGTTCTGCAGTGGTAGCAGCTGCCACCGAGCCCCCTGATGTCCTGGGCACTGAGGCAGCTGCTAGTTACATCCCAGCTAACATATTAGGAGTGGTACCTGGAAGATGTGACATGGACCTATAGGGGTCTGTGCAAAGGGTTACTTGGCACATCAGACTGAACTTCTGTAGGTCCTAATCTTTCAATGATCAAGGCAGCGTCTTCATTTGAGCAGAAAGGGAACCACTCAAATAACACCTATTGGTGCATTTATATTTAAAGAGGACCTGTCACCTAGTCTGACACAGTCCACAAGTCTACATTATCTAATAGGAGCTGTCACCCAGAGCAATTTGGTGTTTTCTTTATCCAAATCTGTTAAGTCATTCCAAAGATATAAGTCCTTTTAGTACTGATGTAAATTAGGTATACTAGCCAAGTGGCCGGTTACACTAATTTCTTTGGAGGCGGGGTTTTGGTGTGCTGTATGTCATGCAGTGTCGCCGCCCACATGGCAGTATATCCTAATTTGCATCAACACTGAAAGATTTTAGATTTTAAGGCACTAAACGCCAAACTTGTCATTGGGCTTTTCAGACATGGTGATAGGTCCTCTTTTAAAGGGATTGTCCATACGGGATTAGTCCTGTCCATATCTGTCTCGGCCATATGAGTACATAGAAGCTTCTGGTAGAGAATCCTGTGCATTCCCATTACTGTGATCTCTGTAAGTTTGCTTAACGTGCTGAATCTCACACAGCGGACAAGTCGTCTTCTTTCCACACCATAGAGCACGCTTGAATTTGCATCCTTTCTGAACATAAGACCTCTGTTCTGCCTCCTCTAGGCAAGGACTATTCTGCACTGCTGGCACTTCTGCACAGAGTCTCCATTCACTCTACACAGCACCTAATGCATTTGCATGCAGTGAATCATTGTGTTGCAAAACCAAACATCCCTGTTCAGGGTAGGGAATTCAGGCTGGTGGGGGGAATAGACAGAAGGGAAACAGTTTATGTATGCGGTATCAGGTTTTAGAAGCCATTAAAATATACACAGTAGCTGGCGAATAAATGTCAAGTGGCCCCTGCAGGCAATTCATTACCCTAATGTGTCAGCCACTACAGAGAGGGTGCTGGGTGACCAAACGGAAAGCCAAATTGCTTTGTGGAATGTGATTTCAGCATTGGTGGTCTGTAAAATTTACATGAATTTAATATAAGCTTTATTTTACCCAGATGTGATAGAAGGAATCATTGTCAATCATGTGTAACTTATCACAACCATTACTAATAAAGGTTATCAGTTACCAGTGGCGTAACTACCGGGGAGGCAGCTGCCACAGGGCCCAGGACATTAGGGGGCCCGGCGACAGTTGCTACTGCTGCGTTTTTTTTTTTTTTTAATAGGCCGTTACCTTTTCAGACCCTCGAGTATAATGATCGAAGGCCCGGGAGAGTTAAGCGAACATAACAAAAAGTGTTACTTACGTCTCCACGCTCCGCGAAGGCTTCGGGGACTACTTGTGTGACGTCTCAGACGTCACATGACCGGGGCCTGCGTCCTTATGCGTCGCGACGCAGGCCCCCCGGTCACATGACGTCCCTGACGTCATTGAAGATAGCCGACAGCAGGGAGTGCAGGGATAGGTAAGTAACAGTTTTTATGTTTGTATCCCCCTCTCGGTCTCCGATTATTATACTCTGGAGTCTGAAAAGACCCCAGAGTATAATAATTGTTAGTGGGTGTCCACAATGGAGCATGATACTGGGTGATGGGGCCACTATGGGGCATAATACTGGGTGATGGAGCCACTATGGGGTATAATACTGGGTGATGGGGCCACTGTGGGGCATAATATTGCGTGATGGGGCCACTATAGGGCATAATACTGCATGATGGGGCCACTATGGGGCATAATACTGAGTGAAGGGGCCACTACTGCTAGCTCTGCTCATGCCGAGCCGTACATGCGGGTACTTTCCATTCACTTCAAAGGGATTGCTCGTAGTGAAAAAAGCAGCCCATTCATTTCTATGGGGAGCGCTCGTATGCCGGCTCTCATAGAAATGAATGGAAACTGCTTTATACGCCGCTGATTCTGAACGTGTTTTACGTTCAGAATAAGCTGGCGTTTACGTAGTGTGAATGAGCCCTACACGTGTAAAAATACACGTGTAAAAATAAGACTCCCATTGACTTCAATGACATTTTACAGGCGTATTTTTACAATGGGATAGCAAAATTTACAAGTGTAATTTTACTCTACAAAATAAGCTAGCGTTTAATTAGTGTGAACTTACCCCTCGAGTCACAAAAAATTGAGTTTTAATCATAGGATCCCTTTAAAATGTCACAATTTTTGCATTAGAGTTCTAATTTATCATAGCCTCAATAAATCCACTCCATAGCTTTTTATTTTTCCTTTTGCCATAACTGTAAGGGACATGATTTTTTGCAGGATGAGTTGTAGTTTTAATGGCCTCATTCACTATAGATTGCAATAAATTGAGAAACTTAAAACACACAAAAGAAAATCAATCTCGCAATTTTTTTGAGTTTTAACTTTGGGACATTCACTGTACAGCAGCAGGTTTCATATATTCAGAGCATCAGAAATGTTACTGCCTTAGCAAATTTAGGCTCCATTCCCAGGGAGAAACGCGCCGCTCATTCTGACATGTAAACACGTGTCAGAGTGAGCACTGTAAAACTGAATCCCATTGACTTCAATGGGTGCCATCTTAAGCCTCCTCAATTGGAGCCTTTTTAACCCATTGATTTCTATGTGTAGCGCGCGTAAGACGGCACCCATTGAAGTTAATGGGATTCTGTTTTACAGCGCTCACTCTGACACTTGTTTATGTGTCAGAATGAGTGGCGTGTTACTCCTTGGCTATTTTTTTTTACTACTTTTAAAGGATTTTTGGAAGAAGAAGCTATGTTTTGAGGTTTTTGAATTTTCCGTTATTGGAGCTGTGTATTGGGAGTACATATGACTTTTTAATCCTATGTGTGACTAATGACATAATATAGTTTGGAGTTCTGGACGCAGCAATTTCAATTAGGTTTATTTTCTAAATTGTTTAAAATTGTTGGTTTATATAATAAAAAATGTATTTCCTGTTCTGTGTTGAAGAAAAAAATAGATCCATAGTAGAACTTGAACATATAATAGCTATTATGTACTGCAACACTTCTACAGGGTGTAGTGGGAGTACTAAGATGGCAGACCTGGGCTTAGTATCTTGAGTACAGGGTGTAGTGGGAGTACTAAGATGGAAGATCTGGGCTTAGACTCTTGACTACAGGGTGTAGTGGGAATACTAAGATGGCAGGTCTGGGCTTAGTCTCTGGACTACAATAATAATTATTCTGTACTCCGTGTTGGCGATCAAGTGATAGAGGGACCCCTTTCCTTCTCTCTAACCACATAAAGTGTATAATTCCAGCTGTATATGAAGCTGCTCCTGAGTTCACTCCATACACTTCAAGGGAGCAATTGACTTACATGTACATCATAGCCATATAAGTGGAAATATCATCACTTCCTACAGTTTAGGTGAAATACTGTATATCATCCTGAAAACTTACATACTACAATCATTTTGGTTACAATGATCGTTTACCCTCTAACAAATAGCGTGAGGTTTGCTGGTCTCAAACTCTGAATGCAATTAAAGAGATTTTCCTATTAGGGTAAAAAGACCTCATATAGATGGGTACCCACATTTGGGACCTATTCTACCAACAAGCAGCAGTTCTCTATGTATATCTGAATGATCCTGAATGATCATCCGTCGACTTTGACAGTACACCATGAGTTGCGGGGGCAGTTCTTTTCTGTCTTCACACATCCAAACCAGCTTATGAAATGCTTCAGGCAAGAGTGGCAGCAGAAAAGCATATAGCTAGGCATCACAAGTTTCAGAGTGACAGCGTAAGAGAGTATATACTCCAAATAGGTACTCTACCTATTTGGAATATACACTGTCTTATGTTGTCCCTTTTCTGTCTTCACACAGTGAATGGAGAGGGGAGGGGTTTATACTCCTCGCAGCCTGTACACACATCTTCATACTGTTGCTCACTGCAAAGGACTGAAGATTCTTTAAATCTCACAGCTTACAATGTTAAAAGTAAAGTGCTCTACGTACTTGTATTCACTTGTGTCACTACAGATTAAATATTATTCACAGGCAACAGCTTTCCTGATTGTACTCATAGATTTCTCTCTCCCTTTGGCATCCCTGAATGTATTTGCCCTATCATTACAATCCAGTATTCCTGGATCTTCGATATTATGACCACTTGGGCTTTTCTCAGCTATTTGTTTGCTATTGTACAGTTACTCCAAGAAGAATGGCAGACCAGAAATGGATAGGGGAGAAGAATGCAGACTGCTCCTTATTATACACGCTCATGGCCTGAGTGGGATACGTAACACTTGTTTCAGCCCTAATGTAATTATTAGTTGCACAAAAAATGATAGGACACGATGTATGAAGGCTTATATAGTCCTAGAACAGACTGCAAGACCCTGCACATATTTCATCTATAAGGGAAAACTCAGGTACCCTTTAATAAAAACAAACTGCCGGGTTTTCATCTCCTGTCTGCAGAAGACGGAAACCTACAAAGCGGAGACCGGACGCAGATGTGAACCCGCCCTCAGTCAATTACTGTCACTGGTATTGGTCAAGTTGGCAGTTCCTTTGTTTTGGGGACCAGGAGGTAGAGTCCACTAGAGATGTGATCAGAATCGGAGGGGCACAGAGAGGGGACTACAGCTTTTTTATTTTTCTATGCCATTAATAAACTAAAGAATATAGTTCAGACAAACTCTTAACTTTTACAACCTTTTGTTTTCTTCCCTAAGGTTTACCCTTGTAGTATTCCTTGTCTGCAGCCGGAGTAATTATATACTACTTACTTCAGCTACTCATTAAGAGGTTCTAAAATTTTCTGCAAATAAACCTTCAAATTATATGACCAGAAGTATTTTAGCTACTTCTCAATTAACCCGAGGCCTGGATCTGAAATGAGAAATTGGATGTAATATATAATTAAAGCTAAAAATGTACTATATGTCCTCAACTAGTAGTAAGAGAGATGTAGGCATTGTCTTATACAAAGGAGATCCTCTCACTAAAAAATAGAGTTAGAGGTTGACCCAATTAAATGTATTTTTATATATTTAATAATGTATAGTAACATCACCTAGAAAATAGTCATCTCAACCCATGAACAGTACAGGATAATACACACAGTGATGTCACAGTACAGGGATAATACACACAGTGATGTCACTGTACAGGGATAATACACACAGTGATGTCACAGTACATGGATAATACACACAGTGATGTCACAGTACAGGAATAATACACACAGTGATGTCACAGTACGGGGATAATACACACAGTGATGTCACAGTACAGAAATAATACACACAGTGATGTCACAGTACAGGATAGTACACACAGTGATGTCACAGTACAGGGATAATACACACAGTGATGTCACTGTACAGGGATAATACACACAGTGATGTCACAGTACATGGATAATACACACAGTGATGTCACAGTACAGGATAATACACACAGTGATGTCACAGTACAGGAATAATACACACAGTGATGTCACAGTACAGGGATAATACACACAGTGATGTCACAGTACAGAGATAATACACACAGTGATGTCACAGTACAGGATAATACACACAGTGATGTCACAGTACAGGGATAATACACACAGTGATGTCACAGTACAGAGGTAATACACACAGTGATGTCACAGTACAGGATAATGCACACAGTGATGTCACAGTACAGGGATAATGCACACAGTGATGTCACAGTACAGAGGTAATACACACAGCGATGTCACAGTACAGAGATAATACACATGGTGATGTCACAGTACAGAGATAATACACACAGTGATGTCACAGTACAGGGATAATACACACAGCGATGTCACAGTACAGGGATAATACACACAGTGATGTCACAGTACAGACATAATACACACAGCGATGTCACAGTACAGGGAAAATACACACAGTGATGTCACAGTACAGACATAATACACACAGTGATGTCACAGTACAGAGATAATACACACAGTGATGTCACAGTACAGGGATAATACAGTGATGTCACAGTACAGGGATAATATACACAGTGATGTCACAGTACAGAGATAATACACACAGTGATGTCACAGTACAGAGATAATACACACAGTGATGTCACAGTACAGAGATAATACACACAGCAATGTCACAGTACAGGGATAATACAGCGATGTCACAGTACAGGATAATACACACAGTGATGTCACAGTACAGGGATAATACACACAGTGATGTCACAGTACAGAGATAATACACACAGTGATGTCACAGTACAGGGATAATACACACAGTGATGTCACAGTACAGAGATAATACACACAGTGATGTCACAGTACAGAGATAATACACACAGTGATGTCACAGTACAGGGATAATGCACATAGTGATGTCACAGTACAGGATAATACACACAGTGATGTCACAGTACAGGATAATACACACAGTGATGTCACAGTACAGGATAATACACACAGTGATGTCACAGTACAGGATAATACACACAGTGATGTCACAGTACAGGGATAATACACACAGTGATGTCACAATACAGGATAATACACACAGTGATTTCACAGTACAGAGATAATACACACAGTGATGTCAAAGTACAGAGATAATACACACAGTGATGTCACAGTAAAGGGATAATACAGTGATGTCACAGTACAGGATAATACACACAGTGATGTCACAGTACAGGGATAATACACACAGTGATGTCACAGTACAGGAATAATACACACAGTGATGTCACAGTACAGGGATAATACACACAATGATGTCACAGTACAGGGATAATACACACAGTGATGTCACAGTACAGGGATAATACACAATGATGTCACAGTACAGAGATAATACACACAGTGATGTCACAGTACAGGGATAATACAGTGATGTCACAGTACAGGATAATACACACAGTAATGTCACAGTACAGGGATAATATACACAGTGATGTCACAGTATAGAGGTAATACACACAGTGATGTCACAGTACAGGATAATACACACAGTGATGTCACAGTACAGGATAATACACACAGTGATGTCACAGTACAGGGATAATACACACAGTGATGTCACAATACAGGATAATACACACAGTGATGTCACAGTACAGGATAATACACACAGTGATGTCACAGTACAGGATAATACACACAGTGATGTCACAGTATAGGGATAATACACACAGTGATGTCACAGTACAGAGATAATACACACAGTGATGTCACAGTACAGGATAATACACACAGTGATGTCACAGTACAGGATAATACACACAGTGATGTCACAGTACAGAGATAATACACACAGTGATGTCACAGTACAGGATAATACACACAGTGATGTCACAGTACAGGATAATACACACAGTGATGTCACAGTACAGAGATAATACACACAGTGATGTCACAGTACAGAGATAATACACACATTATATCACACCATAGGAATAAGGCTGCAAAGAAAGGGATAACCAAAGGGTTTCATGTGAAAATGAAATGAATAGGGAGACTTAAACGTTTCTATATATCTTTTTATCAGCCTTACTTGTTGCCCCTTATGACTGAGTGTCTGCTAGCCTGGTAGTGAGGGACACATGTCCATGTCTACAGATCCATGGGTTACTGTGTGTCGGAAAGAGATTACCAATCTTTATGCTGAAAGGGTTATGCAATCCTCCAAGTGTCCACCAAAAATAAACCTTGAGATTTAATAGGAAGGATGAGTGTAAGGAGCCCCAGATATTGCAGTTGGCAGCACTGTTTACAGCCATTGCATCAGTGGAGAGCCGCAGTGGAGTAGCTTTAAAGCAGTTCATTATTTCTGATATTCCAGCACTTTGTTGGGCCAAAACATGTCACTTTTTTAGAGTTTTACTGTATCATAAAATGGAAATTCATCAAAGAATCTGTTGTTTGCATCACCTACAAACATTCAGGTCTTCAGGAATTTTGGCTGTCAATTTTGGATTCACTTAGAAGGAATAACAAACGTCTACTTCTGCTCTTCCAGGAGGTACAGCTGGCTTATAAGGCATTTTTCTGACTTATCAGTATCACCCACAAGAGCATTATTTCTCTGCAAATATTATAGGTTTTTGTATCACTTCGAACCACACTACTAAGGGGAAACACTCTTCCCCCTAAAAAAAACGACGCATAAGGAAGCCCTTACCGATGTGACTTCTGGGACGTTACCAAGTAGGCTTGAAGTCTTCTGCTTCAGACACATTTATGCCGGAAAGCTTAAAGTCATTTTGCAGTTATGCCGGAACTGAGTTTCAGCACGTTCCAGCCCAATTTAACCATTGTATATATATCCATATGATATACCATACTATTATTTTTTTCAGAGCACCAGTAGTTACTGTGCTGTAAATTTGGGGGTGTACATACAGTACACAAAATATGCAAAACAGGTTCAATATGTACAGTGACCGACTGGTACAGTGAGATAGATGGCCCTGCCCACAAGGGTTTACAATCTATGAGGGAAGAGGATAGACAATAGGTCGGGGTAGACGCTGTTCAGATGGTGGTGTGGTGGCAGTAGGGTTATTGGAGGTTGTAGGCATTCCTGAAGGAGTGAGTCTTAAGAGTCCTCTTGAAGCTTGTGATTGTGGGGGACATCTTGTGTTGTGGTAACAACTAGACTGAGAGGAATTTTATAGCCGCTGCACGAGTTTTGGGGGAACTCTCTGAGGGCTGCATTTTGCATACGGTACTACGCTTAAGATGGAGGCTGCAATGTGTTTATGGAGACACTCTATATGGAAAAATTTGTTGCTGCAGTAGTCTGTATGTATGAGAGCATTCTATGGCTGAACCCATACACTATACAAGTTTGGGAGACCTGTACTATTGGTAAGGTCAGAGTCGCGTTTATGAATAAATGACCAATAATCCTGGGTAACTGTCGTTGTCCTAATTAATTAGGCTGAGTGCCAGGCGCTAAAGAACTCACACCACTCTATGTATTGGTATTCGTTCTTCTCTCAGCAAAAGAATGTGTGCTGAGCACTTTTTTATTGAGATCATGGGGGTTAAATAGTAGCAGAGAAAGTAAGAGAGAGAACAGCGTAAATTTTCATATTCATTCCTGATTGGTATGGTACATCTCAATAAAATAGAAAAAGAAAATTTAAGCAGTTCCATATATAGCCAGCTGCTCCCGGTCCTGCGTGGTGACCTTCGGAGATGTCTTCTGGTGGCAAGCCAAGCATTTGTTTTTTCTTGCACTCTGAAGTACAGGTGTCATCTTCTTCTCAACGTATCACTATATCCTGGTTTCAAGCATAAGCAACTATATCTAGCGTTCAACTTTTAAGGATGACAATGTTTTATACATTACATGATTATAAACTTTGCTTCATTTAAAACATGGTCTCAAGAGTCCTCTCATAGGGGAGAGGAATGGATTTTAGAAGTATCACATTTGCATTTACGTGACACCTACGTGTGCACATTAATGCGTACGTATGGAATGTGACCGTCATCTGAGAAACATTGTTTTCTAACCTCCTACTAATAGAAATACCTACAGCCCGAGTGACAGCCAAAACTAATTGAACTGACTCGGACTCTCTTACCTATACACAATATTGTCTCTAATTTTTCAATTTCGCTATGTACTTTTCCCCTACTGCCTTCAGCTTCTCATTTCCAGCAGCTCATGACATCACCGGAATCGCAATAAGCGGACACTGAAGTTTTCCAACTCTTTCTTTCATCCAGCTTAATTTAACCCCGTAACATCCCATATTAAGTAGTAACGCTGCACGAGGCGTGCATTCTGTGGATATTTCAGGAAAAAGAAGAGAAAAACATTCAGTGAAATGTAGAGGGAAAAAAAAGTGACATTTGGAAAAAAAAAGACATAAAAAAAAGCACATTAGCCTTCTGCCAAAAGGGGCCGGGTCGGCTCCTAGTTTTACCAAAAGAGTATTCTCCTTGTTCTGGGTATGAAAAAGGCTTTGTAAAGCAAAAGCAAGGGCTCAGTCAAGCTCTGTCACTGCCTTAGATTCCAAGAGACAGAGGTACAATTTAAAGACCCCTTTGCAGAACTTCCCCCGCATACATAAACACACACGTACACACTTCCTGACATCCACTCTAAACTTCTTAAACCCCCTTTTCTTTAGCGATTCACATTTATCATCCGTATCGATGTTCTCTTAAATTTTCATTATTCAAGCAGATTAAATGTGGAAATTACAGCCAAGTTCGCATAGGACAGTTTGTTGCATTTTTTTTTATTTTTAGACAAATCTAAGGGTGACTCCTAAAGGGAGGAAATGTAAAGTAAAGTCTTCGAGTTTACTTGGATTTGCTTCTTGTTATGACTAAAATAATATATCACTAACTGGGCCATTTATTCCCTGGACTGAAGCGAAGAGTAGGAAATGGATGAAAAACTAGGAAAAAAAAAATTGAGGAAATTCTCTAGAATATTTCTGTTAAAGACCACATTATAGTACTTTATGCTATGTGTGGAGAAGTTAGCTCGGTAGAAGCAGTGGTGCGGACCCAAACAGTCAAGACGGGGACACAAAATGTGACGTAAACTGGATTATTTAGAAAAAACAGGAAGATAAATTTTGACTTCAGGTACAAAATGAGACTTCAGACAAAAAATAAAAAACCTGCTCGTTTGAGCAACTAACTAAACAGAACTGGTAACCTAACTATACATACTATACAAATATTCACTGCGCTTAACCCGTTAGTGTTCGGCGCTTACACGCATTCCTATGGCAGCGAGGTATTTGATCGAATACTACTCGCTCATCTCTAATGACTATATTATAGGCATATCATGGAAAATTTTACCAGACAGAAAAATCCCCCCCGCAAAAAAAAAAGTGATAAATGTCTGCAAGACAAAATGCAGTGTTTGGGGCTAGACACCCAGTAACAGTCAGGTTTTATAAGCTGCATATTATGTCAAAAATTGTGACAGTCATAACCTGCTGAAAGGTGATGTAAGTGAATGGTAAAAAAAAAAGATGATTTAAATGGAAGCAAGAAAAAAAAGAGGTTAAACATTTGCAGATTTTTCCAAGTTTGAGTCCACAGAAGTACGAGCATCCTGTCTATCATCTTTCTATTAAGTAAAGGGGAGGATATTTGTATAGATGTTTGAGCTACAATAATTGCATGGAAACAGAGCAGGCCCTTTCCTCAGATGAATCCGGCTCACCCAGTTATTTTCTTAATGAGCCAAAATAAAGTTGTTTCATAGAGGTAGCTTTTGGAAATTTCTACAGACATGAGCTTGGCACAGCTTGTTCGAATATGTGCCATCCGGCTTCTGGGAAACACAAGTGACCGGCCAGTCTCAGAACAGAGCAGTGTCTTCATGGGGGCAGATTCAGACTTAATGTACATTGGTCTAGTAGACCAGCCGGCCCTAAGATTGGGTAAACTATTATCATTACCCTAAAGTACTATCTATTCCCATATAATTTTATTAATGATTAGTGATGAGCGAGTAGTATTCGATCGAATACCTCGCCGGCATAGGAATGCGTGTAATCGGCCGAACACCAATATTCGAAGAGTCTAACCCCTTGGTGTGCGGCCGATTACACGCATTCCTATGCCAGCGAGGTATGCTATGCTTATCACTATTAATGACACATAGATATCCTCATGCGCTATATCAGCCTTAGCAGTGCACATAGAGTTTCAATATAATAGACCCAATACAAATTCTTATAATTTCACATCCGGGATCATTTGTTCTGCCATAGCTTCTATTTTGATTGTTTCGGGGTCTCCTTCCAGTCCCTACTTCCTGGTCTTTTTCAACATGGAGATCTGATGATGCATAAACTGACATAGGCTCCTTGTGTCCATAGAAATACCAAAATTTGTGTCCCCAAAATATTCAAAAATTCAAAAATAAAGTCAACCCATATTATTAGTCAATCTTTTTCAAATCATTAAATAGTTTTTGAAGATCGTCTCACGTGCGCCCGGTCTCCGCTTTGCAGGTTTCCGTCTTCTGCCCGAAAAACTGGACAGGAGACGGAAACCAGCAGGCAGTGTTCAAACCCATTCACTTGAATGGGTTTGCAAAGTGTCCGCCCGTGATCGTCTTCTGGTCGAAACATGCAGAACTTTGTGTCCGGTTAAGAAAAAAACTGAGTCGCTGCAGAGATCAAAAAACGCTCAGGGCTGGACACTGACTGCCGGGTTTCCGTCTCCTGTACAGTTTCTCGGGCAGAAGACGGAAACCCACAAAGCGGAGACCGGGCACAGGTGTGAACCCGCCCTAAGTTAAAACAGATACAGTCCTATGAAAAAGTTTGGGCACCCCTATTAATCTTAATCATTTTTAGTTCTAAATATTTTGATATTTGCAACAGCCATTTCAGTTTGATATATCTAATAACTGATGGACACAGTAATATTTCAGGATTGAAATGAGGTTTATTGTACTAACAGAAAATGTGCAATATGCATTAAACCAAAATTTGACCGGTACAAAAGTATGGGCACCTCAACAGAAAAGTGACATTAATATTTAGTAGATCCTCCTTTTGCAAAGATAACAGCCTCTAGTCGCTTCCTGTAGCTTTTAATCAGTTCCTGGATCCTGGATAAAGGTATTTTGGACAAACAATTCAAGTTCAGTTAAGTTAGATGGTGGCCGAGCATGGACAGCCCGCTTCAAATCATCCCACAGATGTTCAATGATATTCAGGTCTGGGGACTGGGATGGCCATTCCAGAACATTGTAATTGTTCCTCTGCATGAATGCCTGAGTCGATTTGGAGCTGTGTTTTGGATCATTGTCTTGCTGAAATATCCATCCCCGGCGTAACTTCAACTTCGTCACTGATTCTTGAACATTATTCTCAAGAATCTGCTGATACTGAGTGGAATCTATGCGACCCTCAACTTTAACAAGATTCCCGGTGCCGGCATTGGCTACACAGCCCCAAAGCATGATGGAACCTCCACCAAATTTTACAGTGGGTAGCAAGTGTTTTTCTTGGAATGCTGTTTCTTTTTGGACGCCATGCATAATGCCTTTTTTTTTTTTATAACCAAACAACTCAATCTTTGTTTCCAAAATGAAGTTGGCTTCTCCAAATGTGCTTTTGCATACCTCAGGCGACTCTGTTTGTGGCGTGCTTGCAGAAACGGCTTCTTTCTCATCACTCTCCCTGACAGCTTCTCCTTGTGCAAAGTGCGCTGTATTGTTACCGATGCACAGTGACACCATCTGCAGCAAGATGATGCTGCAGCTCTTTGGAGGTGGTCTGTGGATTGTCCTTGACTCTTCTCACCATTCTTCTTCTCTGCTTTTCTGATATTTTTCTTGGCCTGCCACTTCTGGGCTTAACAAGAACTGTCCCTGTGGTCTTCCATTTCCTTACTATGGTCCTTACAGTGGAAACTGACAGGTTAAATCTCTGAGACAACTTTTTGTATCCTTCCCCTGAACAACTATGTTGAACAATCTTTGTTTTCAGATCATTTGAGAGCGGGCTGTCCATGTTCGGCGACCATCAAACTTAACTGAACTTGAATTGTTTTGTAGAAAGAAATGGTCCAAAATACCTTCATCCAGGATCCAGGAACTGATTAAAAGCTACAGGAAGCGACTAGAGGCTGTTATCTTTGCAAAAGGAGGATGTACTAAATATTAATGTCACTTTTCTGTTGAGGTGCCCATATTTTTGCACCGGTCAAATTTTGGTTTAATGCATATTGCGCATTTTCTGTTAGTACAATAAACCTCATTTCAATCCTGAAATATTACTGTGTCCATCAGTTATTAGATATATCAAACTGAAATGGCTGCTGCAAACACCAAAATATTTAGAACTAAAAATGATTAAGATTAATAGGGGTGCCCAAACTTTTTCATAGGACTGTATTTAGATACTTATGTATACTTATGGCCCAAGTGCGTAATGTCAGCAAAGATGTTTGAGTCAAAATAACAATAGAATACCAAGCAATAAAAATGTCTCTAAAAACACAGAAATCACTACTAGCCCATATAGCAGCAAAGAAACTTCCAGGGCGCCACCTCAGGCCTCACTCACGTTCTGCTATCAATTTATATAGGGGAAGGAAAGTTTATATAGACAAAGCTATAGCTCTAAAAAACAATAACCAATGAAAAAACCTACCATCAAATCAATCAACGAAACCAGGTTATAATTTGCATAAGTATACTACAGAAATTGGTTGCACATGTTGCATGGCTCATATACGTTCCCCCCCCATACAGATGGCTAATCTACACTGGGTCAGGCATCCATTAGACACCCACCATGTACAAAGCATGATATATGTCACCACTACCTCCAGAACCAGGCACAGCATATGTGGCCTGTCGATCCAGAGACTGTGCAGTGGCCATATTTGATGTGGGAAAAGTGCCCATACTATATATTTGTTTAATAACTTGATTATAATATAAATAAGATACCTGGTCGAATCGGAAAGGAGTAAAAGCAGTCATAAAGTGAAAAATATAATACTTCATTAAAAAAATAAAAAAAATATATATACACACACACATATATATATATATATATATATATACACTCACCGGCCACTTTATTAGGTACACCTGTCCAACTGCTCGTTAACACTTAATTTCTAATCAGCCAATCACATGGCGGCAACTCAGTGCATTTAGGCATGTAGACATGGTCAAGACAATCTCCTGCAGTTCAAACCAAGCATCAGTATGGGGAAGAAAGGTGATTTGAGTGCCTTTGAACGTGGCATGGTTGTTGGTGCCAGAAGGGCTGGACTGAGTATTTCAGAAACTGCTGATCTACTGGGATTTTCACGCACAACCATCTCTAGGGTTTACAGAGAATGGTCCGAAAAAGAAAAAACATCCAGTGAGTGGCAGTTCTGTGGGCGGAAATGCGTTGTTGATGCCAGAGGTCAGAGGAGAATGGCCAGACTGGTTCGAGCTGATAGAAAGGCAACAGTGACTCAAATAGCCACCCGTTATAACCAAGGTAGCCAGAAGAGCATCTCTGAACGCACAGTACGTCGAACTTTGAGGCAGATGGGCTACAGCAGCAGAAGACCACACCGGGTGCCACTCCTTTCAGCTAAGAACAGGAAACTGAGGCTACAATTTGCACAAGCTCATCGAAATTGGACAATTGAAGATTGGAAAAACGTTGCCTGGTCTGATGAGTCTCGATTTCTGCTGCGACATTCGGATGGTAGGGTCAAAATTTGGCGTCAACAACATGAAAGCATGGATCCATCCTGCCTTGTATCAACGGTTCAGGCTGGTGGTGGTGGTGTCATGGTGTGGGGAATATTTTCTTGGCACTCTTTGGGCCCCTTGGTACCAATTGAGCATCGTTGCAACTCCAAAGCCTACCTGAGTATTGTTGCTGACCATGTCCATCCCTTTATGACAACAATGTACCCAACATCTGATGGCTACTTTCAGCAGGATAATGCGCCATGTCATAAAGCTGGAATCATCTCAGACTGGTTTCTTGAACATGACAATGAGTTCACTGTACTCCAATGGCCTCCACAGTTACCAGATCTCAATCCAATAGAGCAGGGGTAGGGAACGTACGGCTCTCCAGCTGTTGCAAAACTACAACTCCCAGCATGCATACTTGCTCTGCTGTTCTTGGAACTCCCATGGAAGCGAATGGAGCATGTTGGGAGTTGTAGTTTCACAGCAGCTGGAGAGCCGAAGGTTCCCTACCCCTGCAATAGAGCATCTTTGGGATGTGGTGGAACGGGAGATTCGCATCATGGATGTGCAGCCGACAAATCTGCGGCAATTGTGTGATGCCATCATGTCAATATGGACCAAAATCTCTGAGGAATGCTTCCAGCACCTTGTTGAATCTATGCCACGAAGAATTGAGGCAGTTCTGAAGGCAAAAGGGGGTCCAACCCGTTACTAGCATGGTGTACCTAATAAAGTGGCCAGTGAGTGTATATATATTACACTAGCATTTGCCCACATCTTCGTCCACGTGTCGTTGTTGGGGACGATCCGCCAGCGCCAATGTGTTGACGGTGGTACATCTCTGTATATAAGCACGCACCCACCTCTCGGGTGCCCCCCTTTCCCCCCTCCCAAATCCCTCTCCCGTGCCCCCCCCCCCCTCCTGCTCGGCCTCGCCGTACACCCCCAAACCCCTCTCCCGTGCCCCCCTGCCCAAACTCCTCTCCCGCGTGGCCCCAGGGGTCCCCCAGCCCCCCCAAAGTCCTCTCCCGCCCCCCCCCCCCCACTCCCACTTGCCCCCAGTTAGCCCCCCGCTCCCGAACCCTACAGTACTACAGATACTCACACAGCCGGCACACCCAAGCCAGTTGTCATGCCCTGCACTGCCAGGCCGCCTGTTCGAGAGCTGTGAGTTGCTGCCATATTTTCCGGCTCCAAAACTGTCCACACCTGATCCTCTTGTCGTGCGCCGCACAGCCAGGCCGCATGTCCGCGTCGCTCTGGAGCTGCGAGTAGCCGCCATTTTCTCCGGCTCGCACTGTCCATAGGCCTGCCCACACAATGCCGCGATCCCATCGGAGACCGGCTTAAGGACCTGGGATGACGTCATCTCGGGTCCTCAAGCGTAGTCGGAGCATACGTTCAGCGCTATCGGGTAGTAATTTGGGGCATTTAGCAGCATATGAAGTATCCTATGTTTCCTTCCAGGTGACCATCTAGGTATGTGTGAAATGTCATCCAAATCCGTTCAGCCGTTTTGCCATGATTGAGGAGCAAACATACAAACATTCAAACTTTCACATTTATAATATTAATAGGATGCTTGTGTGTACCTTTCTGTGTTGTACTGTGGGTAGATTTTTACCTGTATCCATTGGCTGTCCACTGTCCCCTGTGAGAAAGACACCAGCTTCCCTCGCTTCCATTTCCAGTGGGCCGCGGGCCCCGTACCTTGCCGTTCGCGATCGCACTCCCTGCGACCACTATCATTATGCCCCTGGTCTCTGATAAACTTCTATTTTCCATGTTTTCTGATCTAACAATTAACCACTTCTGTGGCTCTAAGTAGTCAGATAGCCGGCCATCCCGTTGTAGCTTCATGAGATTTATAGCCGATGCCATAATACATCTAAATATCACATACATTGTATAGTTGGTGAGCTATAAGTTGAATGAATTTATATTGGCTGTGAGTCCCTGTAATGACATAAGAGCTATATTTATAGAGCGCGGGCAGTTTGCGGGGCAGCTGCTCATTCCGACACAAAACTGTCCAGTGTGCTGCATTTTATTTTTAGAGCTTTCTGTATTATTATTCTCTTTTTTTTCATTTTGGGCAGACCACTTGTTTACTGCCTCCCCAAATGACTGGGTACAAGGCTGTACAGTCTAGGCATTTATTCTCTACAGGAAAATGGGTTTCCTTATTTTGCAATGACTGTTGTTTGTTGAGTCTGGTGCGGTTTCATCATTTCGCTATTTCTGAAAGTGAAATGTCAGTAAATCATTTTCAATAGAAATTAAAGTTACAATACATTTTATCGTTATTCCAGCGGGTACAGCGGCAATTGGTAAACCTCTCCATCATAAGTAATATGTGTACTAAGCCTACGTGATAATATCCGTGTGTTACCTGTGCCCTCCACACAGTAAGTAAGCGGCCATTTTCTTGTGGCCTGTGGGTATGCGCAGTCAGTTCTCCCCAAGGCCTAGAAGTTTGACCCCCAGCGCCGGAAGAAGACGCGTGAAGAGGACATTCCAGAAGAAGATGGAGGCGGCGCTGGAGAGTTCTCTCGCAGCATTCTGGATGCCCCTAGTGCTGTTTGACTGCTGGGAACCGCCCCCGGTGCTGTGAGAGAACTCATTTGCATACCGATGAAAACCGGGATTTCTACCGAATGGCGGCGCAGAGTAGACATCTAAAGGTAGGAGAAGAATAGCCTTTCTTAAGGCTATTCCTACGTGTTAGTCACAAAAAATTTTAGGATCCCTTTAAATAAGACTATCATTCAGTTTTGACTACTGAATTCTTGCAAAACCAATTGTGGCTCAACATGAGATGGTGATATATCATTTCTAAGAAGCCTGGAATATACTTTCTTTGTGGTATTTCTTTATTTGCAGTCTGTAGGTACGCTTTCCATGGCCATCAGCACACTTACTTTTCACATGAGCTCATAATGAAGAACCTATAATGTTTCACATCAATGTGATTAGTCCTGAAATATTCATATATAACCTTGGCAATGGCATGACAAATTACCACTGGAAAGGCATTGGCGTTAACAGATTCCTGCGAGTCACTGAGCAGGAATTACCCTGGGTCACTGCTCAACACAATTCTGTTACACGGACTTGCAATTTACCCATCATCAGGTCTTCTGTTGCACATCTGAAAAGCTTGTGATGAAAGATTCTTTTTCTTTTATAATTTCGATGTGGGAGAATTTGTAGAATATACTGGGGGGAATTCATCAAATGGTTTCCGTAAAAAATGTTTTTAATTTGGGCCAAATTTCATTAGTACTTACTATTAGCTATCTTCATGAACACTTTCCGTTATTTCCTGACAAATGTGTGGTGGTCTGATAATATTTTCAGCTTCTTTACATAGAACTGAGAAATCAGCCAAATTCCCCAATTGCGCTTACTTCATACTCAGTGCCGCACCTCCCATGAGGCGACCTGAAGCGAGCGCTTCAGGCGGCACTATGCCAGGGCCTCAGGGAGGGCGGCATTTTTGCTAACCTAAGCCAGTCCAGGACAAGCTGTCCTGGACTGGCTTATCACCGAGCGGTGGTTTGGGGAGGCCGCTGGAGCAGCGTAGCTCCAGCGGCCTCCCCTCACGCTCAGGCAGAGAGCAGGCAGTCTCCGGGCCTACTCTCTGCCGGCGAACGGGGCTAAGCCCCGCCCCTTCACTCGGTCATGCCCCCAATCCGCCGGCCACGCCCCCAATCCGCCCCCTCCTCCCGGCGGGGGGAGGGGGGGCGGCTTTCTGCAGTTAGCCTCGGGCGGCGAAAGGAGCAGGCTCACCCCTGTTCATACTAGCCTCTGCCTGCAACTTCGTCTGCGTGTTGTTGGCTTCAATGATCCGCCTATATTCAGCAAATTGCTGCCATCGATGGCTTGTCTGCTCCGGCATTTCGGCAGCTCTTAAGCTGGCCTGCCCCTGAACTTGTTCCTTGCACTGTGCCTGTGATTGTTCCGGCGTCTCAGCAGCTCGCTGGGATGCCATATAATGAGCATGTGGTTGGTGTCGATGATCCGCCTGTCCCGGCGTTTCGGCAGCTGTCAAGCTGGCCTGCCGTTGAATTCGTCCCTCATACTGTGCCCGTGATTGTTCCGGCATCTCAGCAGTTCACTTGGACGCCATATAAAGATTGTGTTATTGGCATCGATGATCCCCCTCAGCTCCGCTTGAGGAGAACTCGGTGACTTCTGGCTTCCTTCATAGCTCTCGTAGTTTTAGAATTTTGCGACAAATACAATTTTCTTTTTCCCGGCATGTGTAAAATTGGCAAAGTGCCAATTTGGATTAAAGGTGTTTTCCCATCCAGTGTGTCAGCACTGCCTGCAGCAGATCAGATAATATGCAACTGCATGTACAGAATGAACTGAGGGTTAGCTGAGTGTTTACACAGAATGATAACAGACCTGGCTTTATCAGAACCTGAGATGAGGCTGCTGCAGGAGCAGTGTTATATAGTATGATAGTATGTGAACATAAATTCATAACAGTCGTAAAGCCATGTCATTTACCGGGATAACAAGTAACCTATGTGTTAATCGAGGTTGCAAACTATATATGTCTATCAAATTTCATTCAAATCCATTCAGCCGTTTTGCGTGATTGAGTAACAAACATCCAAACACACAATCTTTCACGTTTATAATATTAGTAGGATTTTGCTTTTCTAAGTACAAGATCACTCTACCACAATTCGGTGATAGCAAAGATGCAAAAAATGAATTTTTACAAAGTGAGCATAACCCATTAAGTTGATAGCATAACTCTTACCCTTAGACATGTCTGCTGTACAGAGGACCACTGGGTTATACGTCGAAGTGTTGTGCAGTGATCTTCTCCACAAACACCATGTATATGGATGAGAATTATTACATACACTTTCTACACTGTCTTTGGCTCAGAACCTGGTCAGGCAGCCTTCTAGATATAATTGTGGGTGTTGGGAGTCGGTGCTTTCTCTCTAGGCAAAGAGAGACATTTTCACCTTTTTCCTGGATGGTCTACCTTACTGGAATACCTTCACATTTTAAGCCTATCCTTCCTGGGGAAGGTTGTTAGGACTGGCTGACTTGGAAACATCAGAAAGAGTGACATTTTAGATCAAATCTCTTTACGAAGATGTTCATGCCAGCAAAAAAAGAACAAATTGTTATATTAGAAAAAATATTAATTCCTCAGCTTAGTTCCTAAAACCTTGTTCGTTTAGGGCACGCATCCAATCACAGCTCACCGATTAGGCAAGTAGAACAAATGTAACCCAGACAGTGACTGCTACTCGTTCACTTACTGTTTCAGATCCATTACAGAAGCAGTTTCATATGCTATGTTTATGGAACGTTCCTGACAGGTAGTTGGCAACAGCAGCTAATATGATAGGCTGCAAGTTTTCTGTAATAAATTAGGTGTCCATGCCCTAAGTGGAGGTGATGTGTTGGTGAGATTGGCATGTTGGTGTGATGTTATAACTTACGCACGTAGCCTGAATCTATTGGATCTCTACCAGTAAGGGTTATGCGTTAATGAATCCTAAATGACGGGTATTGTGTACACTTTCAGTCAATGCTTTTGTAGATTGGTCATGGTACCTAATCTTTCTTTGCATCTCTGGATTTGCTAAACTAATATTTCTGTAAGAAATGTTGCCATAAGCTGCTGAAATAAAGGATAAGTCGAAGTGTTCTGCATAGCTTAGTAAAATAACAGCCTAGAGATGAGCGAATAGTATTCGAAACTCTAGTTTCGAATACTTTGCTCCATAGGATTGAATGGAAGCGGCCGGCACATGGCCGGCGCTTAACCCCTTGGTGTTCAGCCACTTCCATTCATTCTGAATCGAATCGAATATTCCTATCCGAGTTTCAAATACTATTTGCTCATCTCTTTAACAGTCGAACAACTAACTGGCCATTGAGGTCTACCTCAATTTACGCTGCTGTAGACCAACTCAAACTAATAAATTAAGGATTATATTTACTATCTGTAGGCATCAAATCCTCAGTACATTCCTTATTTTTGGACTCCATCCAAGAATTCTTCCCAAAGATGTCTGTATCGGGCCAGTTTAAAACTGTAAATACTAATCTCTAGCGAATTTTCCTTCGTGTCGAGTCTGTAATATATGCCTTTGTAGCACTGACATGAGAACAATACAGGACAGTGATGTGATCATGCCCCAATGATTGGTTAATATGTGCAGGAAATTATCAATTTTTTTTTTGACCATTCTCATCCATGTACAGACTCATGAAACCTTGACCACTATCAGCTGTAACCTTCTAATGTGTTGCCAATTCACCAATCTATGGCTTGCTATTAGAGATGAGCGAGCAGTATTCAGATGAATGGGTTTGAAAAATGACTGCAGGTTTCCGTCTCCTGCCCAGTTTCGGGCAGGAAACGGAAACCTGCAGAACGGAAACTGGGGGCAGATGTGAAAGAGCCCTGACAGCCATTTATCTCCCTGAAAATAAAAGGTGGTTAAAATCCAAGAGCCTTCATCTTCTCTCTTGTTGTTGAGGGAGAATTATCCCTCTGCTGTAATATTTTGGGAAAATTACAGAAAACAAGTCCAATAAGCGAGAATTCTGGGCAGCCTTGTGGGATTTGGAACTCCTATAATTCCCCACTGGGTTACATCTGTAAATGCTGTAAAACCTTCGTCTTTTTTCCTGACTGCTTGGTTTGTTTTGTGTCATGTGAATATAGTTTCATGATTCGGTAACAGATGTTGTATATTTCCTGGTCTGCGCTAAATAATTCCTTAGTAATTGTTGTTAAGAAATTCACATGATGGGAAATCTTGTAAAACAGTATTGAATAAGTAAGTGATGGGCAGAATTAAAAAGGGGCTCTATCAGCAAAATCATGCTGATAGAGCCCCACATATGCGTGAATAGCCTTTAAAAAGGCTATTCAGGCACCGTAAATGTTATATTAAACTACCCTCCAGTTTTAAAATAATACCCTAAAAAAGAATGTAATGAACTTACCCATCGTGCACGGTGGGTGGGCATTCAGGGTCCGCCGTCTTCTTCATCCACGCCTCCTCTTCCTGCGATGTCCTCGGGTCCCGTCTTCCTCCGGCGCTCGCGGAACGCGGAGAGGTAAGTATTTTTTATGTTCCGTTACATCTCCTGGGCTTCTGATCATTATACTCGGGGGTCCGAAAAGACCCCTGAGTATAATAGTGCTTGTGGGGCCAGCGGTGTCACTTATCGATCCCGGCCCCTACCAGGATCAGTAAGTAAGTAGGGCCCATTACCACCTGGAGTAACTCCAGCCAATAATGACCTATAAAGAAACCCTGCTACCCCGGTAGTTACGTCACTGACTAAGTGGCAGGGAGAGCCCACAACCTAAATTTTTGGTTCGGGACTCTGAGCACTTCTTCTGGACATCACACGGTTATACTTCTCCTGCATATTAGCAGCACGGAAAATTACAAACAGGAAAAAATACTTTGGAAAGGAAATTTCTGTCTATAACAAACGAGTCACACTGGAACTTTGTAAAATAACAGACAGAAAACATAGAAACTTTTTTTTTTTTTTTTTTTAAAAAAAAGGTTTATTTGCTTGAACCAAAACAAACCAAACTGTCAAACAAACTTTGTTGAGACTCGCCAACAAAAATCCGTACAGATGATTCATGAACAATGTCGGACCAAGTAACACCTGTACCATGTTTAAAATTCTTAAAATATTCGGCTACGTTTATGACCTGAAAATATATTTAGACAAGGTTTCCATCAATAAAAATGGCCCTCAATTATACAGGTAGGAAGAAAAGTAACCATAACTATTATGGTTGAATAAAGACACATCTCTATCAAGTGGGCACTGGCAGGAAGCTTTCACCATCTCGGAGACGGGAAATAACTGAAGCTGGTTGTTGTAGGAGCCATTTATGAACTTCCTGGTTGTTTCTTGGCTCTGTGGGTGGGGTGAGCTCTCCTGGCAATGTGGGGTGTCGGGGAAAATCAAGGGTAGTCTGCTTTGGTTATGTCCATATGTGACTGATATACAGTCCTATGAAAAGGTTTAGGCACCCCTATTAATCGTAATCATTTTTAGTTCTAAATATTTTGGTATTTGCAACAGCCATTTCAGTTTGATATATCTAATAACTGATGGACACAGTAATATTTCAGGATTGAAATGAGGTTTATTGTACTAACAGAAAATGTGCAATATGCATTCAACCAAAATTTGACCGGTGCAAAAGTATGGGCACCTCAACAGAAAAGTGACATTAATATTTAGTAGATCCTCCTTTTGCAAAGATAACAGCCTCTAGTCGCTTCCTGTAGCTTTTAATCAGTTCCTGGATCCTGGATAAAGGTATTTTGGACAAACAATTCAAGTTCAGTTAAGTTAGATGGTCGCCGAGCATGGACAGCCCGCTTCAAATCATCCCACAGATGTTCAATGATATTCAGGTCTGGGGACTGGGATGGCCATTCCAGAACATTGTAATTGTTCCTCTGCATGAATGCCTGAGGATTTGGAGCGGTGTTTTGGATCATTGTCTTGCTGAAATATCCATCCCCGGCGTAACTTCAACTTCGTCACTGATTCTTGAACATTATTCTCAAGAATCTGCTGATACTGAGTGGAATCCATGCGACTCTCAACTTTAACAAGATTCCCGATGCCGGCATTGGCCACACAGCCCCAAAGCATGATGGAACCTCCACCAAATTTTACAGTGGGTAGCATGTGTTTTTCTTGGAATGCTGTTTCTTTTTGTACGCCATGCATAACGCCTTTTTTTATAACCAAACAACTCAATTTTTGTTTCCAAAATGAAGCTGCCTTGTCCAAATGTGCTTTTTCATACCTCAGGCAACTCTATTTGTGGCGTACATGCAGAAACGGCTTCTTTCTCATCACTCTTCCATACAGCTTCTATTTGTGCAAAGTGCGCTGTATAGTTGACCGATGCACAGTGACACCATCTGCAGCAAGATGATGCTGCAGCTCTTTGGAGGTGGTCTGTGGATTGTCCTTGACTGTTCTCACCATTCTTCTTCTCTGCCTTTCTGATATTTTTCTTGGCCTGCCACTTCTGGGCTTAACAAGAACTGTCCCTGTGGTCTTCCATTTCCTTACTATGTTCCTCACAGTGGAAACTGACAGGTTAAATCTCTGAGACAACGTTTTGTATCCTTCACCTGAACAACTATGTTGAACAATCTTTGTTTTCAGATCATTTGAGAGCGGGCTGTCCATGTTCGGCGACCATCAAACTTAACTGAACTTGAATTGTTTTGTAGAAAGAAATGGTCCAAAATACCTTCATCCAGGATCCAGGAACTGATTAAAAGCTACAGGAAGCGACTAGAGGCTGTTATCTTTGCAAAAGGAGGATGTACTAAATATTAATGTCACTTTTCTGTTGAGGTGCCCATATTTTTGCACCGGTCAAATTTTGGTTTAATGCATATTGCGCATTTTTTGTTAGTACAATAAACCTCATTTCAATCCTGAAATATTACTGTGTCCATCAGTTATTAGATATATCAAACTGAAATGGCTGTTGCAAACACCAAAATATTTAGAACTAAAAATGATTAAGATTCATAGGACTGTAGATAAAACCCACTTTGGTGAAAACAGTATCAAATTATATGTTTTTCTTACTGTCCACATTGCAAAAATTGATATGTTTATGTGCAACACAACCATGAAAAAAAGTCAATTTTTCATGGCCAACTTGCACCCAAGGGGCACCTGCTTTCACATATCCTCATAATATCAGTGAAAACGGCCAGAAATAGTACATGACCTATTTAACTGTTGTCCCTGGGCAGGAAAGTATTCACGTTGTCTTGTTGATTCTGCAGCCACTTACTGTTGCCTATCTTCTCGATGTGGACATGTCTGAAAATAAATGATGTGGTAAGATATGCGTCTTAAATGAAGAAATCTTGGTAGGCCTTTTCATCTCATCTATGCAGAAGTTGCCTACAATAATCCATCCTAGATCAAGGCATTGGGCAAATGCTGCATCATGTGGTCCTTTAATTTGCTGGCGTATTTTGTGCAGTCTGAGAATATCTCTAACTAGCAGAAGTAGAATGTCTGCGTTTTTGTCGAAGGCTGTAGCCCTTAGGTGAGGGTGTTGGAAAGCTGCTTCTGGTTTGGGTATTTCCTTTCTGTTGGATGGTATCTGGTTACCCAACAAGTGTGGGTAACGGTATCTCCAGATTGCCCTTGAGAGAAGCTGTTAAGAGTCCACTGGCTCTTCTCCCAAAACCTCTGATATGCCACTACATGTACCCAAGGTATATGGATAAGTATCACCCTTCAAATTAAACAAATCAAAGAGTTTTGACCTTGCAAGTGATGGGTTGCTCTGATCGACCAAGATGGTGTACACCCTCAGAGTCCTTTATGGATTACTCTTGGGGTATATATTGACTAGGCATATCCTTGCACAGGACTTGTCATAAAGATCTGCAGACTGTATGAGGAAGATACTATGGTAGTATTTGCTGCTTAATCTGTGTTCTCCCCGCCATGGTTTGTTGTGGAAGGGGAACCTCTAGGTGGCGTGGCACTAGGCAGGGATGGATGAAGAGCTTGTAAATAGCCCTCATTGCCACACTCTATACACTTAAAGGGGACCTTTCATGTCCTCGGGCACATGCGGTGTAATAAACCACTAGAAAGCCTACGGTGCGCTGAATTCAGCGCACAATTGGCTTTCCCATTATGTGCCCCCAGTGAAGAGTTATCAATGCCATTACCCTAGCTCTTCAATGTCAGAAGGGAGTTTCTGATAGTCTGTCAGGAATGCCCCTCCTCACAGTGCTGTGTGTAGCTCTGTATTGTGGGGGGCGTTCCTTACCGCCCAGCCATGACACTGAGCAGTGAGGAACACCCCCTCCTGACAGTACTTGCCCATAGACCAGTACTGGCGGGGCATTCCTCACCGCTCAGCATCATGGCTGGGCGGTAAGGAACGCCCCCCACAATACAGAGCTACACACAGCACTGTGAGGAGAGGTGTTTCTATTGAAGAGCTACAGTAACGGCACCGATAGCTCTTCAGCAAGGGCACATAATGGGAAAGCCGATCTCGCGCTGAATTCAGCACACTGTCAGCTTTCTAGTGGTGTAGTCTACATAGAATGAATATGGCAGTGAGTTATATATCCATATATATATATCCATGGCAGATAGCCCACTATGGATCCTCACATGTTCATGTATCTTCCAGGCCCTATAGAACAGGATGAAAAGCAGTAATTGGCAATATGCATGCTGAATGCTGCTGCTTATACAGAACAATGGGTGAGACATTGCTCCCAGTCCTGCTCCACATATGCAATCTCCAGCATATCCCCCTATTAGTCAGGGAGAAGTGCTCGAGACCACCCACCACTTCAGGTTAGCTAGAGACTTGTAATGAAGCCAAGAACAAGTCTTTACTCATCTCCTGATTATTGCCCTTATTGGATGGGCCGGTGATCACTGCATTGTGACAATCCTTGTCTTGTCTAATAGGACCTTAAAGGGGGTTTCCGGGCAAAATTTTTTTTTTTTTTTTAAATGTCCGTTCGAGCTATTAATGGGTTAATAAATGCACCCATATACCTTTTATCCGTCTTTTGAGTGATTTCTGGGTGTCTGTGGGAGGTTCTGGCATCTCCTGTGCAGTAGAGGTGGATTATCAGCAGAAGTCAAAGAAGGAGGAGCTGTACCCCTGAAGCAGTAACATGACCGCCCCAGGGATCTGGTAGCTATACATGATTATTTAGGTTATTTAGAAAGTAGGAGGGGGAGGGTGTAGACTAGACAGTGAAAAGCCTCATCTCCCAGCATCAGTCACTGTGATAGTGGGTCACAGACTGCCAGTCATCAAAAGAGAAAGCAAAAGAAAGATGTTTATCCAACTCCAGTGTATTGAGGGTGACCTTAAGACCTCTCTGACTTCTGGGCCTAGCCACTGCTGCAACCGCTATGACTCCTAGTATAACACCAATGTCCATGTTCCATCAAATACTCTATGGAAGCTTTGGAGCTATTCTCCCCAATTCTTATAGGAGAAAATAAACTAAAGACTGTACATATAGGAATGGTGGTTACTAGTTTGGTTGGTACATGCAGTTCCTATGGCTCTGTAGTACAAGCTTCTTGGAGCTCCATCTAACATTGTACAGCCTCATGCACATAGCTCTGCCATTCTAAAAATAAAAGCAATGACGTCTAAATTTTATTTCTTGCAAACCATATGAAACATAGTAATATTAAATCAATAGCTGCTTCAATATATCACCGAAACATAATTTCATAAAAATTGCCAATATAATTATCTAAAAAACAAAAAACAAGCAATAAATAGAAAAGCTGACACTTGCTAGTTGCAACATGCCATCGCATATCTCAATCACCGCATTAGCAAATACTGATGACTTCTGCATCATGTACCTGCCAGCTGGATAGAAATGGATTCGGTCGGCTTTCTGGAGTCAGCAATGTTATCGAGAGCTTAATTGGTTAATTGCCTTTATGTGTTAAAAGGAAGAAGGTAGACTTGATTTACATTTATTAACTGAAAATCACTCCATTCCTTTCCACCTCCGATGTCTGATGCTATTTCAGTTCTCGGATAGAATATTATACTTGTAAAGCATCCATAACTGCCGTAATAACTTCACTGTTCAGAACGGCAAGTTCTGCCTCATTTGCTGTAACGTTTGACGGTACAGATTCTCGCAATGTCTGTCGAATAATCCACTGACTCAGGCTTTTACCCATTTGACTTGAAACTGATCTTATTAAAATAATATACCTGACCTCCTCTAATAAACTTTAGATGTCTCAAGAATAACCCAGGTCAGTCATTATCCTGTAAATTGCATTGGAGTCGCATTTGGAATGCAAATTTCAGAAATCTGCTCCTCGTGGTGGGAACTTTGTAAAGTAAACTGCTTTGACATTCTTGCTATGGAATACAATGGGGATCTTTGTCATTTTGCATAGCACAGTCCCTTTGACGTCCGACTGTAGATAGTGTATATTTTTTTGGGGCGGTTTAAAAATATTAAGAGCGGTGAACTGGTGTGACCCTCGTCTAATATAAGTGGGTCATGCTTTATCCTTTTTCACACAGTGGTTATAATTAGTGTTGAGCGAGTAGTATTTGATCGAATACCTCGCCGGCATAGGTATTCGTGTAATCGGCCGAACATCAAGGGGTTAAACGCTTCGAATATTCCATGCGTTTAACCCCTTGGTGTTTGGCCGATTACACGCATTCCTATGTCGGCGAAGTATTCGATCAAATACTACTCGCTCATCACTACAGTGTAGTTATAATTGTGCAGCTGTCAACAAGCCCTGTGATTTAACAATTGTATGGGGATCGGCTCTATGACTTAGATTTTTGTCACTTTCTATTATTGCTGATTTATTTTTTTTATTAAAAAACTGCAGGCTGATGTTTCTAAAGAATAAAAAAAAAAGAATAACAGGTCTCATAGTCTAAATAACTATTTTATGATAATCTACTTGGGAACACCAAAATGCTTGAACAGAAAACCAATAAATGCTGTACTCAGTTGAAAATACGAGTGTTCTAATTGGAGGAGGGGAGTAAAGATCTGGTGATGAAATTCAACATAACGCCCCCCTGGGTTACCGTTCACCACTGGTCAGGAGGTCTCATTTGACAACACTGATATCATTTGGTTGGACTGTCTTGCCTATGTGTAGCCCCTTTTCTGATGTATGGTCTAGCTCAACTGAATTGGGATCAGTTTGAGTACTATGATGCTTTCCACTATAGAAACTTCACGCAGCAGATTTTGATCTATAGTGATAACTAGGGTTGAGCCGATCTTGAGATTTCAGGATTGTTTTTAAAATCCAATTTCCGATCATTTTCCATCTGAACCCGATCCCAATTCCGATCCTAATGCAAGTCAATGGGATTTTTTAATGATCGAAGAACTGATTTTAAAAACGATCCTATTCACTACACAGCATGGAGTCCAAAAATTGAACGCTTCAATTTTTGGAGTCCACGCTGTGTAGTGATTAAAAAATCCCCCGGCTATTTAGTCCCCCCTGGTGTCCGCTTACCTGCACAGATCTGCTGCCGCTGTCACTCCCCTTTCTTCTGGGCCCAGTTCTGTCTCATTTACAGGCCTTCAGAGTGCCGTGCGCGCCCCCGCCTCCCAGGCTAGTGTTACTGATGCTGGGAGTAGGCGGGGCTTGTTGTGGCTTAGGAGAGTGTGGATGGGTACAGGGCAGGGAGACGTGAGTGCATCACCCGTGTCTCCCCTCCCAGTACCCGCCCACACTCTCCTAAGCCAGAAGCCCCGCCTTCTTCCTAGGTCTGTAACACCAGCCTGGGAGGCGGGAGCGCGCACGGCACTCTGAAGGCCTGTAAATGAGAGAGAATCGGACCCAGAAGAATGGGGAATGAGTGTGGCAGCAGATCTGTGCAGGTAAGTTGAGTGATCGGAATTCCGTTCCCGATCTATTTTAGGTGGGATCGGAACCCGATCGCGATCGTGAAATCTACTCGACTGCGGATCAGGATCCGATAATTTCTGATCCTGATCACTCAACCCTAGTGATGACCAATCAGCTGAGTGGAGTTTGAGATGGAGATAGCCCCATTATTCAGATACTGAATGTACTACAACTTTTTAGTATACTTTTTAACAACAATTGTCTTAGGTTGGAGTACAGTTTCTCCATTTTACAGAGCGATGAGTATAGATGTGCGGCGTACGTAGAAAGGAAGGTGTACATCACATCCATATTATCTTTTGGATAAAAATTACAGCTTGTCAATTTTCATGGAATTATAACTGAAAACGGCTGAAAAAATTTGGAAGAAAACATTATAAAACATAGGATTAATAGAATAATAGGGCTTAATGTGAAATGACTGAATGCAGTTCTTATATACAGTGTACTGTTGGAATTTACAGTGTATTGTCAGCAGTGCAGTTCTAAATGCTAAATTCCCTTGTGAAAATAGTTTTTGCATTGCATCAACTAGTAAAACCCCTTCGGTCTTCTCCCCTTTTGTATGACACGGTGAAATTCTATCCTTAGTCTATATACTACTTTCCTTCAGCCAGGCATAGACTGTTTGCAGCATGTGGGATTACCTCATTGATGATGTGGCACTTGGTAACATAGTACAAGCCTATGTGTGTGCTTCTACGTCTAGATCAGACACACTTTACTGTGAAACAAGATGAAGTGAAACCGTTAACTTCATGTGTCAGAGTGTGTTTAACGTCTTGTTCCAACTAATACAGCCAGGGACCATTTATGGAGGAAAAAGTAAAATGTTATAATTGGGGAAAAAAAAAGAGTAAATAAGAAATATATCTCTAGATTATAAAAATGGATTTTTGTCTATTTGTCTGTTCTTCATGCGCGACCAATCGACTGGACTGATCTTCACCAAAATTGGCACACAGATACTTCAGGTGTCTGGGAAGGTTTAAGACGAGGCCTCAAATCGCTCGGACATACCGTTGCTGAGATACAGTATTCCCAAAACAATGACCCCCCATTAGCCAATACAAGTCTTTCACTCATATTCCAACTGCTATACACACGGTCACTCCACATGCATAATCCAACACTGATATCCAAACTGAGATACAGCTGCCTGTGTGTGCACAATCAGTTAGCACCACCCACTGGACTCAATTACTTCCTCTAAGCATAGAAAGAACAGAGAAATAAACAGTCCGGTGGGCGGTCCTATCAGTGATTGACAGCTATCTGTGTGTGCACAATCCGTTAGCACTGCCCACTGGTCTCAATCACTGTTGAATGGATCTTTTGCCGCAAAGCTAAGTATCAATCAGCTCCTCTTGCTCTAGAACATGCTGCCTGTAGATTACATTGCATTGCAAGGTGACGGATCCCCATTAGGTTGCACAACAGTTGCATATACATACGTCTCTATGTTATTTTTATATATATATATATATATATATATATATATATATATATATATATATATAGAGAGAGAGACAAGGAATTAGAAATGTGTTCTAAATTAGTGTTATGTTATTTATCTCCAAGATGTGAAAGGGTCTGTAATCTTCATTGTATACCTGAATGAATTGCTAACAAAGATATATATATATATATATATATATATATATATATATATATATATATATATATATATATTATAGCATAAATCTCCATTATTAATACAACATATCCACATGTTCCAAGAACATGCTCGAAAAGAGAAGTTTAGATAAATCACTTCCATTAGTCCTATGGGCAAGTCAAGGCCTCTTATTCCCTTGGAGCGGTTTCAATTTTATGACTTTTCTGTCTTTTGCAATAAAGTATGAGGCATCAGTTAGCAAGTCTTTTACTAGGCAATAAAAGTTCGCCTTTAGGGTGTTTTTTTATCTGTATACTTTACTATCTATATCTGTTCTGAAATGATAGACTAAACACCTTCGTAAACACGGCTTATTAAAGTCAGGGAAACTGCATCTAACAAAAGTACTACAGTCTAGGGCTGGACCGAGAGCTCGTAAAAATGAAACAAAAGCAAAAAGAAAGACCATGTACCAAAACCACACTTATCAATATCTGGAACTAGGACCACCAAACCTAAATCACACAACTAATAAAAGAGCTAATACCATACACGAATATGCATGTAAACCATACTACTTCTTAGACTCTGCTGGCCCGGGGTCAGAGGTCGGAGATTGCCTGTGCAATAAAGATGCCATCTCTACTGTGAAGGCATGGGAGGCACCTTCAGCCTGCCCATGTCAAAGAAGTGAAGGGGTGGGTTCAGTTAATTAATTGGAAAAGGCTAGAAGTGGGCGAGATGGTTAGAGAGACAGGGAGGGGGTTGAGGAAGTGAAAGAAGAAGGGGGAATGAGAGGTAGGTAGCATGAGTCAGCCTGCAACTATCATGATGCATTGCATTAGCTAAGACAGCAGGAAGTTACTCCATGTAAACATATGCAGAGGATGCCAGGAGCTCCCCGAAAAAGCCAGAAATCACTCAAAACACTGCTAAAGGTATTTGGATGCACTTATTATCCCCTTTATAGCACTAACACACCTTTATTTAAAAACAAAATATAAATTTTGCCTGGAAAATCCCTTTACATAATAATTATTTACTATTACTATGAATTAACGCAATCTATTAAACAACATGATTCAACTTACTCTGTATTATTTTACAAACACCATGGTTTTACCTTCTATACATTTTGTGATTTACAAATTACCAATTATTCTTATTAATATTTGCATCTTGATAAGGATCCTGGAGGTGTTCTCTAGTACTACCAGTATCTTCCTAACATTGGCCTCTGCAGAGTGTCCCTTTATGAATCCAACCTCTACCATCAGGTTGGGTAAAAGTTGTGATAATCGGAAGATAACTGGGGACATTTATTTATAGATAGTTAATAATGTGGCACACATTTGGCACAAGGCCCTCTTTTGAACCAATTTTTGCCACGTTCCCTGTTCTAAACCTAGTTTTCTTCTCCGGGCAAATTGTTGGGTGCCCCAGTGATCAGGTGGACAGGGGACTGAAAATCCTCTTAAGGCCTCCTAGTGAATGGAGCACCAGTGTACTTGCAAATCTGCCATTCCATTCATTTCTATGGAGCTGTAGATTCTTCTGGAGATTACAGTCCTGGCATCCCCATAGAAATATATGATCTCTGTGGATAGGGGATAAGTGGCCATAACAGCACAACCCCTTTAAGAGGCCAGAGATTCTTGATAAATAAGGGGTGCCTTGAGCCTGTCGGGCCCTTTATTAATAAATATGCCCCAATGTGTGTATTATACAGTCCTATGAAAAAGTTTGGGCACCCCTATTAATCTTAATCATTTTTAGTTCTAAATATTTTGGTGTTTGCAACAGCCATTTCAGTTTGATATATCTAATAACTGATGGACACAGTAATATTTCAGGATTGAAATGAGGTTTATTGTACTAACAGAAAATGTGCACTATGCAATAAACCAAAATTTGACCAGTGCAAAAGTATGGGCACCTCAACAGAAAAGTGACATTAATATTTAGTAGATCTTCCTTTTGCAAAGATAACAGCCTCTAGTCGCTTCCTGTAGCTTTTAATCAGTTCCTGGATCCTGGATGAAGGTATTTTGGACCTTTCCTCTTTACAAAACAGTTCAAGTTCAGTTAAGTTTGATGGTGGCCGAGCATGGACAGCCCGCTTCAAATCATCCCACAGATGTTGAATGATAATCAGGTCTGGGGACTGGGATGGCCATTCCAGAACATTGTAATTGTTCCTCTGCATGAATGCCTGAGTCGATTTGGAGCGTTGTTTTGGATTATTGTCTTGCTGACATATCCATCTCCGGCGTAACTTCAACTTCGTCACTGATTCTTGAACATTATTCTCAAGAATCTGCTGATACTGAGTGGAATCCATGTGACCCTCAACTTTAACAAGATTCCCGGTGCCGGCATTGGCCACACAGCCCCAAAGCATGATGGAACCTCCACCAAATATTACAGTGGGTAGCAAGTGTTTTTCGTGTAATGCTGTTTTTTTTTGGACGCCATGCATAATGCCTTTTTGTATGACCAAACAACTCAATCTTTGTTTCATCAGTCCACAGGACCTTCTTCCAAAATGAAGCTGGCTTGTCCAAATGTGCATTTGCATACCTCAGGTGACTCTATTTGTGGCGTGCTTGCAGAAACAGCTTCTTTCTCATCACTCTCTAATACAGCTTCTGATTGTGCAAAGTGCGCTCTATTGTTGACTGATGCACAGTGACACCATCTGCAGCAAGATGAATGCTGAAGCTCTTTGGAGGTGGTCTGTGGATTGTCCTTGACTGTTCTCTCCATTCTTCTTCTCTGCCTTTCTGATATTTTTCTTGGCCTGCCACTTCTGGGCTTAACAAGAACTGTCCCTGTGGTCTTCCATTTCCTTACTATGTTCCTCACAGTGGAAACTGACAGGTTAAATCTCTGAGACAACTTTTTGTATCCTTCCCCTGAACAACTATGTTGAACAATCTTTGTTTTCAGATCATTTGAGAGTTGTTTTAAGTAGCCCATGATGCCGCTCTTCAGAGGAGATTCAAATAGGAGAACAACTTGCAATTGGCCACCTTAAATACCTTTTCTCATGATTGGATAGATCTGGCTATGAAGTTCAAAGCTCAGTGAGGTTACAAAAACAATTTTGTGCTTCAGTAAGTCAGTAAAAAGTAGTTAGGAGTATTCAAATCAATAAAATGATAAGGGTGCCCATACTTTTGCACCGGTCAAATTTTGGTTTAATGCATATTGCACATTTTCTGTTAGTACAATAAACCTCATTTCACTCCTGAAATATTACTGTGTCCATCAGTTATTAGATATATCAAACTGAAATGGCTGCTGCAAACACCAAAATATTTAGAACTAAAAATGATTAAGATTAATAGGGGTGCCGAAACTTTTTCATAGGACTGTAACTGAACCCCATAACGTTATTTCACCAAAGGAAAATATTCTGCTGAATGAGCTACTGTATTTAATATTCCTTAAATGTCATGAATCATGACACAGACACATAACATTTTCAAGAAAACATTGCAGAGCAAATAATTGCAGTATAATGGCCCAAAATAAATAAATGTTTGCCGAGGCTAATCAAGAACATCAGTATAAAAATCCCCCGTGCTGCCGCCCCCTCCACAGCGCCGCCCGAGGCGGTCACCTCACCTTGCCTCATTAGAGGTGTGGCGCTGGTTATAGGACAGTATGGGGTCATAATTTGAGATAAATGTGCTGAAATAAAAACTTGGTTGAAATTCAAACTACAAAAGCTTCGAGCATTTTTCCTATGGATAAGGTTTCTGAGCCATCATTGGGCTGCGCTAGCCATACTATCATAGGTACTAGATGGACATTTTTTTTTTTAGAAATGGGCCTTCTGCCTGCCACCACTGCAAACCAGATTCAATGGGACCCATATAGTTTGTTAGGTAAAAGGAACAGGCCCATAATGTCATGAGGACCATTCTATTAGCGTAAGAGAGTCAGGACTGGCCCTCCTAGCAGCTATTTTTCCTTATCCTCTTCCTTGGAATTCCAGCGCACACATGGACCATTGTCATGTGAAAGTCTGCACTATTTTCTGGGCTTACAATTAGTTTACATTTTGGGGGAGTAAGGGGAGTGAATTAGTTTTTTCTGTAAATTTGCTGCACATCTTGATTTGCACACCACTTAATAAATGGGGGCTAGTGTCTTTTGACCCCAAGAAAATGATCCCCAATAAATAGTAAATCTCACATTCACAAAACATTTTCTGGAAAAACCTGAATAGTGAAACATTGTTATACCTACCTGCTTACCAAATGCTTACATTCTGATGGTTACCACTGGAAAGAGATCAAGACCCTGGAAAACTGCCTCAGAAACCAGTTTTGCTATCTAATTCCAAGGATCTCGCGTATCCTCAGCCTCATGATTGATAAGAGAATAGAAAGTACAGCTCAAAGTAGGATCCCATGGGGAAGATTTATGAAGACTGGTGTTATTGACACCTGTATTCAATAGCCCATCACCGGCAGGGGATAGGCCTTACGTATGATGTGACAAGCGTCACGAGTCTGGAACAAGATCTATGCCAATTCATAGCTGGTGTAGATTTCCAGCATGTCCCACTGAGGCTCCTCCAAACAGCATAATATCCCATAGTGGCCTGAACCAAACCGTCTGGCCAGAGATGTAGCTAGGAATTCAGCATGGGGAGCGAGAACATGTCCAAGGCTCCCCCAACTTGGGTATACCGATTATTATCACTATATGGTGACCGTATAGAGCAGGGGTAGGGAACGTACGGCTCTCCAGCTGTTACAAAACTACAACTCCCAGCATGCATACTTGCTCTGCTGTTGTTGGAACTCCCATGGAAGTGAATGGAGCATGTTGGGAGTTGTAGTTTCACAGCAGCTGGAGAGCCGAAGGTTCCCTACCCCTGGTATAGAGGTATATATAAGCTCTACATAAGGCTCTGCCCGCGATTTATATGATTTACATTTTGTGACTTACCGGTGAATCTCTTACTAATTGTTCACATTTCTCATCTCTTCCATCCGGACCGCCATGACCACTTCTTCCAGCCTCTGTAAAGTTTGCAGCACAGACATCTTTGGCTTCTCACTTTTCCAGGCACCCGACCCACATTGTCCTCACCTACACAAAGCCCCCATGCTGCTGCTACCCTCAATTGTAAAATATATAATATAATCCCCCCTAATGAATAATACCCCCAAGTGCATCTTTAAATTAACAGCTTCCCTGTGTAACCCCATAAATGGTGCCCCTTATTAATAATGCCCCAGGTGTTTCCTAATTAAAAAGTAAAAAAAAATTGTGGGATTTCAATCCCCAGGACCCCCACTGATCAGCTGTTTGAATGAACCGTGGTACCTAGGTAACCGCCATTTCTCCTTCTCTGTTTATATAGTGTCATTCATCTCATAGTGGCCATGTAATGTAACTACAGCCTCGTCCTATACACGTCTATGCGACAAGGCTGGAATTACATCACATGGTCACTATACACAGACAGGGTGTGATATAAACAAGTGCCATAGCCCCTTCATACAGCTGGTCAGAGGGGGACATTGATCTCTTATTGATGATCTATTCTGAGGATAGAGCATCAATAAAAATGAGTTGGAAAACTCCTTAAGCCTAAGGCCCCATGTGGCGTCCTGCCACAAAAAAGCACTGTAGGAAAATCCGCCATGGTGACGCATCACGTTTCTTCCTGCAGCCCTTTGCACAGAAAATTTGCAGAGGTTTCCTCTAGGTATAAATGTGGTTTCCCTATAAAAATGGGAGCAAAAAGTCAGCAGAGGAAAGCTTCCGTGAAAAGCACTGTGGGAAAAACTACAATGCGTTACTGATGAATGCTCCATGTCCACGTGCAGGACGTCTGTCTCAGCACAGGCGGCAAGATGCTATGACATTATTGCGCCGCCTGTGGTGAGAAGCAGACGTCTGTCCGTGTTCTCGTTGTCTTGTCGACCGCAGGCCTACACCCTTGAGGGTCAGAGGACAGTTTGCTAATACAGTATTAACACGTACAAAATACAGTGAAATAATAAAATCTGCCACTCAATTCATGAGTTGCGCCCCCAGGAGGCTGTGTTTGATAGATGTAATACAGACGTTTAAATTCCCAAATGAACCTAATCCTGTAATTTTTCTAGGCCTCCAGGAAATGGCAAATCTTTTAGAAAACAACTGAAAGGTATAAGGTCGGTAGTGTCAACATGAGGAATTATAATATAGCTGTGTCCGTGACTTTGCAGTTACTTTGGATTATTTATGTTGTATATATTATGTCATTACCCCATCAGGTTATTTACAACTGTTTGTTATACTCATGTAGAGCAGATTTCTATTTCGTTTCAAATAAAAGCTCATTGTAAAGTTACGGCAGCTAAAATGATCGATTCAGATGGAATTTCTCCTCTTTTTAAGTAAAATAATACTCCGGTGGTTTATTGTAAAATCCCTTCCGATAAATTGATGAAAGAAGTGATCAGATGTAAACTTAATCTAGTAGCAACTATTCAATTCCCCACCACAGGTAACATGGAGCCATTATAGATGAATCAATCAATCAATGAATCAATCAAACTTCCAGACCCCAATGTAAAAACATGGCATGGTTGACCACTGCTTTACTTGAACTCTTGCTAACTGAACTTGTACAGCAAGGCAGAAATGAAGGCTTGGAAACATAGTTCCCCGAAATATGGTCATAGATATCAATTGTGGTAAAAACTCACCTAAGGCTGAGGCTCCACGTTGCGGAAACACAGCTTTTTTTGTTGCAAATTTTGCTGCGATTTTTGGAGCCAAAATCAGGAGTAGATTGCGAGAAACGTAGAAGTATAAGAACTTCCTATGTATTCCCATTCCTTTTGTAGCCATTCTTTTCTTTGGCTCTAAAAACCACAGCAAATTTTGCAACCAAAAAAGCTGTGTTTCCACAACTTGGGGCCTAAGGCTAAGTTGTGGAAAAGCTGCTTTTTATTTATTTATTTTTCTGTTACAGATTTTGCTGTGATTAGGGTCGAGCGATTGGGAAACATCGGATCCCGATCGGCGATCGAGCAAATTTCACGATCGAGATCAGCTGGAAAATGATCGAAAATCAGATTTTAAAAATTATCCTTAAATCTCAAGATCGGCCCAACCCAACTCCATAAACATAAAGTAACTAGGGTTGAGCGATTGGGAAAGATCGGATCCTGATCGAGCAAATTTCACGATCAAGATCGGATGGGAAATGATCAAAAATCCGATTTTAAAAATTATCCTGAAAAATCAAGATCGGCTCAACCCTACTCTATAAACATAAAGTAACTAGGGTTGAGCGATCGGGAAAGAATGGATCCCGATCGGTGATTGAGCAAATTTCACGATCGCGATCAGGATCGGCTGGAAAATGATCGAAAATCAGATTTTAAAAACGATCCTGAAATCTCAAGATCGACTCAACCCTAGCTGTGATTTCTTTTTTTTCTGCCAAAGTCAGGATTGGATTGAGCAGAAGGGAGACATATGAATGGTACATTGAGATTTTCCATTCTATTTAATCTCTCTTTGATTTGGATCAAAAAACTGCAGCAAAAACTGCTACAAAAGAGTAGCTTTTCTAAAATGTGGGGCCTAAGACTGATTTCGGATGGCCTTGTTAGATCCGAGGCACATGGACTATGGTCGGCATACTTTATTCAAGTGTTCAGTTTAGAACAGTAGTCCTGTGGGGACTAGAGATGACTACGATGGTTGGTGTCCAGGGTCCTACTCGATGTTCTTCCCAGGTGCTGTGGCCAACATGCGTTCTATACTTCACAAACCAAATACATCCATCTGAAACTTGGTGTAATTGAACCCATTAGTATAACTGTATTGGACAATCTTATTGATATTCTTCTTTAATATATTTTTCATGATGATGTATTCTCTTTGAAGTCATTCTCTTCTTATTGATCCAATTTCCTCTTAGAATAGATTAGTTTGTATGCCACATCTGGATTTCATATGGGAACTGTACTGTTGTGTTGGCTGTTAAATGCCTTTGGAACTGTGACGTGTTTCCTACAGATCTGCAAATAAACATTGCTATATAAGCAGTATTAACCAGTAAACAAAATTGTAATTTTTTAATACAAAAGAAGTCCTATCAACTTGGAAAATCTTACACCCACAAACCCAATAGTTTATCGGCTGATCTAAAACCTCACCACAAAAAAGTGTAAAAACTGGAACAAAGCAGTATTGTGAGCATAGTCTTCCATATCCTTGTGCATCTATGTCAAGGTTACAAAGTCGGACTGTCTCAACTGCACAGATATATAAGGCTATGCCAAAGTTGGCAATGTTTTAATGGGATTCTACCATTAAAATCAATTTTTTCCTCATTGACATGTAGGAATAGCCTTAAGAAAGGCTATTCATCTCCTACCTTTAGATGTCTTCTCTGCGCCGCCATTCGGTATAAATCCCGTTTTTTGTCGGTAGGCAAATGAGTTCTCTCACCGCACTGGGGGCAGGCCCCAGTGCTCAAACAGCACAGGGGGCGTCCCCAATGCTGCGAGAGAACTCTCCAGCGACGCCTCCATCTTCTTCAGGAATGTCCTCTTCACGCGTCTTCTTCTGGAGTAGGCGGTCAAACTTCTAGGCCTCCGGCCTCAGGCAGAGCCGACTGCGCATGCCCACAGGCCACAAGAAAATGGCCGCTTACTTACTGTGTAGAAGTTTGACCGCCTGCGCCGGAAGAAGACGCGTGAAGAGGCGGTTCCTCAAGAAGATGGAGGCATCGCTGGAGAGTTCTCTCGCAGCATTGGGGATGCCCCCAGTGCTGTTTGAGCGCTGGGGCCCGCCCCCAGTGCTGCGAGAGAACTCATTTGCATACTGACAAAAACCAGGATTTATATCGAATGGCGGCACAGAGAAGACATCTAAAGGTAGGAGAAGAATAGCCTTTCTTAATTGATTTTAATGGTAGAATCTAGAGATGAGCGAACAGTGTTCTATCGAACACATGTTCGATCGGATATCAGGGTGTTCGCCATGTTCGAATCGAATCGAACACCGCGTGGTAAAGTGCGCCAAAATTCGATTCCCCTCCCACCTTCCCTGGCGCCTTTTTTGTACCAATAACAGCGCAGGGGAGGTGGGACAGGAACTACGACACCGGGGGCATTGAAAAAAAATGGAAAAAGTCATTGGCTGCCGAAATCAGGTGACCTCCATTTTAGACGAATAGTGGATTTCAAATCCGGGTCATATGAGAATGTGAACTTTGTGACTATGAGAAAGGGATAGCTGTACAGGCAGGGATAGCTAGGGATAACCTTTATTTAGGGGGGAATGTTATTAAAAATAACTTTTTGGGGCTCTATCGGGTGTGTAATTGTGATTTTTGTGAGATAAACTTTTTCCCATAGGGATGCATTGGCCAGCGCTGATTGGCCGAATTCCGTACTCTGGCCAATCAGTGCTGGCCAATGCATTCTATTAGCTTGATGAAGCAGAGTGTGCACAAGGGTTCAAGCGCACCCTCGGCTCTGATGTAGGAGAGCCGAGGGTGCGCTTGAACCCTTGTGCACCCTCGGCTCTGCTACATCAGAGCCGAGGGTGCGCTTGAACCCTTGTGCACACTCTGCTTCATCAAGCTAATAGAATGCATTGGCCAGCGCTAATTGGCCAATGCATTCTATTAGCCCGATGAAGTAGAGCTGAATGTGTGTGCTAAGCACACACATTCAGCTCTACTTCATCGGGCTAATAGAATGCATTGGCCAGCGCTGATTGGCCAGAGTACGGAATTCGGCCAATCAGCGCTGGCTCTGCTGGAGGAGGCGGAGTCTAAGATCGCTCCACACCAGTCTCCATTCAGGTCCGACCTTAGACTCCGCCTCCTCCAGCAGAGCCAGCGCTGATTGGCCGAATTCCGTACTCTGGCCAATCAGCACTGGCTAATGCATTGTATTGGCGTGATGAAGTAGTGCTGAATGTGTGTGCTTAGCACACACATTCAGCTCTACTTCATCGGGCTAATAGAATGCATTGGCCAATCAGCGCTGGCCAATGCATTCTATTAGCGTGAACTGAGTTTGCACAGGGGTTCTAGTGCACCCTCGGCTCTGCTACATCAGATTGCTACATCTGATGTAGCAGTGCCGAGTGTGCATCAGATGTGTAGTTGAGCAAAACTGACTCAGCACTGCTAAGTCTCTGCATTCGCATAGGAATGCATTGGCCAGCCTTCGGCCAATCAGCGCTGGCTCTGCCGGAGGAGGCGGAGTCTAAGGTCGGACCTGAATGGAGACTGGTGTGGAGCGATCTTAGACTCCGCCTCCTCCAGCAGAGCCAGCGCTGATTGGTCGAGTTCCGTACTCTGGCCAATCAGCACTGGCCAATGCATTTCTATGGGGAAAAGTTAGCTTGCGAAAATCGCAAACTGACAGGGATTTCCATGAAATAAAGTGACTTTTATGCCCCCAGACATGCTTCCCCTGCTGTCCCAGTGTCATTCCAGGGTGTTGGTATCATTTCCTGGGGTGTCATAGTGGACTTGGTGACCCTCCAGACACAAATTTGGGTTTCCCCCTTAACGAGTTTATGTTCCCCATAGACTATAATGGGGTTCGAAACCCATTCGAACACTCGAACAGTGAGCGGCTGTTCGAATCGAATTTCGAACCTCGAACATTTTAGTGTTCGCTCATCTCTAGTAGAATCCCTTTAAAGAAAGAAGAGGAAATGTTTTTGCAATGTGGCACTATTTCTCTTAATGTCATTGGGGAAAATTTTCCAAAAAGCAATGTAAAACCATGAAATCTATAGCTTTAAATGCATAATGTGAACAAGAATGGTATTCATTCACCTATGGCTAAGAACGTGCCACTGCATGAAAAACAAAATGCAACAATGTAACTTGTGAAACTCCACAGTGACTCAGTAGATAAGGGTGCTAGAGTTACCTTTAGTCAGGTCCAATATACCTCCCCAAATAGGAGCAGTGACCAGAAGTTCAGTCCACAGTAGCCGCAGTCAGGCCTACTGTCCCCGAGCCATTGTCTTTTCTAATTGCTGTTGACCATGGTGGAAGGTGGACTCTCGAGAATCCCTAGTAAGTTCTTAAAAGCATAGATGGCAAATATAATGGCGGGGTAGATGGCAAAGTTACCCTGTGTTCTCTTTTCTGAATACATCTAGTCTCACTATCTCTTCATAGATTGGATATCATTATGGGTCTTCTGTATTGGACAATGAAGACCAATCCTGTAACCCGCTTGGTTGCCATTGTTTTTAAATTTAAATTTTTCTACTTAGTTGTTCTAATAAATTATGTAAAACTTTTCTCTGCTACAACCGTTGCTCTCTGGTGCTAGACTGTATTTTTCCATGACATGTATTTTTCTTATTAAAAGTAACTCCTTAAATCTATGTGTTCAGATTTGTGAGACATCAGGAACTATCCCTTTCTGAAGCACAGACCAAGCTTTCTTTGATTTCTGAAAACAGCCATTGAATAATCCTTGGACACAGTGACTCTCTTTAAAACATTGTTTTTGTAAGCAATTTGAGTACCCAATTGACGGCCCAATTATGAGATTTGTTATTCTTAATGTTTGGCTTTGAAATTCTTTACATTATATGGTGGACGGATTAACATTTCAGCCACTGTGCGTAGAGATGTTTTATAACCTTCTCCAGCCCAAAGAAGATGAACAACTCTTCTTCTGGGGCCCTCAGAAATCTCCTTTGTTAGTTCCTTGATTTATTTCCACAAACATGTGTTGTTAAGATTAGACTTTGATAGATTCCTGGTCTTTAAATAAAACAGAACGCCCACTGACACCAGATTATAATCCCATTGATTGAAAGTACCTGGCTCTAATTTCATTTCAAATTATCACATACTTTTGCTAGTCTCAGGTATGTGAGATTACATCATTTTCTAGTAGCTCGGACGAGCAGGATTTTGATTAGTCATTATTTTGCCTGAAGTTAAGGCTGTATTTTATTTTGCTAATTTTTGTGCCTGACGTAAAGGTTTATTTATTTTGCTTTTGTTTATAAAATAAACCCGCTTTGCTGCAAGATTTGGGTCCGCACCACTGCTTCTACTGAGCTAACTTCCCCACAATTTGTATATATAATTTTGAAGGGTTCACAGGCTTTTAAGCACTGTATAAGGTAGTTTTGTACTGTTATGTATACTGAAGAAACCATAAAGAGGTGGCCAAAACTGAGGATCTTCTTTGAAATTGTCATGTTTGATATCTGGTTCCTGCTGAAGAGGTTGTTACTGAATTAGAAACCCAACTGGCCCAACTTTACTGGTGACCAATCAAATGGCAGTATCTGTTTCTGTAAACTGGTCAAATGGCTGAAACTGAAGAAATATATTATACACTATCCTCTGCCAGTGACTTCGTCTGCGCGTTGTTGGGGTCAATGATCTGCCTATATTCAGCAAATTGCTGCTGTCAATGGTTTGCCTGCTTCAGCGTTTTGGCAGTTCTCAAGCTGCCCTGCTGCTGAACTTGTTCCTTACGCCATACCTGTGATTGTTCTGGCATCTCAGCACCTCGCTGGGACGCCATATAATGTGTGTTGTTGGCATCGATAATCGCCCTGAGCTCCATTTGAGGAGAACTCTGTGACTTCTGACTACATTCATAGCTCTTGTTGTTTTACAATTTTGCAACAAATTAGATTTTCTTTTTCCCGGCATGTTTAAAATTGGCAAACTGCCAATTTGGATTAAAGATGTTTTCCCATCCAGTGAGTCAGCACTGCCTAGAGCAGATCAGATAATATGAAAATGCATGTACACAATGGACTGAGGGGTAGCTGTGTGTTTACACAGAGAGGGGTAGTTCACACGGAGTAAACTGGCGTGTATTTTGCCGTGTAATTTTACACGTGTAAAATAGGACTCCCATTGACTTCAATGCCATTTTTTTACACGTGTAAAAAAACATGCCAAAATACACGTCAAAATACACAACAAAATACACGTGTAAAATGTCATTGAAGTCAATGGGAGTCTTATTTTACACGTGTAAAATTACACGCCAAAATACACGCCAGTTTACTCTGTGTGAACTACCCCAGAGATAACAGACATGTCTTTATCAGCTTGCAACCAAAAGCAGTTTAATATAGTATGTGAACATAAATTCATAACAGTCATGAAGCCATGTCATTTACTGGAATAAAAAGAAGCCTATGTGTTAATTGAGGTTACAAACTATCTATGTGCCATATTTCATCCAAATCAGTTCAGTCGTTTTTGCGTGATCGAAGAACAAACATCCATATTTTCACATTTATAATTATATACCTACCTATTCCCTATGCAATTGATGCCACTGGTGTGGGGTGAAAAGGTCTTGTGTGTCCAACAGTTTTGGCAGTTGCAATCCCAAAAGCTGTGCCACTGATCAAATGGCAGAATATTAATGTTGGGCAAACTATTGCAAGCTGTCAGTGTTGTTTAATACAAAAGGAAAAAGCTGGAAAATAAACCATTTTTGTAATGGTCTATGGGCAGATGAGTCAGAAGTAGAAACTTATAGACCATAAAGGATCTATTGTGCGATATAAAACAAAACATTTCACATAAAAACCAGTGAATCATACAACCATGGTATCAGATTTAGGAATCGTGCACACAATAGAGCCCTGTGCACCAAACGGTATGGCAGTGGAAGCAAGACTGTACAGGTCTTTAATATGGGTTCTCTACAGGCTATTCTCCCTTATACGCCGGCTCTAATGGACATAGCACTTCTCAGAATTAGAAGGAATCTCAAAGAAAAATAAAACTGTAGAGTTGCTCATAAAAAAGAAAAGTTTTGCTCCAACGACTTCTATAAAATGTGGTGTAACCAGCGAAAAGGTAACTGTTACTATTTCTCATGGCTGTTGTGTGCTGGTAAACTTTGGTACTTAAATTTTTTTGCCATAAACTATGTTATTTCAGCTTTTGTAACTCATATATAATAATGAACTAGTAGAGTACACGCGGCTTCGCTCGCAGAGAATATGTTAAATTCTTGGTTATGCTGGCTAAAGTAAAATTTTCAGTATCACTGTAACTGACAGTTTCAGAGCTACAGTAAATCTTTTTTTTCCAATTAAACATACCTCCCAACTTTTGAAGAACACACTATGCGCGCCGTGGCAAATTTAGCTCAATTTTATGTTGACTCCGCCCATTCTCATTCATTTTTCCATACATAAATTATATGCCCCCTCCATCTCTGCCCCCCAGTTTCATGTCCCCCCCTCCATATCTGCCCCCAGTTTCTTGTCCCCCCTCCATCTGTCCCAGATTAATGTCCCCCTCTATCTCTGCCCCCAGTTTCATGTCTACCCTCCATCTCTGCCCCCAGTTTCATGTCCCCCTTCTCTTCCCCCAGTTTCATGCCCCCCTCCATCTTTGCCCCAAGTTTTATGTCCCCCCCTCCATCTCTGCCCCCAGTTTCATGTCCCCCCTCCATCTCTGCCCCAGTTTCATGCCTCCCCCATTTCTGCCCCAGTTTAATGTCCCTCCTTCATCTCTGCCTCAGTTTCATGTCCCCCCTCCATCTCTGCCTCAGTTTCATGTCCCCCCTCCATCTCTGCCTCAGTGTCATGTCCCCCCTCCATCTCTGCCCCAGTTTCATGTCCCCCTTCCATCTCTTCCCTAGTTTCATGTCCCCCTCCATCTCTGCCCCAGTTCTATGTTCTATTGATTTTACAAATTTCTGCCCCTTACACAAACATATAAAACATTTACACCCAATTAACAACATAGTGCAACCCTTCCCCCTCCCTGCAGTGTAATTTATAAGTAGTTCACAGACCAAAAAGTAAAATTAGTTTCCAGTTACACAACCATCTATTGTAGTGCTTCAGTCATGAAAGCTCCATGTATAGTAAGCAATACTGACAATCTTACTATGGGGCAGTTTTCGCCTGTCCAATATTGCTGCTCAGTAAGGTGGCTTGCACACTACAGTAAAACTACAGTCTTCGGGCCGTGGATGCTACATCTCCATAGACTTCTATGGAGCCTGCAAAATTCACAGCTTTGTGCACAAAGAAGTCTATGGAACCGCCAAATCCATGGTCCGGAGCTCCGTGAAAAATACTATAGTGTTCAAGCAGCCACTAATGATACCAGACATGTTTTTTCAGTGCGTGTGTGGGTGCGCGTGTGTGTGTGTGTACGCGTGTGATCCATGTGTATGTATGCGTGTGTACATGCACATGTGTGGTATGTGTATAAGTATGTATGTGTGTGTGTGTGCATGTATTTGTGTGTATGTGTGAACGCCTGTGATCCATGTGTATGTATGCGTGTGTGCATGCACGTGTATATGTATAAGTGTATGTGCGCATGTGATTCATGTGTTTGTGCGTGTGCAGTGCTAGCGTCCATGCGTGCTGTAGTTGTGTGTTTTGTTCGTCCATGTGCGTACTGTGCATCCATCTGAGTGTGTTTGTGTACATGTGTGGTCCTTACGTGCATGCGTGTGTAATGTGCATGTGGTATTTATGGAGTGGTGTTGTGGTATTTGTGGTCTGGTGTTTGTGTTGTGTGTGTCTAGAGTGGTCTGGAGTTTGTGTGTGTGTTGTGGGATTGTGTGGTGTTGTGCTTGTGGGTTGGTATATGTGTGCTGTCTGCGTGATGTTTATATGGTGTTTGTGTGTGGTGTTGCGGCCCCTTTAGCAGCGACTCTTTAGCACCGGCTCTATGATCCGTCCCTGTCAGTCACAACTGTTGCTTTCCCCTCAGCACTTTCGCTTTCACTTTTCCCCATTATAAGTATAGGGCCTAACTTTGGGGGCCTCAATCTTATGACGGGGGAACTCTAGCGAGATGTAACCTGCGCAGTATTCTGCTCCTGTGGGTGGAGAGGGGGCGTGCCAAATTTCACCCAAATCAGGTGAGAACTGTGGATTTCTATAGAGCAGACTACTACAGATTTTGAGTTTTATACATATAGATAAGCAAAAACTCGACACCATATAAAATACTGACAAATCTTTTATTTTATTTATTTTTTATTTTTTTTATTTTTTGGTACAGCTCAGTTCTTGCAAAATAATATATTCTGTTTTCCCCTCTTTTCAATAAAATAAATAAATAAAATTGCTTGGAAACTGTAACATCTTTTTTTTTTTTTTTTTTTTTTTTTGTTAAAACAAATAATTAAGACAAAATAAAATATAAGCCAAAAACTGGATCCTCTATTAAGAAAAAAATAAAACAAAGGAAACACTTGAACTTTAAGAAGATGAAGCAAATCACCTGTAAGACTCAAGCTGGGTTCACACCAGCACTTGAACTCTGGTCGGGGTTTCCATCCCTGAACCCGCTTAAGGCTAACGCCCCATGGGACGAGACAAAACACGGCTGGATCGCATCACGGTTCTTCCCACAGCGCTTTGAACAGAAGGTTTGCAGAGTTTTTTCCCGCAAACATTCTGTTACAATTCTATCTACGGGAAAGCCGCCGGCGTGTCCGTAGATATAATTGACATGCTGCGATTTCCAAAACCGTGCCGGATTTGGAAATCGCAGCGTGTCCGTGTTGCGGTTTTTACCCCAAAGTGGGCATAGGATTTGCAAGAATCCTGTCCACTTTGCAGTTACTGTAAAACGCCGCAATTTTTCCCAAAATCACTGTGTTTCCGACCCGTGGGTCCCCGGCCTAAAAAATACGGAGAGAAAAGCGCTCTTCTCTCCATATTTTTTGCCCTTTTCAGGCAGAAACTGGATGGGCCCAATATAGCGTATGGGATCCGCGGGTAATCACTCTCTTAAGTGGATTAGGTTAGGCTTGGGGAACGGAAAACCCGAATGCTGGTGTGAACCTAGCGTAACATGGAAGACTTCCAATTGCACTCAAGTAAAAAGTGTGTGCATATACATATATATATATATATATATATATATATATATATATATAAAACACATATATGTATACTCTATGTGTATATATATATTTAATCTAGTGCAAGTTGATTGCCATGTTTGACAAGTTATATCCTCTTCACCCCTTTTATTACATTAAGGGCACTATTATACATTTATACTCACATTAATGCACATGCTGGTTTTTGTTTTTTACAATGAAAATAGCTTCAACTTTCTTCAATAAACACGACTAACACTGATCAAACCTGCAAACACATACATTACCACAAGTATATACAGCACGTGCAATAGCACCCTTAATATGTTGGTTACAAGTGCACTTCAGTAATTCCTATAGATTTCAGTAAGTATGACTGTAATGTTAACATTCATGGAGTCCACTACGTTAAACATGTTTTGTATTATTTGGCCTGGTCATAAGTTGCCAAATTGTTTTTCCAATAATTTTTCATTGCTTTTTGTTGTCTTCTGTGATTATATCACAATGCAGCAGTTTATGGGTTAACTCTCCTACATCTGACCGAGAATAAAAACCTTCTTTTTAGGCTAAGGCCCTACATAGCAAAACGAAGCAGAAAACAATGTATGGTACCCTACATGAGCTGGATAGTGTAATGCATGGACGGGTCGCGTGTGACGGCTCACTTGAGACGGGACATGTTCCCATCTCTTGCTCTTTTTTTGCTATTCTTCTACCTGATATCATTAGAAGAGGTTCTAGGATCCATAACAAGTCAGCAGCATAAAGAAGAGGCTCTGTAAAAGTCTGATGGGTTAGTACCGTGATGGTGAACCTATGGCCCTCTCTTTGGGCACCCATCCGTGGAACAGATTGTACTGTGTGGAGGCCACCGTGGAGCAAATTGTACTGTGTGGGGACCACTGGGGAGCAGATTGTACTGTGTGGGGACCACTGTGCAACAGATTGTACTGTGTGGGGACCACTGTGCAGCAGATTGTACTGTGTGGGGACCACTGTGCAGCAGATTGTACTGTGTGGGGGTCACTATGGAGCAGATTGTACTGTGTGGGGGTCACTATGGAGCAGATTGTACTGTGTGGGGGTCACTATGGAGCAGATTGTATTGTGTAGTGGCCACTGTGGAGCAGATTGAACTGTGTGAGGGTCACAGTGGAGCAGAAAGCTCTATAAAGCCCCATTCGTATGACCATATTTTTCAGATCTGTAGTTGTGTGCAATTGTGGATCTGCACATTATTAAGGTTAAATTCCCGTGTTGGCACTTTGTGTTAAATTAGTGGGTTTTGGGTTGCAGTTTGGGCACTCTGTTTCTAAAAGGTTTGCTATCACTGGGTTAGTATATGGTGCTGATAGCTGACATGTAATAATGAATGGAGTATAAGAGCTCGTGTTTGTGGAGTGTATGACCACCATTTCTGGACCTCTATTCATTACTAGGTGTCAGCGTCACAGAAAGGAAAGTGATGCATAAAAATGTCAGGCTGAATCTCAAGTCTGACACACGCCTAAGTATACATATAAGCAGCTGTGGCAGGCGATCTGGGTTTTTTGAGGACAAGGTACTAAATTAATGTATAGAGTACTATACCTGCGCTCTGTATGCTAAAGATTTATGTACAGTGTGATGTTGAGAACACTGAATGAAAATAATATTCTGCGATTTGCACCTTTCTACTCACTAATTCATAGAAACAGACCTGCGCTATACTACCTTGTCCTCATTCTGAGTTGTCGAGGTCTTAAGGGACGTCTTGGTGTCAGGAGTACACAGAAGCCATTATAGTGCAATAATGAGCCAAAAGTAGCAAACCCATCTTGCTAGTAATTTATGGCATGTAGCGAAGTGTGAATCTAAACCGAGCAATGTATATACAGTTCTCTGAATCAGAGGCCTACTTACTGCCAGGAATGACCTCAATAAGGCTTTACTGGGAAATAACATAAAGGGTCATTTATTGGACAGAATGGATCATTATGGCTTCGTTCCTGTAAAACTCAGTATTCTGTAACCTTTTTGGGGTAAAGTCGGAATAGGCAAACCTTCAGTGGATGTTCTCTAATACACTATGTAGGTTACTGATGGGTTGTCCCCTTCTTGCATTAATATATACAAATTGGTTTGCTCAACATATAGTTGTTTCATTTAACCATATAACTGGTTATAATATCCATTGTCACGGTCTGCTTAAAGGGATTGTCCAGAAGATCAAAAATACCAACTAACTTCGAAAACCAAAGTACTAATGAAAATCTATTACCCTCAAAAGCATGTTTTATTCCAGTCAACTCACTCATACCATTTGATTTCTTTATACAATACAGCCGATGGCATACGACCGTGTGCTAACCGGCTGCCATTAATGAACGGCACGGGCGACACGTGGATGTCATCCGTGTACCGACCGTTCTTCCAATTCTCTTTCATTTAATGAAGCAGGGCCTCAAAATTAGACAGGAATAGGACTGGTTCTATGTTTTGCGGCCTGGAGTGTCAACCTACATACGTGACCGTGTAATTCACAGTCGTATGTACAGGCCCATAGAAGTGAATGGGTCAGTGGGCTATCCGGGATAAACGTGTATAGCCCACTGAACTAGCCCACAGTCATCTGCAAGGGGGCTTACAATCTATGGGCTTGTTGGAGTTTAGGAAGTGAGCCCTGACCTGTATTTCCCATTATGAAAGGCTATTCTTCTCCTATCTTTAGAGGTCTTCTCCACGCCGCCGTTCGGTAGAAATCCCAGTTTTCGTTGGTATGCAAATGAGTTCTCTCGCAGCACAGGGGGCGGTCCCCAGCACTCAAACAGCACTGGTGGCATCCCCAATGCTGCGAGAGCATTCTCCAGCACCGCCTCTATCTTCTTCTGCAGAGAAAACCCGGATTTCTACCGAACGGCGGCCTGGAGAAGAATAGCCTTTCTTAAGGCTATCCCAACGTGTTAGTCAGAAAAAAAAGGTATCCAATGATAGGATCCCTTTAACACTCACGAAGTATATCTCTCTAGTCCCAACATTGCCTGCTTAGTTCTCGTAATAAATTGCTCATGGGCCGGTCATGTGCTCTATCAAAGTCATGGTTGTACTCTCTGGCTACATGAGTCAAAGCATATGCATAGTCTATCTACCACATATAGAATGTGGTAGCTACGACGTTACCCAGCCCATGTATGTGACATCAATGCTGATGAATTGTACGTGGGAGGAGGATACCAGGCAGCCAAGATCAAGTGCTATATACGTGCCATGTGATCTTGTCTGGCTGTGAGTTAAATAAATATGAGTAAATTACAGAGATTTTCTATCTCTAATTATTGAGCTGGATTCGTGAAAAAAAAATCATATTATATCAAATCATATATGTTAGCATCTTCTTATTCCTTATGAATTGGGTTACATTTCATTGGCATGAGTTTGCTATGAGTTTGTTCCTTCTGGTGATCTAGTGCACAGTATTTGCAATATGCCAACAGCATCCGGTATATGGACCATATAACCAGTAATAAAGCTATATCAAACCATTGAAAGTGTTGTCTAGTGTAAGACTGACTCAACAGACCTACTGTATCTTTCAAAATTCCTTACCATTCCTATGCTACAACTGCTAGTCTTCCCAGTTACATCTCATATTCATGAACTTTCATGAATTTAAGTCAACCATAAGAACACAAAGTCTTGTAAATGGCTCAGTTACAAGACGTTTTGTTTGCAGCTACTTTGTTCTGGCATCACTGTCATGTTGAGTTTGGTTGGATTTATTTATCCTTGGTCGAAACTAGCAATTTATGGGGTACGGCAAAGAATTCTAAAGATAAATTTGTGGAATTCTCATCAAGTGGACATCCCCCCCAAAATTTCCTATTTTATGACTGTAGAGGTTACCACTAGGGTTGAGCCGATCTTGAGATTTCAAGATCGATTTTAAAATTCGATTTCCGATCATTTTCCAGCCGATCCCGATCGTGAAATCTGCTTGATCGCCGATCGGGATCCGATCTTTTCTGATCGCTTAACCCTAGTCAATGCTTCTCTATGGGAAAAGTCACTTTTAGGGTTGATCCGATCTTGAGATTTCAAAATCCGATTTCCGATCATTTTCCAGCGATCCCGATCGCGAAATTTGCTCGATCGACGATCAGGATCCGAGCTTTCCTGATCGCTCAACCCTAGTTGACGTCGGAAACGCCATTTTTGATAAATCTCCCTCCAAAAGCCACAACAATGTTTGAGTCTTTCAAAGGTATCCAGACAGTAACGCTCTAAGGAATTTCAATGAAGGTAATAAGCATATTGGAAGAACCTATCCTGATCATTTCACTACACGCTTGTACTTTGTCAGAACAAATTATTGTCATGTTTGAACATTTTTATGCTGTGACTATTAATAAAGCGCCATTCACTCTGTTAATCCTAGAGAAGGACAAGTTCCTACAAGTCGGAAATCTTATAACATACTGTACGAAATTCTATTTGTAAAGTGCACTTTTAACCAACACAGTTCTTTATCGCAAATGGCTTTAACTCTTTTATAGGTATAAATAATCTTCCAATTCTAACTCTACAGTAAGGCCCAGGTATGCCCAGTCATTGCACCACAGGATTCCTCATTGGAACAGAAAATTATTGTAATTTTTTTTTTTTTTTTTTTTTTGTAATGTAGTCACACATGTAGTTATGATTAAAGGGGTGTTCTCACCATAGACACTTCTATAGCTACAGGATATGTCATGAATATCCGATAGATGCAAGTTCTATATCTAGGACCTGCTGTGTCTTCAGATTTGCAGCCAGTGAGCACGTCTGTTATAGAAATGGGAACGCATGAGCCTCCACCTCTCGATTTAGGATGGCCATGGCAAAAGTTGGAATAGGAAAAAGCAATTGTGTTTCCCGTATCCATCAGACATTTATGGCATATGCTATAAATGTCTGTGATGAGAATACCTCTTTCAACCTGCATATTCACATTTAGTACATTAGGATTAGCCCCAATACTGGTCTAGCTTGTTGTCTAGTCATCACAGAACCCCATGGAAATAATAAGATTAATATGCAATTCTTAACTAGCCACATTTACCCAATCCTGAGAGTCCAGTTTTTGGTGTCATTATAACTTAATGAAGAAACATTGTGCAATAAATCAAAGGGGAAATAGAAATACCTAGGAAAACTTTCAATTACTGGTATTGGTACCCAGTGCCCAGTTGTGTTGTATACCAGTCTTTTTGCATCTCGTCTAACAAAAGCTCCTTCATGTTGATCTTAAATTATAGTCTAATCTCTACACTAAACTAATAAATGTGTGGACAAGACCAGCTGCCCGCTACTCTGCTCTGAGCACTACACAGTCCCATTGAAAAGCATTCATTATCTCATTACAGACCCCGGTGAACAGAGAAGACAGGTGAGAGGTCTGTTCACACTTTATGGAGTGTTACAACAATCTGGAGTGAGAAACACTTGGTGCAGCCTCAAATAAACAAAACGACTTCCTCCGGAATAAAGTATTCGATGTCACGTGCAAAGCCACGTGTGTTGAAACTTTGTAAGAAAGGACACTTTATAAATCTGGGAATCTTTGTGTGAAATAAGGATGTCGCAGCTTCTCATATATAATTTTTTTCTTCTTTTTGTGTGCACAAGCTTGTTCTTACTCAGATACACTGCATTGCCGTGTCTCTCTCCGCGTCGTAAGACTATATTGGCTTTCATCGGCAGCAATGCTTATACAGCAGTTCACGGTCTTTATATGCAAGAAACACAAAATCATAAGCCTATTGTTTTATTCAGCCACCCCGAAAAGGTAAAGCTTGTATCCTCTGGAAAAGTGACATCATCATGTATGTGCTGTGTATTTTTGATCAATTTTAAGTTTGCAGAGTCCTCAAACTCTTTGGATGTCTTGTAGTGCAGAAAATCCTTTATTCGGCTTCAGAAAACAGCTTGTACTGTGCAGAGAGAATAACTTCTTCTTCCAGGCATCGACTCATTTAGTACCTGGAAAAGTAGACATTTTCTGTACATCAGCAGGAATCATCCACTATAAAAACCAATCTGGATAATCGGCATCTTCAGCTTCTTCCCCTGATACTTCTATAAGAAAGACTTCCTAATTTAGGAAGTAATACATTGACAAATGCACACAGGCTTAAAAGATGGCGCATTGCGGCTCAGCAGGTGCAAAAATAGCCCTCTTCCATCTGCCTCCCATATTTCAAGCACAAAGTTCAATGGAAGTTCTTAATGCAGGATATAAATAATTTACAAAGCAAAACACTACGTCACCCAAAAATTCACCTTATCTTCTAGCAAACTTATCGATCTGTTTGTGAGTGTCTCGTAATCATTAGCCAGCTTGTAGCCAAAAAGTTTCATTGCTGGTTCGCACACCTCCTGAACCACCTGGGCTAACTTGAATGGTATGCTGAATCGCCACTTCTCAAACTGCTCTGAAGAGTTCTTTTGGGTAGAGTAGATGCCATTATTTTCTTGGGAAGCTTGCGTGTTCTTGATGATCCAGTCTTCCACTTGTGGGGTAAGTGTGATGCCAGCAAACTTATACATTTCTTTGGCCTTTTCAAGAGGGAATCTAGCGATGTCTTCATATCGTATGAGCATGTAGCGTCCTCTAAGCCAATGTGGTTGACTTAAGCCCACTTCAGCAGACATACGGATGTTCTCACAGTTTCCCCTTAGTTTTTGGACTTCATCCTCATGTATGGGAGCTGCCCCTTCTAGGGCCCATTTTTTCCATGATTCATATTTGCCAGAGAAGGCTACCATGCGAGATGCCAGTACAGCTCTTGGGTCACGCACTAACTGTATTATCCTCATATCAAGTCTTGGATCTTCTACTAGAGTTCGTAGATACTCCAATTGTCGGATACGTACTGCCTTAATAGCCACATGTTCTTTATTCAAACATGCTTCTATGGCTAATGTCATATTAAGAGGACCACATCGGCGATTCTTGCAGTGATACTTTTCGAAGACTTTTTTCACAACTGGAGTACACACTGGGTCTTCGCATAATGACTTGCTAGAACCTCTACGGAACAGGAACCTTGTGAGGTGGTTTTCAGGAGGTGGTGATATAAAGTTCTCCAAGATATGTAGATCACAGAGGAGAAGTTGCTTGAGAACATCTCTGTAAACAATTGCTGAACCGACTGCATTGGCACCAGTAGATTCAAAGGAGACTGTTCTTTCAATGTGCCAAAGGGGCTCAAACAAATAAAAGATATTTCCCTGTTGGTTAAAGAACTCGCCTACGAAAGATGAGCCTGTGCGTGTGGTGGCCATCAGCAGTATATGCCTTCGAGGCATTTTGGGAAGGTCTGCAAGAAATGGGTTACTCCCACCGAGTTGTAGGGTGACGTTAACCAGTTCCTTCCTAAACTGAGAAAAAGCAGAGTCCAGCTCACTAAGGGACAGCAAAGAACCATTTTCTGAGTAGACAATATTGGAGTCTGTGCTGTTGATCTCTATGTTCTGTTGCATTTGTTTCAGGTTAAGTTTGTCTGATACCCTGCAAGTGATAAACAAAAGAAAAAAAAATTAGTTGTCAAATATTTTAATTAAATCCTGTATTTTTTGGATCTCAAAAACACTGAATGTATGGAATATTGGAAATTGACCAATCTAAACAGAATTTTTTTGAATGTGTCAATGGAAGAGCACATGCATTCTAGCTATCAGATATCACAAGAAAATGTGCTCATGGGAAAATTATATATTTGTCAACAGATGTGCCATAGTGCTGACTTTCCATATTCCCATAGTTTGTTTTTTTATGTGATTTATAAAGTTTTCTTTGTGTTCTGTAAGATGTTAAACAAATTTGATGCAGTGGATCTTCCTGAAAATTCTACTCAACTTTAAGCTAGTCCATAACTATATGATGTGAATAATAAGGCTGCATGGAAATTGTGTGGATTTTGACATGGATTCCGCATCCCACAGCTAAAGCAAGTAAATGGGGTAAAAGCTGTGGATTAGCCCAACTGAATTACAATGGGACTAATCCATATGCAGATCCTTTGCACACCAGTGTTAGAAATTCAAAGTTTTACCTTTGGATTCCTACCACTGACTCTTTGAAAGATCCACATCAACTATGTGAACAAAGCCTTAGGAGTTATATAAACATTCACGTCTTCCCTTCTCATTACCTAAACTTTTTTCCCCATTTTCTTACTTTGAGATGATCTTGTTTTCCTTCTCGATAATGACCAGAACCACCACTAAGACTAAGAAGAGAGCATATTTGGCTTTCATCCTGATTGTCCTCAGCACATCTCTGAGATCCATGGGGACGTACTGCAATCTGTCCATGGCAGAGAAGATTTCCAAAGGAACATCACTTTCTTAATTTTTTGGTTCGAGAATTTGTCTCCCCTTCTTCAGGTGTTAGGACAAAGACATGTCTCCAGAATCTTTGCATCCTTATCTATATTCCTACAAAGAAAAAAAAGGAAAATGTTATCACTGTTTTTGTAGAACTGATACAATAATAGGCTCAAAAATACTAAAACAAATACCTGCAAATCTTTTGACATCCAGTTACATATCATTACAGTAAACAAGATTGTAGATCTTACCGTCTCCATGCACAAGAGCAAAGCAAAATCAGCCAAACGCAGTGATTTCGATGGACAACTGGCTTATGTGCATGGAATCCTCTCAACAGATGATGTGGGTGGGGGAGGAAGGTTTGGACATGTTAATTTTAATCCCAATCCTTTTGTTCTCAGGGGAGGTAAATTGACACCAATGGTCTTGGCAGTGGTTTACGCCCCTCTCTCCATTCAAAGAATAGACAAACTGGCAATGCTTGTGTATAATCGAGGAACCTTTCATTCCCAAACCTCTAAACAGGACATTCACATCAAAAACATGGTGACTTGGGTCTTATTCTGCTTGTTGTAGAAATTGCTGTGAATTGTTCTGGTTATCGGTATGGGGCTTGCTGCTGAAACAACTACAGTAGTGTTGAGTGAGTAGTATTTGATCAAATACCTCACCGCCATAGGAATGCGTGTAAGCGGTCGAACACCAAGGGGTTAAACACATCGAATATTTGATGCACTTAACCCCTTGGTGTTCGGCCGCTTACACGCATTCTTATGGCGGTGAGGTATTCGATTGAATACTACTTGCTCAACTCTAAACTACGGTTAATTACAGTTTACAAATAAAAAAAAACAGGTCATGTGCTATTTTTGTTTTAAGGACAAACATATGGGGGATCCGTAACAACTGGTGCCCCTCAGGTTCAAAATGTACATTTTTCACGTTCGTTTTCTACCACAGTCTAGACTTAAAGGGATTCTACCACTAAACCAACATTTTTTCTAATTACGTCAGAATAGCCTTAATAAAGGCTATTCGTCTCTTACCTTTAAACATGGTCTCCACGGCACCGTTCCTTAGAAATACCGGTTTTAACCGGTATGCAAATGAGTTCTCCGCAGCAATGAGGGCGGGCCCCAGCGCTCAAACGGCGATGGGGGCGTCCCTTCTGCTGCCTGAGAGCTCACTCCAACGACGCCACCATCTTCAGCTGCAACCCCGCCTCTTCTAGCTCGGTCCAACCTCCGACGCCTGCGCAGTACACTCCTGTATTGAACTACAAGAGCAAGAGCCGGCGGCGGCCATTTTTGGGAGGCCGCTCTTGCTCATGTAGTTCAATACAGGAGCGTACTGCTCAGGCGTCGGAGGTTGGATCGACACGGAAGACAGAAGAGGCGGGGTTGCAGCTGAAGATGGGGGCATCGCTGGAGTGAGCTCTCGGGCAGCAGTGGGGACGCCCCATCGCCGTTTGAGCGCTGGGGCCCGCCCTCATTGCTGCGGAGAATTCATTTGCATACCGGTTAAAACCGGTATTTCTAAGGAACGGCGCCGTGGAGACCACATCTAAAGGAAAGAGACAAATAGCCTTTCTTAAGGCTATTCCGACGTGGAAATTAGAAAAAATGTTGGTTTAGTGGTAGAATCCCTTTAAGCTGACCATACACATTTGATTGACTTTGACCTAGCATGACTTATAACAGCACTGACGAACTCAATCCTAATGGCAAATCTTGGGAGGTAAATGGGGCCGTTCGGACTGCCTGATTCTTTTGTTCTCAGTTGTTTCTCCCAGCACCTGTACTCTCTATCTGAATAGCTATCAGAACTCTATTGTCAACTTTATAAAATATGGTCCTGTAAATAATATCTGGAAACCAATATATTTCTCTTGCAAAATTGGTATTTGTTTCAGGGCTATTGGTGCCTGAAGGCCCATTGTGTACTATTCACAAGTGGAACAAAGAGTATGACATGAACCTCTTGTACCACTCTATGTCACCAATGACTCTTGGCTCAAAGAGAAGCAGGAAAGTAAAACTTTACACCCATATTTTATATTCTTGCTTCATATAAAAAATGGTGGTGAATTGTTCCGGTTATCAGTATGGAGCTTGCTGCTGAAACAACTACAGTTAGATGAGCAGTACTCATTTTCCAAAAAATGTCTACAACAAATCCGCCAAATGTTGTCTAAATTCTTTCGTTAGTATAATGGAAACATTTCAGGGTGCCTTGAGTGATTTACATTATGTATAATATATTTTCGGTTATGTGTTTGTTGTCAACAAATTGAAATTTTTTATTGTGAATTAAACCAACTAAGATGTGGCTACTTTGTGTATAAAGCCATTTGTCACTGTCTGAGGAGGAAGCAACTGATTACTTGCCAAAAGAAGGCTCAGTGTCTTGAGCTAACTTATGCGTCGTATGGGAGAGCTAATGTAAGTTTTCAATTATTCCATCAACGATTTCCTGGAAAGACAACAAACATATGGATCCTATTGCCGTACAGCCACACACGCTCGCCCTATGTGCAGAGAAATATAATGACATGTACAGACGTCCTCGTAATAGCTGCATAATACACAGAAACTTAAAAGTAGAAGGATGAACAGAGAGCCAGGGCTCACAATGAAAACACATGGAGGCAGTCATTCACTGCACATCGCCATTATATTGTCTAGACAGTTGACAATATTTAAAGGGATTCTATCATTAGAGTCCCCTCCCCCTTTTTTTTTTAGATAAGAATATGTCAGAATAGCCTTAAGAAAGCTATTCCTCTCTTAGCTTTATTATTCTGAATCGTGCCACTGTTCCTGAGAAATTACTTATTTCTTCCATATGTAAATGAGTTATTAGACAGCACAGGGGGCATCCCCTGTGCTGTCCAAAAACAAGCTCTGACTGTGCATGTCGATGGCCATTTACCTGTGGCCTCTTACACAAGCGCCGGTCGGCCACAAGAAAATGGCCAATGGACATGCGCAGTCAGCGCTTTTGGATGAAGATGTGGCTGGTGACATAGTGAAGAGGTGTCCGGCAGAAGAAGACAGAAGCATCACTGGAGAGTTTTCAGACAGCACAAGGTTTTCTATCAATATATATAACCACATGTGCCCGATGACATAAAAGGTCCTCTTTAAAGGAGTTTTGCCATCTCAGTGTTTCAGCAATCTGCCTGTTGTCTCTTCTCACTTCCTGTATTCCTCCTCTCCCCCCACCTCGTGCTGAAGGGGCCTGAGAAGTCTCACAACACTTATACACATGAGATAATATACAGATTCTTGTAGAGAATGGACTCAGTGTTATCTGTGTGTTTACATATAGACTCTGCTTATCAGCAAACTGCAATTAGCTGTCATTGAGTAAGTGATATCACTTGTCCTATCTCCCAGGTCCGTGGTTATAACAATGCTGTGTAAACAATGGGCGTAATAAGTTCACATAACAGGCAAACAAAGCAGCATTTCTAAAGCAATATATTTAGGAAAAGTCTTCAATTTACATAAGCTACCAGTATAAATAGGATCCTTGAGATGGGACACCCCCTTTAAAGGTGCATAATAGAAACGACTATGCTTACTCCCATGATAGTTGCAATAAAGTGCAAATATGTTGCAAGGTGTCTACTATGCGTTGAAGCTGCAATAAAGCCAAAAATATTGTACACTATGAACTTCTGCACACAAATAAAAACAAAAAATACTGACATATTCCAATAATACAGACTTTAATCTTAAGTTTAAAAAAAGTAGTAACATATGCTTGTTGTCTCTTTATCTGTCACCACAAATTGGTCACAGAAACAGGGAAAAAAGTATCCTGCAAGTAAACAACAGCTGCAAAGATACTGAAAAAGTCATGCGTTCATGTCACATTTATTCCTCAAATAGCACAAATCCCCAAGAGTCGGTTGGAGGCACGCTTATCCTCCGAGTCAGTCATTCTTGGCCAGCACAGAAAAATTCAGGGGTCACTTTCAGCCCACTTTTAACTTTAAGCAGATAAAAATGGAGTCTTTACAGAAATGCAGCTGGTTACTGTAGAAGAAGACGTCAAAGAAATGTTATGAAAGTGCCTGGATGAAAGCAGACTTACATTGGTAGGGGTGTGATGCAGGACAGTTACAGGGTATTGCCTAATACTTCAGTGTCTTCAGGAATGACTATATGATAAGGGTCATGGCAGGACTATCTGCTGTTTTGTCACCTGAGAAACCGCAAACTATTTGCAAACAAAGGCAAACAAGGTCACAATCCACCTTCTGAAAATCCAGTGGGTTAAGACTTTTTGTAATGTTTGCTAGGTCAATTTAGACCTGGTTTCTATAGGGAAACCTTAAAGGGGCTCATTAGGAAAAGTCATTTTTAACTAATTACTTCCCTGCATAGCCTTTAGAAAGGCTATTCCACATATACCTTTTGTATGTAAATTGCCTCAGTGACTTTTGAATGAGCCCATTTTTATTCATATGCTAAATAGCTTCCAGCCAGCACAGGAAGTTCCCAGCAGCTTCCTATCTGCTATTCTCTCCTATCTGTGTGTGCAAACAGGAAGTCAGCAGCAGCCTGTACTGTACACATACATAGGAAACAATGGGCAGAGGGTGCACGATGAGACTTCATTGGTACACCGAGAGGCTAATTAGCATATGCATAAAAACGGGCTCATTCAAAAACTACTGAAGTGATTTACATACAAAAGGTAGGTGTGGAATAGCCTTTCTAAAGGATATGCATGTATGCGCTTAGTTAAAAAATGACTTTTCCCAATGATAGAGCCCCTTTAAAGGAAGCTCAGCGTAGCAGATATGGATACATCAGGCGGACCAGAATGAAAGTGTTTTCTCCTTGTGAATCGCCACCTCCATTACGGAGACATCACTGTTTTACATGTAATGGTTGTGACATGGCTACATATAATTCACTGTATGTGAATGAGGGCTATTCACATGACTACCGTATATACTCGAGTATAAGCCGAGTTTTTCAGCCCGGTTTTTGAGCTGAAAAAGTCCACCTCGGCTTATACAAGGGTCAAGGAGCAGGAGTCATGGAGTCAAGG